>NC_138371.1:14237102-14298225 GCF_054177405.1 Leptonychotes weddellii | reverse complement strand
GCTTTTTGACTCTTTAGACAGAACCTGATTAACAATTTAGTTTTAGGCAGTGAGTTCATGCCTTCAGTAATCAGAGCTTATTTCTGACTTCTCTGCTACAGGAAATAGCTACAGTGCTTTTGTTGAAAGTGACATCATGGAACTATAATTTCTAACACACATGGGTGCATGAGGAAGCATTTTGTAAAATATGTACAGTAGAGTAGTAATTCATCGAGTAGTCCGAGACTTTGCTAGCATATTGTAATGGTTCATTTTTTGTGTCAACTTGGCTAGGCTCCTGTACCCAGATATTTGGTCAAATATTATTCTAGATGTTTCTGTGAAGGTGTATTTTTTTGGATGAGATTAATATTTAAATCAGTAGACTTTGAGTAAAGCAGATTACCCTCCATAATGTGGATGAGCTTTATCCACTCGGTTGAGGACCCTAATAGAAAAAAGACTGAGGTATCTATATCTATAACAATATAAATATAAATATAGATATCTTCTATTGGTTCTGTTTCTCTAGAGACCCCTAATACAACTATTAAGAATATCCTGCACCTGCTTATTTTATTGATAAAATCCTATTCTCACTTTTTATTTAATGGAGAAAAAGTCATTTTATAAATCAAAGGTTGTACCAGTTTATAACTGCAATGGTTTTTCCAAACACCTACTTACTCTTTCTTGTTTATGGGTAGTCTTGAAAGAAGACAGAAATCTCACCCCCCCCCACCATAAGCCACACAATCAGTAGATAACCCCTTGATCAAAAGCAAATGTTGGGGCCCCTGAGTGGCTCAGTTGGCTGGGAGTCTGCCTTCAGCTCAGGTCATGATCCCAGAGTCCTGGGATCGAGCCCCGCATCGGGCTCCCTGCTCAGTGGGGAGTCTGCTTCTCCCTCTCCCTCTGCCTGCTGCTCCCCCGCCTGTGCTCACTCTCTCTCTCTCTCTGTCAAATAAATAAATAAAATCTTAAAAAAATATATTGGTCACATTATTAGATGGAAAATCAACAAGAGTAATCCACCTGCAGAATGAGGCAGGGGATCTCACAGAATAAGGAGACAAAGCTGGTGACATAGTGACCACGGTCTACATGGCGGGCGGGGGACGGACACAGGAGACGGAGCGGATTCCACCGCGTTCCTGCCAGTACAATGACAGGGAAGTGTCAAGTACCTTAGCCTACCACAGTTACTTTACTGCCAGTAAATCACAGAAACCCCGAAAGCATTGCCGTCACACCGTAAGAATAAAAGACAAACCTCTTACCTTGGGAACTCTTTACCCACATGAAAATCCCTAATGGCTTAGCTCAAAAGCCAGAAGTATCTGAGAGGAGTGGAAGCTATCTATTAATCACTGATCTTCCTACCAACTTTGTCAAACTGAGAATTTTCACTGGTATGTAAGAAATTCAGAAGAAACACTAGATTTGCTTTTTGTAAGTTTCCTTATAAAAGAAAACTAAAATTTACAATACAAACTAAATTAGTTCTTTTTCTCAAAAGCATTGATTTCTAGATTTTTGAGGCTAATGTATTCCTATAAACATCATTTAAACTATTCATCAAAATGTGCAAAATGACTGAGTTAAAGTAGAATTTAACAAATAGGTATTTCAAGAAGTAAAATGTCTAACTAAGCAGCCCCAACCATGAATATTTATTTATAAATTACCTTCTTGTAATACTTACTGATATGCCACGAGTATTATGAAACAAATACAAAGGTAGAGTATTTTTAAAGGGTAAAATTAAAAAGGAACTTATAAAGATGGAGTATTTTCGTTCTTTATTCCAATAGATGGTCTTGTGCCAACCCCACTTGCGGACACCTGCCATGGAAGGCGTCTCTTCAATTTCTGTCTATCTGAGCTCCTATCTAATACAAATCCACTGGAAATATAAAAGTGATAACCTTATTTTAGCTTGCTAAGTACAAATCCATCCACTGTGGCCCAAGATATGTTTACAAAAAAAATTGTCATAGAAATCCCTTTCTAATAGTGATATAATAAAAATCTCTGACTTTTCTCCCTTATATGTTTCCAGGTTAGTGCCATCAAGCTCTCGAGAGGCCACTTCAGGACTTCCTTGAAGCATAGTTCCTTATCTCTTTGTTCAGAACACTTATCTTTGGTGCTTTTTTTTTTTAGTAGCATATTGTGTTCTACTTTTGTGGATTTATTTGTTTTCCTTCTGTCTCCCTCAGTACAAATTTAAACTTCCAAGGCAGGCGCAATGTCTTCTGGACCTTTCATTCCCCTATATATAGCGGATGATCCTTAGAGTCATGTTTACTTGGGTCTTCAGAGAAGGAGAATAATTCATGATCTCACTGTGGTCAGAAAAAAACAAAATAACTTTAATGGTGTCAAACAAATTGTGATGGCCTTTATTCAGAACGCATTCTCTCCAAAGGCCGGCTCGCTGCAAATACATGCCATGGACCAGATGAATAGTAAAATCAACAAAGGTTCATGACACAATGTTCCACAAAAATCTGCCTGCCACAGCCCTCTGTGGGGGAGGGAAAAGGCTGCAAGCCTGAAATGCAAGCATCTCAGAAGGTTTCCAGGGAGAGCAGTGTACCCTCAATACCTGTCACTTCACACATGGGATGCACTTGGCTGCCATTTTCTAAATGGAAGGTCTCAGCCCTCAACTATTCTTATGTGAAGACCATGAAGGTCTGAAGATCTTCCTGATCCCCAGATTGACTTCAGTTTATTCAGAACAAAAAATCAGAACTAAATAGATTGTATTATGAAATCTTTGTTGGCCATTTCTCCAATAAAATTTGCAATAAAAGATGAAGCTTCTGAAACAGAAGTATGACACCACAAAGGACCACAAAATTTGTTTCAACAGAAACACCATATCTCAGAACTGCTCAACCCCTTCATTTATTTCAAATCTTTTTGTTTTCTTGATGAGGAAGCTTAGGATGAACCAGCTTTTCTGAGATTCACAGAAAGCTAATGAAAGAGTCAAGATTAGATTTGGGGCAGAAAAACACAGAACCAACACCAACAATTATTCATTTCACGTATGGACCTTGGGTTTTTAAAGCATATTGCTGGGGCGCCTGGGTGGCTAAGCTGGTTAAGCGACTGCCTTCGGCTCAGATCATGATCCCGGAGTCCCAGGATCAAGTCCCACATCAGGCTCCCGGCTCAGCGGGGAGTCTGCTTCTCCCTCTGACCCTCTCTCCTCTCATGCTCTCTCTCACTCTCTCTCTCTCTCTTAAATAAATAAAAATCTTTAAAAAAAAAAACATTGCTATTAAGTTGCTAGGGAGAAAAAAAGGTCAGAAGGAATATGTTGGTTTTTCAAATCCTTTTAATACTTAGACTCATATTTAAATTTAGTTGTTAACTGAAAAATATTACATTTGTGGTGGCATGTTACACCACAAAGGAATTGCATTAAAAATAATTCTAACCCAGGGGTAGACACTGTAAACAGCTACACACGTTAGCAAGTATTTTTCTATGTTAGCCTAATACACACACATACACACATTTGTATAATACATATATGTATTTCTTGTTTCAAAATGGGTACATACTAAGCATATTGCCTAGTAATTTGCCTTTTTCACCTAACAATAAATCGTAGGCATCTTCTCATAGCTGAATGCATAGATCTGCTTCATTCTTTTTTAATAACAATATCATATTCCATGGTATGTACAAACTATTATTTATTCCCCCATGGAGGGAAAAGTAGGGCATTTCCAATTAGTTACTCTTAAAGAAAATGTTGCCTTAACAGTGTAAACTCCACTCATTGTATTATAATGGTATTTCTTCAGGCCAAATATATAAAAGTAGGATTACTGGGTCTTATACTTGAGAATTATTTTAACAGGACTTAAAACAGGCTTTTTTTTTTTTTTTTCAGGTGGAGATTTTCCCCATGCATTCAAGTAAAACTTTGAAGAATCCACTACTGCTAGTTCTGATTGCACTCCTGCTGGACTAATCTCTTGTCTTCTGAGGCCACTTTTAAGATCACTTGATTATAAGGTTGCTTCTTTTTTTCCATTAATTTTGAAAATCACTATAATGCAAGAAAAAATGAGTATTTGTCTATGCATTTTTATTGCCCAAATACATATTTACTGTGTAAGTCTTTGGAGATACTTCCATTTTAAACTGACCCAGTTATGACCTTTGAATTAAAATATTACATTTGATATACAACAGTTTTGTATCACAGGCCATAAGATGAAAGGGTTGGAAAGTATCAAAATTATCATATTTAGTGATTTCAACTGACCTTGTCCTTCTTCACCGTCTACTCCTCTCTTGACATTTCCCGGGCATCCCAACCACTAAATTTTAAATCTTTCACATGTGATGTGGGTACGATATACCAAGACACCAGCAGTTACAAACCTAACCCCGCTTCTGTTCAAATACACTGCAGAAAACACTTTTATTTTATTCCATTAATACTTTGCAGATTTTAAAATTGGAGAAAAACTTGAGCGTGAGAAGAGAGAAAAAACTAACAGAGCTCTCCCTGTCTCATATCTTTCGTTTTCCTCAAGCAACCCTACCAGAGGGGAGCCATTCGTGTCTCCTAAATGGAAACCTAGATTGTTCAGGAAGCTGCCACAACTAGTAAGTGATGGATGGGGAATGCAATCACAGGTCTTCTGACTCTAAAAGCTATGCTCATTCTGTTCCATTCTGGTCTCACCACCCCACACGGCTGAGAGAAGAGCCCAGCGCCTGTAAGTGACTTTCTGAAGGCCACATAGCTAGCTATACTTCTGACCTCTGATTCAACATTCTTCCCATGACCCTGCTGGGTTTAGAGAGCTTTTGCAACTGGCATTAAACCTGACTAACTCTGAATATTAAAAATGGATCTCTATCTCCAGAGTGACGTTGCTCCAGAGTGACGGTGTTTCTGTTCATCTTAGGGGTTGGGCTTCTCATGTGGGTGTGAGCAAATTCGGTCTACTTCCTTCCTTCTCTCCACTGGTTGAGTACAAACCAGAATGACATTTTGCATGCCTCTTAACATTTTTCCTGCAAAATTGAAAATCTGGCAATATCTAATACCAATCTTAAATCCACACAGGGCTAAAGAGAAAGGACACAGCAAAGAGCCATGGAATGTCTACCGTTGTCCAGATACACCAAGGAGCTGGAATTGTATTTTCAACTGAGATGGAAATATGGCTCTTATTTCCAGCAATGAGGAGAGGGGTCCCAGCAGTGGCCTCTTGGACAGGCATTGTGAACCCCACTGTCGTTGAAAATATTCTCAAACTCTTTGGCAATGAAGACAGTGACCAATATCTTCTGGAACTTTCTAAAGGGGCTTTCTCGCCCAAAATTCACGTCACACAAAGATTTTATAAATAACCACTGAATGAATGGCATCTGAAGCTCAAGGTTCCCCTCAATTTGATTTTATCTCCAGTTAGCCACTAGATTTGAATTGCAGCTCTTTGTACGTTAGATATTCATCCTGAATAGTTTCTTTCTTTATGCAGAATTCATGGACTATGAGAGGGCTCTATTTTATTTACACTGTTCATCAAAATGCACAAAACTAAGTGGATTTAAGTAGAATTGACTATACACACTTAGAGGAACTAAATAACTGGCTCTCTCCCTCCAGCTAAAGGCACCGCTTTGAAAGTTGTGTACTACTTTCTCATTACACTGCAGATGATAACTGAGGTAGTCATCTTTTGTCTATATATCCAAGGAGGTCAAGTAAAAATAAATACATTTTTCGTTGTTTTTTGAAATCTTTCTTCTACAAATATTTTCTAGAACTCTTCCATATGACAAAATCTGTTCTGAGTTTTCTACTTCAACAAAAAGAGCTATTTATCTGATTTTTTAAAAAGGAAAGCAACAACCAATGTGGGAATAAATAAGTCAGGCTGTGTACCTGGTAACTCTTTTTATTGGAGCTTTTGGAAAGAATTATTCAGAGAACTTTGGCTTTCGGGACTCTGTTCTCATTGTCTTTCTTCCCACATGGAACAAGCTGAAAGATACTCATGGAAGATTGACTAGGGCCAATTTTCTATGAGTAAAAACAACAACAACATCAATATTTCAGGGTCTGCAAAAACACGACATTCTCTTGCCTTGAAAAGATTGTTAGAAATCATTGCTTTTGAATGAATTCAAAATAACATGAGAGATTTGGGGGCTGCTTTGCTTCCGAATGTGCAGAGATAAATCAGATTTTTCATAACTTCTATCTGAGTAAAATAGATCTGATACCACCCCCTCTGTAGACCCACAGCAGGATGAGGCACAAGGTAACTGGCAATATTTTCATCATGGTCCTGGTGGACTCCTGGTTTCCAACAGTTTCAGCTGTCATAGTTGCTTAGAGTTTACTGAGCTGTTTTTAGTTACTCATTCAAATATTCATAAGAAGTGAGGACTGCAGGGGCTCCTGGGTGGCTCAGTCGTTAAGCGTCTGCCTTCGGCTCAGGTCATGATCCCAGGGTCCTGGGATCGAGTCCCACATCGGGCTCCCTGCTCGGCAGGAAGCCTGCTTCTCCCTCTCCCACTCCCCCTGCTTGTGTTCCTGCTCTCGCTACCTCTCTCTCTGTCAAATAAATAAATAAAAAATCTTTAAAAAAAAAATGTTTAAAAAGAAGTGAGGACTGCAGTTTGCTGTCTGGTAACATCTTCATTTTCGGCTCACGCTAAACTTGTCCTTGTGGATTGCTTCTTTCGACTCACATTGGGCTCTGTGCAGTCACATGGCCTTTCAAGGATAATGGAATTTCCTTGGGAGTAGGCAAAAGGAGTGTGTTCCATCTTTTATCTTTGCCTGGCTGGATGAGAAAAATAATTGCAGAAGACAGTTATGGATTATCAAAGAGATAAGTGAAATCATCAAACCTACATCAAGCACTGCTTTGTGCTACCCAAGAAAGCAGATCCTTTAATTATTTACCTTTTGAGACTCTGAACACCTCAGGAAATCCTAAAATGGCAACATATTAGTGCAAATATTTACTCAACAATATTGTTCTTGAATACAGTAATGAAAATTTGTGTAATCTCATGATACATTCTTGGAAGAAACTGAAGGATTGTACCATTTCTTAGTACAAGAGAAAATGCCTTCATTATGTATGATCTCTCCATTATTTAATGAAAACTCTGGTTAAACAAACCTTTCAGGTAGGCAAATTCTACTGCTTAGTTTAGAAGCTAACATCTAATACCTGAATTAGCTGCAGTAATGCATGAATTACTGCAAATAAGCAACAGTGTAATATCCAAAGTGCAATTATTTAATTAAGCTATGACATCAGCTGTACACTGTCATTTTATCATCTATATCCTCTGTGTTACTGCAAAAAAAAAAAAAAAAAAGACTTGTCAGTCAAGATACATTTCTAGAATAACTTTATACTTTGACATTAAAACTCTGAATCATGCTGGCTATAATATACACCATATTTAGAGAAATGGATTAAATTTTTTTTACAATTTATTCTTCACATTAATTCATGCTTATTTTACAAGAAGAAATCTATGCCTTTTTTTTCCCATTGAATTTGTTAGCCTTTTTTTATTTAAGACTACCTTATATTTGTACAGTTCTTCTCAACATGAATACATACTATGGTACTCCTGAGACCATGTGTATATTCTAAAGAACCCACCAAGTAGGTAGATTCTGTATTACCTCATTTAGACTGGGGGGCAGGGGGAGTAACCACATCTGAGGCAAAGCAAAAGGAATTTCAATCTCGCAAGACACTGCCAGATAAAAACCTGGAAAAGATCTTAATCTCATATGTTTTCATTATAGCAACACTTGTTATCACAACTTTAGTTAAGGAAGTGCCAACATTTATACCAGCAACTTTATGTCAGCAAAATTAGTTCTAAAAGTTGAAGCTCCTGGAACTATAAACTCTCTGTTCTCGCCAAGGTCTTTACATGTTGTGATGGAAAGGGGTACATGTTACACCTGCTTGACAGAATAAACCATTGCTTGAATAATGCTTGGCAGGAACTGTAATATAACATTCATTTTCACATATCTGATATAATATTTTATCCTTTAAAGGCAGGTTTTGTCCCAGACACGTTTCTTCCATCTTTATAAGGGGAAAGTGTGAGAAAATAGAAATATTCACCCGTTTCTGTTAAGCTTTTTAACAGCTCCATGAATGAAAACTCTCTCCATGATGGAGATCTCAAGCACAACTGAATTGTTTAGAAGTCCTTGTTAGGTGGCATGAGACAATGAAAATTAAGGCTCTCTTGACACATCCAGCTCTCGTGATGTTAGGGAAGCTGATGCCCACGGCCTATAGTCCATGTGGTAAAATGCTGGTCTTCCTGGAACATAGATAAGATACTTGAACTAATATTTCCAATATTCAGTATTCAATATTGGACTTTTTCAATTATTCAACAAGGCAGTATTTTAGAAGTGTCTTCCTCACTAAATGCAAAAATTCATTTCAAGCCACAGAAGAAAATGAGTTGTTAGATTTGGTGGGGTTTTACTTTTTTAAAAAAATATATGTAGTATGGCTGCACCATTTATACTATTAAAGGCAATCCTTTGAGGAGTGAGATAGCTCAAGGATGAATCCAGAAAGCCCATCAGTATAAGGGTAGTGAAATAACTTCCAACGGGGAAGTCTCCGTGCTAAGTTGTTGACTGAATGCCAGATGTTGGCACTCTTCATAATTACAACTATTTATTGAAGGCTTTGCCTGGGTCAAGCACTTTACAACTACCATCTTATTTAATACTCACATTAACCTGGTGAGGTAAGATTATCTCCATTTTATAAATAAGGAGACTGCGGTTCAGAGATATTATGTTGAGTGGCCAAGGTCACACCCCTAGCAAGTGGCAGAGTAAAAATTTAAACCCAGTTTACCTACGCCCAATCCCCATGCTCCTTCACTAAGCATCATGCTCATGATTAGAGGTAACTGAATTAATAATTAATGGACACTATCCTGTCCCCTGGGGTGTGTGGAGACAACTATTTCAGCAATGTGACACTTGTCAAAGAGAGCCTCTATATAAATGTCATCCAAGTGTAAGTAAATTTCAAGAAAAAACCCAAGGAGACAAGCTGGATTTGACTCTAGCTGCTATAGCCAAGGGGGACTTCAAAGAGTCTGAAGATGGAAGCAAACATAGAAGAAAAGTTGTCTGAGCAAAAAGCAATGAAATAAGATAATCTCATAAAACACCCTATCACTTAGTAACAGAAGGCAGTTTGCAAGCATTCATTTTAATGAGGAGGTTGATAGACCCTGTATGTGTTAGAAGAAATTATTCAATAATGGGTAGGGCCAAGAGCATTAGCACAAAATAAATACAGTTGATAGATCTTGACAAGTTCAAGACCCTTGCTTTGCACACCAGAGAATGAAAACTCTCAGCTATCGGTACATGACCAACGATAGATAACAGCCAGTCCATCAGAGATTGAGAAGGATCCATGCAGAGTCACTACAGTGGGGCAAAAGATGCTGCAAATTCAGACACAGAGTGAAGGGGATTCATGGCAGGAACAGATGTGCAATAAAGCCATTGTCATTCTTGGCTAAGAGCTCAACCAGTCCAGTCTGATGAGACGGAACTGGGAGTAAGTGCCAAAACTCCATCATAATTGATCCATAACAGCATTTGAAGTTCATGCATATGTGTATATTTGAGTACAAGTCATTTTCAAAACTTTATATGGCTTACTTTATTCTGTTTTAGTCTTCATAAAATCACAAGTTAAATATCACTTTAAGTAAAAGCTAAACAAAGATACGGAACTAAATACGGTACCCAAATGAGAGTTGAAGTCATAATCTCAGGGTCGTGGGATCGAGCCCCATGTTGGGCTCCCTGCTCAATGAGGAGCCTGTTTCTCCCTTTCCCTCTGCCTTTCCCTGTTTGTGCTCCATCTCTCTTTCTCTCCCTCTCTGTTAAATAAATAAATAAATAAATAAATAAATAAATAAATAAATAAAATCTTTTTAAAAAATAAACAAAAAATAATTTTATCAGTATCCGATAAGGGAGACATTAGCCTCACTTTGGGATTTTTATTTTTATTTTCTAGAGAGAGAGTGCAAGCAGGGGGTGGGGGAGGGCAGAAAGAGAGAGAAGAGAGAGAATCCCAAGATTCTCCCAAGAGAATCTCCGAGCTGGGTGAGGGGCTCAATCTCATGACCTGAGCTGAAATCAAGAGTCAGGCACTTAACTGACTGAACCATCCAGACACCCCTAGAAGATTTTTAATCCTATGTTTAAAAGAAAATATTTCATGTATGCCTGAATAGGGTTATCAAAAGGTTCATCATATCTCATATAATATTTATAGAATACCATCATATACTAGAAATGCTACATAGAACATCAAGAAGATCTTTGCTTTCTAAAAATCTTAGTGTGTCCACTTCCTGTTGTGGATTTGCCTTATTACATGACCCATAAGAATGTGAAGAAGTGGACAGCTACGTAGTATATATAAGTATATACAGCGTTTCTGCTCAAATGTTGTAGAGGAAGTGTAGAGAAAATGGGGAAATTTTCCTTGTCTGTAGGACAAAGGAAAATTCAGTGTCTCAATTTAGGTATAATGGGGACAAAATTAATGTGTGGGTGTTCCCCACACACAAACACATTTTATCTTTGCCAGTCAGTTTTGTCTCTCCATTCCCCATCCCACATAGGAATTTATTTTTTACCAACCTATTCTAGGCGTTTATGGTGCATAGCAGGTCAAATAATGAGAGCAAGACACAGAATCAGACTGGTCTGAGAAAAGGGAGAAGGGGAGGAGGGGGGAAGGTCTCACGGAAGAGGCTAGGGAGGAAGGTCAAGTGTAGGTTTGAGGAAAAGGCTCTTTAGAGCAGCCATGAAGTAAGAAAGTTTGGAAAATGAGAGAAAAGATATTTTTTTTTACAGCTGGATTTTTAAAAATTGACAGCACAAGAAATTCAAACATTACATAGAGTGTATAATAAAAAGAAAGTCATACAATTGTCTTGGTTAGGGTCTGACCCTCTCTTTTTCAATTGTTGTTTCTGTAACATTCCATTTAGCATAAAAAAGAAGGATGGCAAGAAAATAAGAGGAAATGAGGCCAAAGGACACAAGGTAATGTCTGTTCCTAAGCACCTGCAAAGTGTATGTGACGTAAGTTAGCTTGGGTTACAAATAAAAAGCAACAGACACTTCCCCTTTCTTTTCTTTGAGTCACTACCTAAAATCCATCAAAATTATCAAGTAGAAACCTTCTTAAAAAGGAAGTAAAAAAAAAAAAAGGTAAATGAACAACTAAGACAAGCAATCCTGTTTTGGCTGGTGGCTAGGTGGGGCATGGCTGGGGCAATTGGTGGAAAGGTAGTACTTATTTATAATTGTGGGGAAATAGGGAAAAGAATGATAAATATGACTTTCTAAACCACAACATAATTAAAAATAAGGGAGCAAGGAATAAATCCTGGATTTAATTTAGTTATTATTTTGAAAAGAAACATGTAATTTCTGCAGGAACATATAGGACATATTATGTGCAAAAGCATCAAAAAATTCTTCTAGTTTCAAATTGCTACAAATCTGCCAACTTGGCTACAAGCCAAATGGGTGCTGATACCTGGCTCTCATTTGGGCCATTTATCATTGACTTTGAGAATCAGATGGACAGGGGGCAATCTCAGGTGGCATATCAAAAGTAGAATGATCACCCTGTGAAGGGTTACAGATCTAATTCCATTCTTCAAAGTAGACATGTCATAATCTAGAAAGAAGGAGAAAAAGATTTACAACACATGTTAAAAAAATATAAAAATGAATGGAAATAATGGTTTAGAGATTAATTTTCAACTTTCACCAAAACTCTTGAGAATGTTAGAAAATGACTTGGAGATGTGTCCAATTACCAGGGTACATATTTGCTTCAGTTCAGCTCTCTTCCCCAAAAGTATTAAGATTACAGGATACGCAGAGCAAACATCAGACTCAGCTTTTTACCTACTTTAAGATTAAAATAGCATTTGTTTGGGGGGACAAGTTTTCATGTGCGTGCAGATGTGCATGTATATGTGTATTGTGTCTGTGTGTATATACATACATGCATGCCTATATTGTATGTACTTGTGTGTTTTCCCATGTAGACAAATTGTGCCTATCCTCTTTGGATCCTAACAATTAAAATGTAATGAATCAATCTGTTGGGTACTAACAAATTTAAGGCTTATCCATGCCACACGCTCTGGTTTTAGAACTTCTGGGGAACCAACCATAATTTCAGATTAGCCTTAATTTTACAAAAACGTAGTTGCTATTTTCCATTGGCTCTGGTCTCTGGTGATAAAATGCAAAGCTTCAACACATTGTTTCATATCACTCCCTTGCAAAATTATATTTCAGTTACAGTAATAGAAAAGCTTCTTTTTATACTGGCATCTACTCCAGTTTTCAAAAGCAAATACATAAAAAACATGTTTCAAGAATGGAAAGATGATATAAGCTAAAATAAATAAGTCCTTCCTAGGACATAAGTAATAATTGCACTGTAAGTTATATAAGCCTCGGTGACAGTGCTCTGGCAAAAACATCCATTTATCAGTCGAAGCAAGTAATTCCATGTTCTGTGGATGGCAGAATGAGACCAGCTTTGACTGATTTATGAGGTGATTTTTTTTTCGTTCTACTGAATGATTGAGACAAAAGACCTGCAGGAATGGTGGTTCATCTTTTCTGTTCAAGTGCCAATTCTTTTTATTACTTTTGTTTTGTTTCCAGCGCAGACATTGTTGCCTCATTCACCATCTGCTAATGTTAAATAAGAAATGTTTAACTCTGGGCTAGTCACAATGAATTGCCCCCGGAAAGTAATTTAATAGCTACTATCCTTCTTACATGTTGCTTTGAATGTCATGGAAGGGAAAAGTTTCTGGCCTGGGAGCCAGCACATGTCTTGATTCATCTTTGTATATTCTTGTAGGTCTAGCCTGGTCCCTGGGACATAGAAGGTACTCAAAAGAAATTGCAGTATCCAGTCGAAACAGCCTCTAAACCTGCTGGAGAGGCAGAAAAGTGTGATAGGAATAGCACAGAGCTGCAGTCTCCTAATCCCGACTGCCACTTCCAGGCTGAGGAGACTATGGCTGGACTTTGTAACCTCTTTGAGACTCAGTTTGCTTATCTTTCAAATGGTAATAACCCATCTCTACTTTACAGGATTGAAAGGGGATTAAAAACTACGGTGAACGTAAATTGCCTGTTACCAAAATCAGAAGGATGGACCAGCCTATCTTTAAATAGATTTAGGTTAGGGAGAAAATGGTCTAGAAAAATTATGCACACACACACATAAACACGCAAAACACATACAGGCACCCACAATCTCAAAAGGCAGCCTGAACCCAGGAAATGAAGAGCAGCGAGAGACAGGGTTGATGGGTGAATTTGTCCTGGCAATAAACACAAACCTCAAGCTGATCTCCGTATTTTTTTAAGATTTATATATTTATTTAAGAGGTGGAGGAGGGGCAGAGGGAGACAGAAACTCAAGCAGACTCCCTGCTGAGTACAGAGCCCCACACGGGACTCAATCTCACAACCCTGAGATCAGGACCTGAGCTGAAACCAAGAGTTGGATGCTTAACCAACTCCACCATCCAGGCACCCCAACGATATATATTTTTTATCAAGTAACATTTAACAAGTATTCACGCAGCAAACATTATTGAGGAGCTACTATGGGCAAAGTATTTTGCGTCATACAAAGAAGAGGAAGATATGGGTTTTTCTTTTAAGAAAACCACCATCCAAGTAAGTGCTGTCCAATAGAAATATAATGTAAGCCACGTATACAATTGTAAACATTCTAGGAGACATATTAATGAAAGACAAAAACCAATAGAAGAACCTTATTTTAATAATTTAAAATTAAATTAAATAATGTATTTATTTCACCCAGTACATCCAAAATATCTTCGTTTCAACATTTAATTAGAAATGTTTATTATGCGGGCGCCTGGGTGGCTCAGTCGTTAAGCGTCTGCCTTCGGCTCAGGTCATGATCCCAGGGTCCTGGGATTGAGCCCTGCATCGGGCTCCCTGCTCAGCGGGAAGCCTGCTTCTCCCTCTTCCACTCCCCCTGCTTGTGTTCCTGCTCTCGCTATGTCTCTCTCTGTCAAATAAATAAATAAAATCTTTAAAAAAAAAAAATACTTTAAAAAAAAAAGAAATGTTTATTATGCTTAAGTATGTATTTAAGACATTCATTTTAAACATAAAGATATTTTGCATTCTTTTTCATTTGAATACTTAGAAATTTGGCATTTTCCGCTTTTAGTCCCTCTCACTTTGGACTATAGCCACATTGCCAGCAATCAATAAATACCTGTGACTCGTGGCTACTATGTTGGGCAGCACAGACCCGAATCACTTACAAATATTTATCAAGCACATAATTACAAAGTTGCAAGTGCTCTACTAGTTCCTGAATATACAAAGGGTGGATGAGATATTATCCCTGCCGTCAGAGAGCACATGTTCTACACATTCTAGTGGAGATGGCAAAGAATCAGTCAAAGGTGATTACCAGCGGTGAGTTGTCCTATGAAAGAATCACACAAGAAACCGGAGTAGAGACTAGGAGGTAGGAACGGGAAGGAGAGTTGGGACAAGGGAGCAGTAAGGAGTCCTACTGTAGGCAGTTGTTGGAGGAAAGCGTCCCTGTAAAGATGGCATCTGAAGCAGAGACCTTGTATCCTTTTCCTACTGCTGCCTTAAGAAATAACCACAAACTGGAGCGCCTGGGTGGCTCAGTCAGTTAAGCGACTGACTCTTGATTTCCGCCCAGGTCGTGCTCTTAGGGTGGTGGGATCGAGCCCCGCATCAGGCTCCACAGCCAGCGTGGAGTCTGCTTGAGATTCTCTCTCCCTCTCCTTCTCCCCTCCCACTCATGCTCTCTCTCTCTAAAATAAATCTAAAGAAAAACAGAAAGAAAGAAACAAAGAAAAAAGAAAGAACCACAGATTTAGAAGCTGAAAACAACACATAGTTATCACCTTACAGTTGGGAGCTCAGAAGTCTGAAATGAGTCTTATGTGTGGGGCTAAAATAAGGTGACGGCAGGGTTGCGTTCCTTCTGACAGCTCTGGGGAAATTCACCCTTTGCCTCTGCCGGCTTCCAGAGGTTGCCTACAATTCCTGGGCTTCTGGCCTCTTCATCTTCAAAGCCAGCATATCACCTTCTGCCCTCACATTTCCTTCCCTGACTCTTACCCTCTTGCCTCCCTCTTTCACTTATCACTACACTGATTACATTGGGCCCACCCTGATAATCCCGGTTAACTGTCCCATCTCAATAGCCTTCACTTAACCACATCCACAAAGTTCCTTTTGCCATGTAAGGCAACGAAGTCACAGTTTATGGGGATTTAGTATCTGGACATCTTTGGGAGGAGAATGGATCCAAGTACAACAGAGTGGAAGTGCGAAGATCAGTAGAGGAATAACATCAGCCTGATTAAGACAATGGAAGTAGGTATGGATGTAAGTAGCTCAGGCAGTTGTGCAGGTCATGAGGTCATATATCTATCAAAACTTTGAAATGTGCACTTAAAATCGTGTATTTTATTGCATGTGAGTTATTCAAAATTATGAAATTGTGAAGTTAATTTTTCCTTTTTACAAGAAGGGGAGATGACTTCCGGCTTTGTGGGTTTGAGGACCTGCTTGTCTTTAGAGTCTGATTTCCCCTGGTGGATTATACAAAACATGGTGATGGTGTTCATCTCACGACATCCACGCATCTGACCTATACCTCCTAAGAGTCAGTATTATATGTAAGTTGTCATCCAGCTTGATCTCAGGGCCAAAACTCTATAAGGCCCATCTCTATTCATTCATTCATTCATTTTAAAAAGAGCTACTGAACACCTTCCATGTGTTCCATATTGTAGAGGCACTAGGGAGCCCATAGTCTGCAAAATTAGACAAAATTCTTATGCTACTGAATGCAGTCTACAGTCTAGTGGGGAAGATAGAC
The DNA here is from genome assembly GCF_054177405.1 of Leptonychotes weddellii. Lineage (NCBI taxonomy): Eukaryota > Metazoa > Chordata > Mammalia > Carnivora > Phocidae > Leptonychotes > Leptonychotes weddellii. The sequence continues at coordinate 14,282,188 of NC_138371.1, read as the reverse complement.
TTTGATCAAATATTCACTCATATACATACAAAATTATAAGTGCTACAAATATGATCTTATCGTATTATGGGGTCATGGAAATTTCCCCTGAAGAAGTAATGGTGGTTCTAAGAAGGACAAATAGAATCCAACCAGATAACAAAAGTGAAGAAAGAAAAACCTTAGGATAGAAGGGAAAGGTATATGCAAAGGCCCTGAGGCAAGTCAGAAAAAAGCTTTCTCTGTGACCTGAAAGAAGGCTACTATAGCTGGAACACAGAAAATCATATTCAGAAACAACCCTGGCATTCCCTAGGCTGCTATCTTGACCAAAAATAAATATGGTCCTGTTTCTATATGAAAACCCATAATAATAATATTGGCCACCATTAATTGAGCACTTACTATGCATTAGTCACTATTCTAAATATTTTATATGTACTAACTCACTGAATCTTCATCACAATCCTATTAAGGAGATACTTCTATCATCCTCCTAGACAAGCAAACTGAAACACAGAGATAAGTAGCTTGCCCAAGTGATAAAGCTAAAATTTGAAACAAGCATCCTGAGCCCTGTGTTCCCCATGTCATTATACCCATACTTCATGCACTGAAGGCAGCCTGTCTCCATCTGGCTCCCCACAGTAGGTAGTTTTGGGAGCCTCTAGAATACCTTGTCCAGGGAAAAGGTTGGTGACTAGGAACTATTGCTAACCATCACCAGTAGGTTCAGCAGTTCTTAGTTAATGCCCAGTGAGAGATGAGAATGCCTTGTCACCACCTATTGGAAGGAGGTCGGAAGGACAAATGGATTAGGGTAAGGTTTCAGTCACCCTGGTAAGACACAGTGAGTGCTCACAGTAAAACTATAGTCAGAGTGAGATCTCCAGCATGTGGGCCTGTCTCTATGAGAAATATGACTCCCATAGTCATTAAATTGCTGATAAAAAGAAGGACCTGCAAAGCAAGAATGATGTAGTAGAAAAATCACCCCACTTGGGGCAGGCAGGAGACCCTGGTCCTTGTTTTAGCTCTGCCATTGTCCTCAGATAAACACATCCCAGACTTTGTTTTTCTCACCTATCAAAGGAGAAGGTTGGATCAAGGGTCTCTTCAAGCTCTCACAGCTTCAGAAGTTAGTGAGATACCAGAAAGTCAAATGGGGCTCATCTCTGACATTTCTGAAAAAATAGGATCATAGGCAAGAAACAACCCCAAACAACAGATAACCCAGGCCCATCATGCTATAGGAACACTGGACATAAAGATTACATAAGTAAATTCAAACAAAGAAAAGAGAGATTCTGCAACGCTTACCAAACATGAGCATTTTTATAAGATGATCTCAAACTGCACTAAAATATAATAAAGAGATACAGACATCCACCCTTCCCAGCGCCCCAGATACCCTCAAACTTTGCATTTGCTAAAATCCATTTATTTCCTTCTCCCCTTAGCTGAACTTACTAATTGTACAAATAAGAGGCAGACTAAACATTTGTTTCAAGTATGCACATTTTTAAAATAATGAATAATATTATAAGCTTCCTTTGTGTTCCATTGTAATAAAATCTGTTGTTTTATCAGTCTCATTAGAGCAGGTTTTGACCCATACTGGGAAAACCACTCAAATGTGCAAGCTCATCTGTGAAATGAGAGGACCCAGGGGGACAATTGCCCCTGTCTCTTCCCCCATGGAATATTATATGATTCTCCATGGAAATGATCATAATAGGTCAGCAGCATTGTTGTTTTACACAAAGGGTAGGACCTCATTGGCAGGCTGGATGCATGGAAATAGGATGTGCCTAAATATCTCAGTGATACAGAAAAATCTTCTTATGGTTAATGATGCATTTTTCTAATCATGATATAATTTTAAGAACTTATAGGTCTCAGTCTGTTTCCTTGTCAAAGGACAGAATCCAGAAAAATGCTATTAATGAGCTTTTCTGCTATTCACAGAAAAAAAAATTACAAAGTACCGAAAGCAGAGACATTGTAGAAATTACCTCCCAACCAGGTTTTCAACAAGTTATATTTCAGGCTTGTGAAATGAAAGTACCAGAATTTTGATTATGCTTAGATTATGATTATGTTTTTAATTTGGGACCATATGTGGCTCTTATTTCTAAAATATGTTCATCCAAAAATTAAGGGCTTTAAAAAAATTCTTGAGTCCTCAATTCCAAGATTAGACTCTATATATTCCATATTCCTCACATTGCCAAGGTGTCACACCATTTTGCCAAAGCTTTCCCTCATTTTTATCTACTATTTCCATAGTAAAGGCAATGAATAATTGAATCAGTAAATTAAGTGAATAAATTGAACACTCAATTCATATATTTCTAGCAGAATGCAACAAGCAACCTTTCGGGCCAGACAATTCTATTGATTTTTCTTTAGTCTTGTTTATTCCATATTATTACATAAAGTGAACAGCAAACCAAGCAATTACTATTTCTTGTTTTTGACCAAAAAAAGCAACATGCGTTAGAAAGAATGTGTTAAGAAAGAAATTAAAAGCAGAGTAACACTTTTATCATCCTGGCAAAATATTTGTGAATGATGATATTTTAATAATCATGCAGGAGGGAGATTTGAGGTTTTTCTAATTTATTGAATTCCTTTTTTCTTAGTTGCCACTGGGAAATCTATGAGCTGAAGACAGCCCTGAGGAGGCATTAAGGCCCCAGACATGCAGTCATGTGATTCTAGAAAAGTGTCTGAAGGAAGGGAACTGGATTTCCATCCCTTGACACTCACGCAGGTGAGGTAACCAGGTGCTGCTGAGTGGAGCCATCAGCCATCCATTTGGTTATGATTCCACTGCTTTACCATCAACCCAGGCATTGACCATGTTATACATACTTAGATCTGATTAATGCTCCCAAAGACCCCAAAACCACCCAAGAACCCCTGTCCTTTCAACAAGGGCTAACTTATACCTCCTGTGTGCATTGTTTGAAACTTTAAGTGCCTGCATTTTTACAGTGATTGGCCATAATTAATATAATTTTGTTATAGGCTAACAAAACAGAAAGTCCTATAAATTAAGAATGCATAATATTCCATTTTAAGAAATACCAGCTTCTAAGCATTAATGTCTTTAGATTATCATAAATAAAACATCAAGGAAGATGCTTATATATAAATCTTTGACCACATCTCTAATTTTTCTTCAGGATAAAACTTTTGAAAATAATTCTGTCAAATTGAGGGGAAATAAAAATGTTCACACTTAGTTTGAGTTTTCTTTCTTGTTAGAGATTAGTGTTGTGCATATGTTCCATGACCATATGTATTTCTCCTCCTGTGAAATATCTATTAATGTCCTTTGTTTATTTTTTGATTAGGTCTTAAGTTTTTAGTATCTCGTTCAATCGCATGTTTATTTAGTAATTAAAAATACGATGGAGGAAGGTAATTTACAAATGTATTGTACACCATTTGTTTATTTCTATACAGCTCTCTCTTGAAGCTGTTTGTTTAAAAATATCTCTAAAAAATTTCTGTTAAAATGCCATTTTGAGAAGCAGGAGTTCTAAATACCAAAGGTAGTATTAGACTGCCATCTAGTATTTCAATGTGGAGCTGCCCAAAACATTCACTGAAGGTTTTCTCATATTCCTAACATGCAGAAGACAGTAAACATAAAATGTCACCTTATGTCCAGAATCCAGAAAGGCTAGAAACTAATGTCAATGAATGCAAAGACGAAGCCTCCCATCGACTCAGAGACAAGGTGTGCTATATGTACCCTCTATATTTAACACTTGTCTCTATTTACTTTAATTGCAATAAAAAGACCACCACTCTGAAAGTGAAAAAAGCTTGAGCCCTCATTCTAAGCTTACTGCTAACAGATGTAATTTTCTCTCGGAACTCACTGAGCTTCTTTGGGACTCAGCCTTTCTATAAAATATGGGTAAAGACAAAGGAAAGCTCTGCTCTCCCTTGGCCTCCTCTGGGGGCGGGGGAGGTGGAGGCATATTAGTGTACCCTGGGAAGAACCATGGGTTTCTGGGACTGAAGTTAATTTTGTAAGGTCAGATTTGGCATTGGTCCCAAGCTTGGCCTCTTTTTTTTTTTTTTTTTTTTAATTTGACAGAGAGAGACACAGCGAGAGAGAGAACGAAAGCAGGGGAAGTGGGAGAGGGAGAAGCAGGCTTCCCACGGAGCAGGAAGCCCGATGCGGGGCTCGATCCCAGGACCCCGGGATCATGACCTGAGCCGAAGGCAGACGCTTAACGACGGAGCCACCCAGGCGCCCCCAAGCTTGGCCTCTTCTTGGTCATGACCCATTTCTTCCTGCTCCCCTTCCCCTGGAGCTGGAAGACACTTCTCAGATGGAAATGCTCGACCACATGGCTTGAGGGGCAGAGGGGTAAAGTGATATGAGAATTAAAGACCTGCTTCACATTCAACCTGTTTGCAATGACAGTGACAATGGTTAAAGTCCCCACATCACACAGTGTACAGCGCCCACATTGGGCATGCTCTACCCCTGACAGCTTTCTGACGTTGCTAAATTTCTCACCAGCCCCTTCCCACCTTCTATATGTACCCTTCTTCTTCCTTCTGTAGGTTGTAAATCCTCCCTGAAGCATAGTCTTCAGTTAGTTGCTCTTCTGTCTTCATACTCTTGCCCTGAAAGGAATTACTTATTTACACATCTTAAACTCTTAGGGTTTGATTCAAAAGTCTTTAACTCCTGGGCAGAAGTTTCACCTGAATGGCCAATCGTGTGTGTTTCGGTGCCTGCTGGAATTTTTGATGTCCCACCATCCCTAAGACCATCTGCCTTCTTCACCACTTAAAAACAAACACTCACAAATTCCTGTTTCTCCTACTCACTCCTTCCTTTCCATGACAAGGGGCTCATCAGGGCATGCTTGGATCATTATAATCCTGTCTTTAGTCTTTTGTTCTTTTAACCCAGATCTTCCCAGAGCAGAAGCCCACTTTTTCCCACTGTGCAGTGATAGCATTGTTTTCTTGGTGTGCCTCGACATGATGAGATGGTAAGCCCTGCTAGCCTCCATCCTGCAAATGCCTGCCATGTTAGACATTTCCAGCATTGGCCTTGTAGCTGACATCCTAGCTGCTAATCTTGGCATTCCAGGCCCACCTCAATACAGTCCAGATCTTCCTCTAAACCTTCTCTTTCATACTTTCTCCCCTCTCTACTCTACCAGGATTTCTGTACTCCAACCAGCCTGATTTTCCCCAAATTCTCAGATCATCCCATCTAAAGCCAGCTGCCCAAAGTGTGGTTTGTGGACAAGTAGCATTGACGACACCTGGGATATTTTTGAAACTATAGACTCTTGGGCCCTCCCTAGACTTTCTGACTCAGAATCTAAATTTTAATAAGACCCATAGGATATTCATACCAACATTAAAGTTTGAGAAACACCGAATATACCCTCACCCACACCTCCCTGACTTTATCACCTTGCCTGTTTATTTCCTCAATTGCATATTCACAATCTAGAAATATCTTGTTTATTTCTTTTTTCTTTTTATTGTCTCCCTCATCACATTTGGAATGGAAGCTTCATGAGAGTCAAGACCTCATTATATTTACCACCATTTTTCTAGTAGGCACTCAATAAATAATTACTGAATGAATACATTTTAATATTATTATATAGTCTCACTGAGATTACCTTAAAATAATTTCTTATCATAGAATGAAATTTGCATGTGGAGCTATGTTTGGAGATTCTATATTACATTCTTGCTACAGTAAGATTCAGTTAGAATTAATTTAGGACATATGAGCTCCTAATTTCCACTTTGGTTTGCTAATAAGATCCTCTTATATTTTTAATTCGAAAATAGGACTAATCTTAATGATGGTGGGGTAGGAAGTCTTTATTTTAAGGGCTCTGATTTTATGATCCTATTAGTGAGATTTGGAAGTCTCAGTCCTATGTCATGGCACCTTCCTGTCCATTCTTACAGACTGTGTGCTGCCCACATCCCAAATATGCTAAGAGGGCTGACTAATCAATTCACCAACCTTGATAAAATGCCTGGAAATGCCCTCAAGAATTCCAAAAAGTAATCATTCATATCATAGACACAATACAAGCTGGAAAAAGTTTCAAGCCTTAGATTAAATATTCTTCCTACACCAATTATCTAACTTTATTATGGTTTTCCATCCTCTTTTCTGTCTTCAAGGTGGCATTTAGCATAAAATATTCACCTGCTCTCGTGATACTAAATAGAAGATACCTTTATATTAAAAAAAGAAATAGAAAATTGTCATGAGTATTCAATAAAAGGAATCACTAAAAATGAGGTGTAGGGTAAGTCTGAATTCTCCACCGACCCACCAATCACAAAGGCCCAAAACAGAGCAAATGTCAGGGAAATTAAATTGAGCCACATGACCTTCATTTCCAATGGGTTTGATTTCTAGCAAAGTCAGATGTAGCGTTTCCCTTACTAATCACTTGCCTGGAAAGGAAAGAATAAGAACATTATTTTCTCCATCTGGACCCAGAACTTAAATGAAATTCAGCAAGGAAAATGAAGTCAGTCATCCAAAGTCTAGCAAAATTTCCCTTCTAAGCCTCTGAACCGAAACTCGGATTAAGTAATGTTCTGATAAATCACTCGTCTAATTACAACACACATTATAATTAGGAACTGGCCAGACTGGTACAAGTTTCTTCAAGTCTGAAATGAGAGTGGTGCTTTCCTATTTGGTTATCATCCATTTATGAAGTTGCATTGCTTATTAAAAACCTCAGAAGCATGTTAAATTACAGGGTTTGGTTTGGTTTGGTTTGGTTTGGTTTGGTTTGGTTTGATTTGATTTTTCCCCTGAGCAGTATGAGTGACTGTCTTCTCCTGAGCTTGGGGCAATATTCTCCAGGTCCTCCTGTATGACTGAGAGAGGAACCCGACTCTCCACTTCATCCAAGGTACTTGGGCCCACGCTTGCACTTCTGCAGGGACCTGGGGCGTCTGTTCTAAGTTGGCTCATTTGTCTTTGTAATATACATACTTGATGCATATTTCTCCCTTGGCCATGCCAGTTTTTAAATTTAAGCTATTGATATACCAGGGACAGAGGTGAGAGTTACATTTTCATTTGCACATTTCATCTTGGAAAGAGGAATATTGCACAGCTGTATAATAATATGAAGAATGGTCATTACAGAGCAAGGAAAAGTGGTTCCCCTAAAGAGAGAGCAAGGTTGAATTGGTGTTTCTAAAGAGCACAAAATTGCGGCTTTGCTTCTGTAACACAGTGCCCATTTTGTAAATGATTGTTTGTTCTGATGAGTAGGCTAAACTACTACCTTCCTAGATAGCAGGTGCTAAAAGGACTAATATAACTTGCAAATATTAGCTGAGTTTACAACTTAATCTACAGTCCAGGAAGAACTCGGATAATCTGATTCCTTGTATTACATGCTCTTTTCCCAAAGGGTACGATCAAAACAACAATCATCATTGCCATTTACAAAATTTAAAGACTTCAGATTTTAACTGATAATAAGCTACAGGTCTCTTAACTCCTCAGACCACTCCTGAGTCAAGTAGGGCAAAATTATAACTAATGACGCCCCCCAAAAAATTACAAACTTCAAAGCAAGAAGACCTAAGAGATGGTTTATAAATCACAGTATGAGGGGAACAGGTATAACTTCCCCCACCTTCAAATTCTGGACTGAATGAGTTCCTCAATGAACAAAAACCACTTTGAAGAGTTTTCCCAGTGCCCCTAAGAGAATCTGAAATGCTGTACTCACTTGATCTTTAGTTGTTGGAGACACATCCACTTTACAACTGAATTTTTCCTGTGGATTCGATCAGCATGAGCATAGGCGAAAATCCTCTCTGTTTTCTGCCTTACACTTGGAATTTTCAACTAAGAATGTTCTCTGGAGAGGAAAGAAATGAGAAGAGAGAAAAAAAAATTAGATATCTGAGTTAATTTCTTCTGAATTCCTTGCTTACAGGACTTGATTTCCGAGAACAAAGGGGGTTAAAAACTCAGGAGGGATTACCCAGACAAGCAAGGATTACCTTGATCAAGCCCAAGATTATTCCATATGTATGCATGTTTTCTCCTTTCCAGAAATTAAAGACTTACACAACCGTATGAAAAGGACTCAGGGTCCCTGCTGAATCAAGCAAGAGACAAAACTGTTTGCCTCAGAACACAAACATTTTAAGGGACATTTTTTAATTGATTTGATTTGCTAAATTTACAGAGGGTAACAAGTAAATTTCAACTCTAACCGCTCCGATAGAGCCAAGACTTAATACCCCAGCCAGGTGCCAAGAAGCAGACAATACTCCCCACCTGTATCCAGCCACATTCTCTAATCTACCGTCCCTTCCCGTTTCTCTCTCCCTCACTCGCTCGCTCTCTCTCTCTCTCTCACTGCCCCACAGCATGACATGAAATATTGGACACAAGACACAGAATGGCAGATGAAACACTCACTTTCCTACAGCCAAAGAGCACAATAGGCGCATGCAATGCAAGGACCGGCTGATGCTAAGAAGCCCTAGACAGCAATGATGGAGAGACAGAGACAGAAGCAGACGCTCCAGGGCTGTCACTCGTGGATGTGGGTCAGTGCTATAGCCTGTGGGTGTCACAAGTGGGCAGCACCAATGCCATGAACAGAGAGCAGTGGCAAGGGTCTGAATTTAGAAGGACAAGATGAGCTGCCAGCTGAAAAAAGAAAAAGAGGGAAGCAAATGTGCCTTATACATGAAACTTGCTGTCTTTCCCTAACCACACCTTAGGGTCCACAAGAGAATGTAAGGAAAGAGAAAGCCTGAAGTTTTATGGCCTTGTCTCCTTCACCCGTTTCTTTGTTCTGTAGTACAGAATGGTCCTTATTCACGGCCTCCATGTCCTCTCCTCCCCCTCTCAATTCCCTTCTGCCATCAGACTTTCCTCACCCACTGACACTGCTCTTGTGTAAGCCAGAACGGGTCAAATCCAACCACCTATTCTCATTGCTCACTCCAAGACACAGTGTTTGGACTTCTCCCCTATGCATACTCACTTCCTAAATAATTTCATTCAGCCCCAGGGGCTTTGAATATGCTGGTGGCTCCTCAGTTTAATTCATCATCCCCAGATCTCCCCTGAACATCATATTTGCCTATCTGACATCTCTACTTGGAAGTTGAATGAGCATCTCAAAGTCAATACGTCCAAAACCAAACCTTGATTTGCACCACCACCCACACACCCAAAGCTGCTCCTCCTACAGTCTTCTCCACCTGGAAAAGTCAGCCAAAAACCTGGAGTTATTCTTGATGCTTCTCTTCATGTCACACCTCACCTCTCAGCTCTACCCCCATCTTGAATCTGCCCACTTCTCACCATTTGCATTGTTACCATCCTACCCCAAGCCACCATACTGCAATAGCTTTGTCATCACCTCCCTGTGTCCACTCTCAATCTACTACAGACTGTTGCCCCCACAGCAGCCTGATTAATCCTTTTGAAAAATAATTTAAATCACATCTCTTCCCTGATCAAACCAATCATTTAGAATACAATTCAAGATCCCTATTCTTGCCTGCAAGTGCTGCACGCTCTGACCCCAGCCACTTTTCCAATCTAATCTCCTATTAACTTGTCACTAAGATCCACCCATGCTGGCTTCCTTGTAAATTTAAAAAAAAAAGCCAAGCATACCCCCAATTCAGAATTTACTGCTCTTGTGCCTGAGATACTTTTCTCTCAAATCTCTGAACACCTCTGTCCTAGGACCCTTCAAGGCTCTGGTATTATCTCCCTTTCAGAAAGGCCTTCACTCATTCTCTATGAAACAACACACCTCCCAGCTTCCCCTTACCCTGCTTGGTTTTCTTCCTAGTACCTTCATCATTTGATACCTTAAATATCCATCTGTCTATGATAGTACTTCTTGAACTAGAAGCTTACTGAGGGCAAAGAATTCTGTGGAGTTTATTGCTGTATCCTCAGCACCTAAAACCGTGCCTGGTCAACAGAAGCTTTTCAGTACACAGCTGTTGTTTGTCGCATCCAGCTGCTAATCAATCAACAAAATTGATCCTATCTTCACAAATCATTAAGGTGACCTCAGCTAGGATTCACAAGTTGATGGGGCCTTGAAGATACTCATTATATTCTTATAGAGGGGAAAAAGTTGGTTCCAGCTACAGATATAAGAGACTGTAAACTATATTTGATAGAAGGATTATAGAAATAGAAAATAGCCTTCACTGGGGCACCTGAGTGGTTCAGTTGGTTAAGCATCCAGCTCTTGATTTCAGCTCAGGTCTTGATCTCTGGGTTGTGAGATCGAGCCCCATGTCAGGCTCCAGGTGTGGAGCCTGCTTAAGGTTCTCTCCCTGGCTCTGCCCCTCCTTCCTCAAAAAAAAAAAAAGGAAAAAGAAAGTAGTCTTCACTAAGGTACAAAGGCTACTGCAGTTAAGATACCCTAATTGAGATTTCCTAGCCATTGCCTAAGAATTAAGGGAGAACATGAGCTCTCAGACTTCAAGGCCAATCACCAACTGACTTTGGGAGCCTATAGAAACCAGGTGTTCCTCTTATGCTCCAAAATCTGGGGGTGGGGGGGGGCAACTGTGCTCCTCGGCTCCAGCGAGGTTGCATGTAGGAATGCTGGAGTGCGAGGATTTGCAGTGCAGTTGACAAAATTCCCTGGGTCTTCCCTATCCTTTTGACTCCTGGTTTTATAGAGTGAGCTTGTTGTCATTGCCTTAGTGTTAAAGGGAGCCCCCTCCATCCCTTTGAGGCCAACACTGTGGGACAGTCACAAAAGGTCTGCCTGTGGCTTCTGCCTGCAGGTTATCCATTTGCAAACTTGACTTTAAAGCACTAGTTGTCAGCCACTGCATTGGAAACACCATTATATCACAAACGGCTTTGAAATATATCACAAATAACTTTGTTATTCTATAAGCATTAAAGGACCAACATTTGCTAATTATTTTCTTTTTAGTGAATTAGATTGTTTCAATCTTGCCAGTGGCTTTCTTGTTGCATACTTGCGTTCTGATAAGCATCTTTGAACTAGAGATAAAAGGGTGGAGTTAACATTTAGGAAATTAGAAATATCCTATCTCTAACGTAGGGGTTGCATGCTAACATCATTTTTTTTATGTCTACCATGATAGGAAAAAAAAAAAAAAAAGGTTGAGAGCAGTTGCTTTAAAATTACCCCAGTAAGAACGTATAATATTTTCCATTAAATTGGGACTAAAAATTTTAATTATATATAAATTTAGTCCCATTAAAAGAGAAAAGAATATCTTGGCAGGAAGTCAAGCCAGAACACTTAGTCCTAACTATAAGGTCCCTGAAAAAACATTCCTTAATACTTTTCCAACTTTACCTCCCACTCTAGACCTTTGATTTCAGCCACCAACTCCCACATTGTACCTTTCACATTTTTATATCCAAGCCTAACCAGTAATATGCTTCACTCTCAGTATCCATTTCCCCCCTCTTCCCTCCTCTTGTTTAAATCCTAACCAGCTTTAAGCTAAAGTGATTTTCATATCATACATAAACCCCTCCTCCAGCACTATGGCCCAAAGTGATATGTTTTTCTAAGATTATACTATCAAGCATTTATCATATAACCTTATATGGGCAGCTCTCTCCTCATAATAGAACATAGACTAAATGTGTTTCCCAAGCAATGCAACAGATGGACTGCTTCAGATGCTGTTGGTGTCTTCCTCATAGCCCCTTGGATGACCCCAGAAGTCACTTTTAGCTTGATGCACAGTTCCTAAAAATGCTAATGGTTTTTTATCCCTGGTACCTTCATGTCTGCCTGTCCGCAGCTGTGGGCCAGAAATGCCAATGAGTTAAAACCTTTAAGGGCAACCCTCAATCAGTGAAGGATAAGAGTTGCTGGATCAATACCCCAACTTCTTCATCCTTGGTGGGAACATCCTGAAGCATGCTCCACATAGTTCCGCAGAAGATTCTCTTTTTTTTAAGATTTTATTTATTTGAGACCGAGAAAGCACAGAGGGAGAGTGAAAGGGAGAAGCAGGCTCCCCACTGAGCAGAGAGCCCAAGGCAGGACTCAATCCTAGAACCCTGAGAGCATGACCTGAGCCAAAGGCAGATGCTTAACCAACTGATCTACCCAGGCACCACTCCTCAGAAAATTCTTAACGTGATTGTACCCTGGTTACCCAGAACATCAACCTGTTTGGTTACCTCCCTTCCCTTCCTCCCCATGCTTTCTGGGATCATCTCACAAATAAACTACCAGTACATAAATCCTTATCTCAGGGCCTGCTTTCTGAAGAATCTTTGGGACAACTGGCTACCTACGCCACAAAATATGTCACCTAAAGGTAAGACATTCCCTAACTAGATTTCACTTCTTGGAAACAGGTCCCTGTATAGAACCTTGCACGGACTCTTGAATAACAGAGATACTCAGTATCTATCTGGAATCTGTCGGTCCATAGTATACTCTTACTTGATTCGACCAAAATTGAAAAAGATTTCAATGCTTTTGCTCTTGTCTTGTTTTCCCTCCCCTTCATCTAGAGATCAATATAGTGCTCATAAAACAAAGCCAGGACTAGACAAGTTTATGATCCATTTTCCTCCCAGCCTCAGGCTTCAGAAAGAAGGTTTCAATATGGGAAGCCCTATATTGACCATGGTCTCTGAAATTATCTGGTGTAAGTAATTCACCCTTTAGTGGATATTTAAGGCAATATTTATAATGCCTCAGGGTCTCGTGTTCATTAATTCTTTTAACAAACTGTGAGATGGTGGGCTTTAGGCCTTTTTGAAAGAATTCCAAACATTAAGAAGCAGAGTTGTAAAGGAATTTTTGAGAATTGAGGAACCCTAATGAATTACTTAGTATTCACGTTGACTGGCAATAACAGAAAATCTGAAATAAACCAGATAGTATTTATATATTTCTCTCAAAAAAAAGTTGGCACTGGGTGGCCCAAGGCTGGTATGGCATTTGGCAGGGCCAGGGATCCAGGTTCCTTCTCTCTTGTTGCTCCTCAGTCCATGGTTCCATTCCCTAGATCACCTCTGTCTAAGATGGTTGCTCCAGTTCCAGCCATCATACCCACATTGAGCTGGCAAAATGGAGAAAATGAGAGAAGAAAGAAATGTTGCCTCCCCATAAGGGCACTTTCCAGAAGTTCAATAGCCTGCTTCAACATACACCATATTGACCAGAATTTAGTTCCATGGCAATCCTTAGTTGTAAGGGAAGCTTTACTCCAAGTAGCCTAGGCTAAGCTACAAGTTAGAGGCTGTATCACAAATATTTCTATAGAATGGGAGAATGGACATTTGGGGACAACTGGCTACCTCTGCCAGAACTGATATGTCACCAAAAGCTGCTCAGATCAGAATCTGATGCTAGAAAATAAAATATGTACATAGGTGAGAAGTAGATAGGGCTTATCATGCAAATGCCAATTTGCCAATTATTGATCCACCACAATTTCACAATCACAAAATGGGAAGGTGGGGCGGGGGGGAGTGAAGTGGAATTTCAAAATGTCGATGACCGAAATTTAGTTTAAGCTCATACTGGAATATCATGTGCATGCTTCTTTTGATGAAGCCAGTTATTAAAGAAGGAGACCAAAACTAGAAATTATCAGAACAGAGTCCAGTGTGATTTATGGGAAGATAATCTGGGTATTGTGCTAGCAGAATTATCTAGAACCTTCCAAAAAGGAGAAAAAAAAAACAAACCTTCAGAACTATAAGTCATATACTGGATTTTACTGGGCCAGAAGATAATATTCTGAGGGATTTGAAGACCAGTAGGCATTCAAATCAGCTCCCAAACCAGGCAGAGGCACCAGAATGTTACCATCTACAAATGGATAGACAGGACAACAGTTGGCATCTGTCCCTTCTGTTATCTTACCTCTGGATGCCATATTGAAATGAGCATACATTACAAAGATTCTACCCCTCTTTATGTTATGGACACCTGTGCCTTAGCATGGGAACCAGGATTATCACTTTGTACAAAGCTGTAGGCTTTGAAAAAGGACACACAAGGCAGTGCAAGAAGGCAGGCTTGTACTGGAGAAGCTTGAAGGGCCTTTGAAAAATCAGACAGAAGCCATATTACTGTTCACCATATTGATACTAGAATCCTTTTATTGAGAGGTGCTGTGAGCATTGCAACTGGACTATGAGAGCCAGCCTAGATCAAGTTCCCTCTGACCTACGAAGTGATATGGGACATGACCCAGACTCTCAGGGACCATCAATTTTACAAAGTGATGAGTTACCCATATGTCACCTCTTTGGCTGTCTTATGAAATTCTGTAAAAGGAAACAAGATGATAGGCATTGAATAATTCTGCTAAATGGTTATCAATTGTTTTAAGAAAGATGCAAAATTTACCACTTTTAAGAAAAAAGTGGTAACTTTTTACAAAAAAAAAAAAAGGACCATCATTGGCAAATGACTAGTGAACAAGTTTTATCCTTTTTCTCTCTTTGCAGTTTTGCTTGGTCAGCCTATTACACACCAACCAGTTTGAGCTGCATCAGACTTTATGGGTTTTTCCCTCCTTTTAATTAACTTTAAGATCTTACTAGCCCAATTATTAGCAATATGTTACAAGCCACCAAGACTGCATCTGTGAATGTGTCTTTATTAAAAAGGCACTGCCATGAGTTAAGAAACTTTCAGCATTATTATAAACTCTATCAAGGCTAGAGAGATAATTCAGTTTGCAAATTGGTCCCAATTCAAACTTGGCAAGGGAATGCAAATTAGGTTTGAATTAATTTGCTCCCCCCTCCCACTCTTCCCTCAAAACATCTAATTTCTATTAGCAATTAGCATCCATAGACTTTACACTGGCACTTGGAAAGGGGTACCAACTCATAAAATAAGAACCAAAGGTGTGATGTTGTTTTAACTTAAGAATTAATGTGCAAAGAAGGAAGAGAAATGGGCTTTTAGATATATCATCCTTCCTAAGGGACACATAAATAACCCTAAGTTTTACCCAGCTTGAAGGGCTAGAATATAGTAAACTGTTCTCTGCTTTACAAACCAGGCAATTCTAAGAGGAACCAGAATGAATTTGTCACAGACTCAGCCCCACAGAACATTCTAAATATAGAATCAGCTTGCCTTTGTCCACAGCTATTCCCTTTTAACAGCTTCACCAAGGGCTCAAACAGCAGGTTCCTTTATTAAGAATGGAACTACTGTCTTCAGGTACAGAATAGATTGAAGGCCTTTTCCAGGGAAAAAATAAAAGAAAATGCTAAACTAGTGAGCTCTAGGGATCTATACATTCCAATCCAGGTTCACAGACTGTCTGATACAAAAACTAAGACAACAGGACCTCAGTTCTGCCTATTCTCCTTTCGTACCTCTTGTATTGTACTCCAGTGGTTCTCAAACATTAGAATGCCTTCAATCACTTGGAATCTTTTGGAAAATACAGATTCCTGGGCCTTAAACCTCCCCCCTCCCCCAAAGATGCTGACTCAGTACATCTTGGGTAGAACACAGGAATTCTCATGGCACTGGATTGTTTGGTGACTCTGAGCAGACTCTGGTGAGTCTTTGGATCACACTTTAAGAAACACAATTCTTGTTTTTCTGTGACTTGGCCCCGGTCAAGGAAAAAAAATAGGCGAATAAAACAGTTTACCTCTTCTTTGGTTCCACTGGAAGTGGGCAACTTGGTAATTATCAAAAATTCATAACAGATATAAATAACAAGGTCAGATAAACCTTCTATGCCCAATAATTTAATTTTAAATTTTTACTGCATGTGGATGAGTTCACCAGAATAGCCAAGAAGCCCATTTCATACCTAAAAAGCAACTGGACAAAAATCATCCTGAGCCATTGGAACAATACCTCACATAGCACCTACTAGCAAGAAAGAGCTACAAAAAGGAAGTAAAAAAATCTGTTAACCTTTTATATTCATCAAGAAAAATGAAACACCTTCGTTTTAGATGTATTTGTGGATTTCAGGATTCCTACGATGCCTCCTGTAAGTGATCTCATACCTTTACTGCAGTTTCTCAACCTTGGCACTATTGACATTTGGGGCAGGATAATTCTTTGCGGTTGGGGGTCATCTGGTACCATTGTAGGATGTTTAGCAGCATCCCTAGCCTCTGCAAAAAAATGCGGTAGTAGCCCCTCCCCAGTTATGACAACCAAAACTTCTCCACGTTGCCAAACATCCCCTGGCAGGTGAAATCAACCCCAGTGAAGAACTGCTATAAAACTAGTACTCCACAATATCACATAACACTTATCAAGGGCTTACGTGCACATTATTACAATGGGTGGGTCTATAGCTACTGCTGTAAATAGAGCTAACATGTACACATGCCAAGCGCTATGATTTTTAAAAAAGAAAAATAGCGTCTTATGTATCTGATCTTGCTTAACCATCCTTGTTAACTCTTTTTTCACAGATAAAAACACTCAGGTTTAGAGAGGTGAAAAGATTTGCCCAAAGTGATAAGAGCTTCACACCCAGTGACTTACTCCAGAGCTCACGTATTTAACACCCACTCGTGATGAAGTGAAATTGATGATGTCTGTGACCCCTCATAGTTTTCATCCCCAAACAGGCAACACGAACACAGGCATTCACACGAAAATAAACACCAAGCCCAGAGACAGCTGCTCAGCGAAGGACACAAAATTCTGCAAATGAATGACATTACAATAAACCTCATTAATTCTGATTCATTCATTTAGAACTTGCCATCGTTCAAGAGGGAGCTGGGCTAGCACAGAGCTTTCCGCCACGTACAAAAGAAATATCTGGGAAGTGATAGTATACATAAGGTTCCCAAGGGAGTGCATCAGCGCTGGACAAAACCCACCAACACCTGCTCCTATACATTCCAGTTACCATCTATGCAAAGACGGACCCTGCTTAGAGGCTAAATGCAAATAGCTCTTCTAGTTAATGACGTAGGTCCTCTATTGAGCCACACTTTGCCTATCTACAGTGATGGTATTCATTCAAAATTAATAAAATTGCATATCTTCTGAAAAATCATTTTCAGATATACTCTAACACTATTTGGGACCTCCGTCTCTGGGCCTAGGGACTGCTGATCACTTTCAACAGCTGTCAACACAAGCGTCACAGAAAGCCATCACAAACGGATCAGGATTGGCCCTCAGGATGATGTTATTTATGCTTCCTGCCCTGGTACATCGGAATGAACAAAATTTTGAATTTGTTTTGTACATAGGCATATCCTTGACATCTTGAAAATTTAAGCATTTATTGTGTCTCAGATATTGTATTAAATGCTGGAGATACAGAGAGGAGGTAAACACCGTTTCTCCCCTAAATGACTTTACAACCTGGAGGGGGATATGGATGGGGGGCCAGATGAGCTCAGTACCTGTGCAGGTAACATGTGTCCTGGGTCTAGCCAAAGCACGGAAGGAATGATTAAAGAGAAAGACTTCCTGAAGAGGGTGGCTCCTGGAAGATGGCCGCAAAAGGACAAGAAGGAAACATCTCAAGACAGTCGACAGGATTCCCCGGGGTGACAGGATGCTGAGAAATTTTCACTTTCTTTTTGCTGCTTTTCTGTATTTACCAAAATTTATCAATAAAAATAAATTTCTGATATAACTAGAAAAATACATTCAAGAGTAAATGACCAGTGGGAAAAAAATGTAGTCTACCATTTCTAGGAATTTTGCTGTGCAGGGAAGCGATGAAATAATGAAGCAGGTAGAGGGCGATGTGGGTCAAGAAAGGGACTTTTTCCTTTTGTTTTTTTGTTGTTTTTTGTTTTTAAAGATTTTATTTATTTATTTGAGAGAGAGAGAATGAGAGAGAGCACATGAGAGGGGGGAGGGTCAGAGGGAGAAGCAGACCCGCTGCCGAGCAGGGAGCCCGATGCAGGACTCGATCCAGGGACTCCAGGATCATGACCTGAGCCGAAGGCAGCTGCTCAACCAACTGAGCCACCCAGGCGCCCTTTTTGTTTTGTTTTATTTTGTTTTTTGGTGGGTTTGTTTTGTTTTTTGGTGGGTTTGTTTTGTTTTTTGTGGGTTTTTTTTGAGGTGGTGGGGAGAGAGAGAGAATCTTAAGCAGACTTCCCACCCAGCACGGAGCTCTATCTCATAACCCTGAGATCATGACCAGAACCAAAATTAAGAGTCCGACACTTAACTGACTGAGCCACCCAGACGCCCCTCCTTTTGTCTTCTTTTTAAGCTGAAAGTGACTAAAGCATACTTACAAGCTGTAGGAAAGGTGGCAGTTGGAAGTACAAGAGAAAGGACAAACAGATGGAACAGATGGAGTAAGACCTCTTCCCTAGTCCTGGAAGAAGTAGGAATCTATGGTCTCAAAAGAGCCATTTGGAAAGGTTAACATCAGTTAAGAGAAATGACATCTCTAAACAAAGAGGTGGGAGTGGGGAGATCTATACACGGTGTGAGACACTGGTTGGGACCTTTGTCTTCTCCCTTGAGGTCACCAAAAATAGGAGGTCTACAACGGAAAGGCTCCACAAGATAAATAAAGTTACTAAAGTCCACAGAATCTAGTTCAAAAGAGCCCCTCTTCTCTGCTTGAGAAACATCCATGCCATGGAGTGGGGGATGCTGACCCAGCTGACAGTCTTGCCATGAGAGCTGTCAGACAATTACCACAAATATGGCAAAATACAGCAATTCATGAAGCAAGACTTCCTTTCCCTCTCAGAGTGGATGAGGGTGCTTCCCTCCCCAGTGCCAGGGAAGGGAGTCCCCACAAACATCATTTCTGATACTCACCTATATATGCAAGAAGGGGACTTAGCATTTTGCTACTTGATTGGAAGTTTACTCAACACCAGGCTTAGATCTCCTATCCTGGTGCTATGGAAGAAAAGGGAAGAGCACAGGGCAAGATGGTGCTGGGGTTCACTCCATCATAAAGGGATCTGGGACCAGCTTGTCAAATCCCAGTTCACAGGCAATAGCTCTAGTTTCCAGAATTGAACAGATGGAATAAACTTGATGGGACTCACTACAAGCTGTTTCGAAGAATTGAGTGAAGCAGAGAGCTGTGATTGGGGGCCAACACGGGCATCAAAGGAGAGATGTGGCTGAGCTGGACAGGCAACCACAAAATCCAGGGAAACTGCTAGAGGCTGAGTCTCTCTTCCATGAACCTCTCCCGACCTGCACCCATCCACCATGTGCCTATAAACTCATGAGCATGCCTCATATTAGCGGTGATCACCATTCCTTTCCCTTTTCTCCTCCCCAATACCAGAGAAGAAAGAGAAGGAGCAGGGAGGGTGAGAAACAAGAGACCACTTACCAGCTCCACTCTCTCGCTGGCTGCTATAACCACAAATCTGGCCTGCACTGGGAAAATGGGGAGAAGGATTGGAGGTTGACTAGAAGTAAGTTTTAATATCTGAGAATAGATTGTTTTAATATCTGAATATGATCAGAAGTATAGAATCATACTAATTTGAATTTAAAGGCACCTTCCACCCAGTGAGAAAGGTTGGGTCTTACAAAGCCAAGGCAACTGTTAGGGGCAGAGAAAATATTTCATGCTTTACTAATGGCTTAGACTCTTTTTTTTTTTTTAAAGATTTTATTTATTTATTTGACAGAGAGAGAGATAACGAGAGCAGGAGCACAAGCAGGGGGAGTGGGAGAGGGAGAAGCAGGCTTCCCGCCAAACAGGGAGCCCGATGTGGGACTCGATCCCAGGACCCTGGGATCATGACCTGAGCCGAAGGCAGACGCTTAACGACTGAGCCACCCAGGTGCCCGGCTTAGACTCTTTCAAACTAACTATATACATATATGAATCTATATGTATACATATATGTGGTTTTTTTTTAAAGATTTTATTTATTTATTTGAGAGAGAGAATGAGATAGAGAGAGCATGAGAGTGGGGAGGGTCAGAGGGAGAAGCAGACTCCCTGCTGAGCAGGGAGTCCGATGCAGGACTCGATCCTGGGACTCCAGGATCATGACCTGAGCCAAAGGCAGTCGCTTAACCAACTGAGCCACCCAGGCGCCCTACATATATGTGTTTTTTAAGGCATTATTTTAATGACCAACAAGGCCGCTGGAAAGAACATTTTTATAGTTTGAATACTAATTGATTCTGTCACTTTGTTTATAGTGTTCTTGGAAAGAGATAAGATGGCAAAGGGAATCAAGTAATATAATTTAACCCTTGTCTGCAAATAGAACGCTCTTTAGAGGCAAGATAGACATTTCTCAAAACCTAACAAGAAAAGGAGACATTTTCCTTTATTTATTCATAGGATGACCAAAAGGCACTTGGATATCTGCCCAGAGGTCTGGCCTGCTCTCTGAAGCTGGAATCTCTTTGATCTTAGATGGTGGAGCCCTGACTGCTCAGCCTCCCAATGCTGGCCTATCAGTAAGCCCTTCACTGGGACCTCAGAACATGGCCTCCTTGTTCTGGACTATTCCCCTCTTGGACCAGTCTCCTGTTTGGGGGCTCTTTCCTTTGTCTTGTCCTCTATCCTTCTCCCAAGTTTATCCTCCTAGAACAAAAGCATACTGAAACCATTTTCCTGTTAGAAATCCTCAGAGACTTTCCATTGCCCGCAAGCCTGTTTGCAACACGGGATCAGCCTGACCTACCAAACGCAGCCCTGCCTCGTTTCCCACCTCACCCAGCACTCACCACTTGCCCTACTGTCCAGCTGGCAGCCACATCGAACTTCTGCTTTTTCCCAAACACAATATTTTTACGTCTTTGTGTCTTCTTACACACTCTCCAACTCCAGTCTCGGCCTGGTAAAACCTACCCTCCTGAACCCTGTCAGAATACCATCCCCACTGAGGGACCTTCTCTTTCTCCCTGACACCAAGCCAGTCATGGCCTTACCTGTAGTCTTCGACTGTGGCGTACTTGGTAGATGATGTGATGTGGTGGCTGGAGTGCAGTCTCTGATTCATAGCACCTGCTTTCCCTTTGGTAATGAATGTAGTTGCAAATTAAGATAAGGACTACGGCAGAAAGGAACATGGTACCAGGGAACCAAACCTAGATAGGGGAGATCTGATACATGGGTGGGAGATAACCAGCAGCCTGGAGGTGCAGGAGTAGGAGCCACATGTGTTGTGGCTCTGTGGCAAAAGCATGTATTTCCTGGGAACAGGGAGGCTCCTGGTCGGAGTGGTGAGTAAGGGGGAAGACAGTGGGTGATGGTGTTGCGAAGGCAGGCAAGGCTCAACCCTGCAGAGCCCTGTGGACCACGCTTTCATCTTTATCTTGAGAACAGTGAAGAGGCATTGAAGAGTTTTATGATGGGGGAATGGCATGATTCGATTTGCATTTTTAAAAATTTCTAGCGTCATTGTGAAGAGTAGACTGGATTGAGGCCAGGATATGGGGAGGCCTATTAGGAGGCTATTCTGGACAGGAAACAAATAATAGAAGCTTGAATAGGGGTGTGAATAAGGGAGTGATGCAGCAGATGGGGAGAATTTGGGTGGATTCAAATTTAAATTCTTTCCAGAACTCCTAAGAACCAGATTAAGTACTCACATTAAATACTCAGGTAGCATTAAAAAAAAAAAAAAAGGCATCCCCTTAAAGTTATGATTGCTCTATGGAGCTTATCATAAAATAAAGTCATTAAAAATGGATTTGGTTAAATTTTACTATTGCGGAGAAAGCAAAGAATGAAATTATACATGTATAATATAGTAGAAATAATAAAACTATCTCTTTTAAGCTAGCTAGTTAAAAGAGCATTTGTTACTGTAGAACACTCCAAGGAGGCCCTGAAACACAAAAATAAAAATTACAAAATTTTAAGAGCAGGTAATTGTCTTATTTTATAGCAGTTTTTGAGATATGCTTCACATACCACACAATCCATCCATTTAATTTACAAAAATTTTGTGCATTTCAATGGTTTTTAGTATTTTCACTGAGTTGCGTATCTCATCACTAGTATCTAATTTTAGAACACTTTCATACTCCGAAAAGAAACCCCATACTCATGAGTAGTCACTGTCCATTTCTTCCCAACCTCAGCCCTAAACAGTCACTAATCTTTACTACCCATTGTGGACATTTCATATAAGTAGAATCATACACTATGTGGTCACTTGTGACTAGCTTCTTTCTCTTAGCGTAATGTTTTCAAAGTCTAATGATGTTGCAACATGAATTCATCCTTCATTCCTTTATAATACCAGACAATATTCCATTGCATAGATAAACTACGTTTTGTTTATCCATCCATCCATCCATCGACGGATATTTGGGTTATTTGCACTTTTGGGCCATTATGAATAATGCTTCTATGAATATCCATGTACAAATTGAGTCAATATATATTTTCAATTCTCTTGGGTATATACCTAGGAGTGGAATTGCTGGGTCATATGTCATCCTGTATTTAATCATTTGAGGAACTGCCCAACTGTTCCCCAAAGCAGCTGCCCCGATTTACATTTTCTTCAGA
This sequence comes from Leptonychotes weddellii, assembly GCF_054177405.1. Lineage (NCBI taxonomy): Eukaryota > Metazoa > Chordata > Mammalia > Carnivora > Phocidae > Leptonychotes > Leptonychotes weddellii. The sequence goes on along the minus strand of NC_138371.1, from coordinate 14,259,709 downwards.
AATGTATAAATATAAAGTGACCTCTCCACATCCTCATCAACTCCTGATATTATCTGTCCTTCTGGTTCCAGCCATGCTCATGAGTGTGAAGTGGTATTTCGTGTGGTTCTGATTTGTGTTTCCCCAGTGATTAAGTGTGTTGCGTATCTTTTCATGCACTAACAAGCCATTTGTACATCTTCTTTGGAAAAATATTTATTCTTCCATTTGGAGAAATGTCTATTTCCTTTCCCTATTTTAAATTTTGATTATTTGTCTTTCTATTGTTGAGATAAAGACTTATTTATGTATTCTAGATACAAGTCCCTTACCAATTATATGTTTTACCAACATTTTATCCCATTCTCTGGGTTGTCTTTTCACTTTCTTGATGGTGTGCTCTGAAATACACATTTTTAAAAAATTTGCATCGTATCTGATTTATCTCTTTTTCTTTGGTTGCTTTGCTTTATTATCTTCCAGAAAATAATGATTTTTATGAAACTAGGGGATCATTCAACTGAGCTGTATTTAAGATTCTTTTATATCTTTCCCCTGCCTACAAGAACAGAATCTAAGTACCATTTTCCTCAAGAGTTCAGTCATTTTCCCTAGCACTTGGATTGCCTCTTCAAAGCTAAGAGACTATAAGTAATGCCAGCCAACTCTATCTTTAGCAAAAGCAATTAAGCAGCATGTTTTGGGCTTATCAGTTCTATGTCATTTTATTAGCTAAAGCAATTAGAAGAACTTATCATTTTCAAAAATCACATAATTATTGACTATCGCAACCCTTGTTACTGAGAAAGGTGATGACTTGTACACCGCTCAGAGGTAAAATGGAAATAAAGAGTGAAAAAGAAAGCCCGAAAGATAAAGGTAAAAGGAGGAAAGAAACATAAATTATAATTAGAGTGAAACGCTGTGGAACCTTAATGCAGTTTTTAAGACCCTTTAAGTCAAATTAATGAAAATGAAAGAGGCTCAGGATTTGCATGGGCAGAATTTTGATTTAGAAAGTTAAATTATTTCTTTTAATGAAACCTCCCACCTATTCGTTTTCACTTAAAAGCTTTTCCGGGGCCAAGTAAAATGTTTTCAAGATCTTACCTATAAAATAATTAATAAATAGCACAGGATGTAGACATGAATCTAAAATAGCATGCAACAAATCTTAATTTAAATCATCTCAAAACCCATATGTTCCTCAAGGGCTAGCTCCTCAATTGTTCACCCACTGAGAAGGTGCTCAAAGATCAAAACTCTTTCATCGAATTAACCTTTGTTACAAAGCGTTCTGAATAAACTCAGAAGTCGCATGGACTTCCAAAAGTTCATTGTGGATATTTCTTCTCAGTTTTACATGTAATAGCATTGGTCATTCTGTACGTGTGCTTTTCCCTCTTGAGTTTTCACTGAATGTCACTGAGAGAACTCTTTTTAATTATCCGTCTTGTTTTACTGAGAAATAAAGTTTCACCGGCACGACTAACCTATTTGGTTTGATCTGAGTAACGTTAATGAACTTATGCTCTGGGACCAACCTATCACCTTTCAGCTCGAAACCTGCCATCCTGCCTCTGTTTGCTCTCAGGCATGGCCTTCTCTCTCCATTTGTCTTCCAGCGGGAGACAGGGATCTCACCACACGGCGAGGCTGGTACCGCAGCCACATGAACCACACGCATTCCAGATAACCTCTTCTCTTTCTTCTTGCCCTTCCATTCTCTGTGCCTGCTCACATTCAGATCAGTTAATCCCCCATCCTCGCATACATTCCTGCCTGAGACTCAAGCCCATGAACTCCAGATGGTCTTCTTCTGCCCTCTTCCAGCTGGGCCCTGTCTGCCTCAGGCAGGGAGTCCACAGAGTGAAAGGACTGTGCCTACCCAGAGTCTGGGACCACCACCCCCAAGCCCTGCGCTGGTATCCTGGAGTTCGTTGCTCAAATGCTGCCCCAAGTCCACTTTCAGGATCTGTACAAGGCTTTTTTCCTGGGTCCATCCTTCTGTTGGCAGACCTTTAGGCCTAAGGGCCATCCAAGGGATGACTGTTTGCAAAAAGGACACAGACAGCTTGAATATATGGGCAAAAGTGTCCAAACATGGCTTATTGAATATCTTCAATGGGTGGAAAGAGAAGAGCGTGGGCCTTCAGCGTGGATGGCCAGCCAAGGACAACTCCTCCCGTGCCACTGCATTTCAGTAATTTTGGAATTCTAGGTGGTCTTAGAATCCAAAATTGTGCTTCCCTAGGTTATTACAAAAGATTATCCATCAAGGTAGGAGAACAGAACAGATTTTATTTAATATAGTAACTTGATTTCTAAATATGGTATATAGGTGTCCATTCCTACTTCCTCCCTAGACCCTGGTAATGTGAGCAGTGGGCCTGGTAGGTTTAGAGCTCAAGTTCAGTTGATTCATTAGAACTCTTTATTATGTCCCTCTGTTGTGCTAAGCACTTTTTTAGGCCCTGGGGGTTAGCAGCACCCCAGACAGATGAGGTCCTGCTTTCAAGGAGCTTATGTTCCCACAAAAGAAGACAAGTAACATCTAGATAAACCAGTGTATGCATTCATTTACTCACTCAACAATTATCAATTACCAAATTCTGTTCACAGCACTAGGGTCTGTGAGCAAAATAGACAAGCATCCCTGGCCTCATGGAGTCTATGTTACAATTTCAAATATTAATAAAAGTAAACAAAGAAATTAAAAAGGGTAAATTCCTAGAGAATAACACTTGAGAGACATTGGCCCCATAGATGAGGCTGTCAGGAAGGCATCTCTGGTGGGATCTGTAGGCTGAGAAGAAGTGAGGAGTGCAAAAAGCCAAGTAGAGAGCCTCTTATGGAAGGCAAAGCAGGTGCAAAGGCTAGGAAGTGAGAATCTGGGGTGTTCAAGGAACAGAGGAAAATACCCGTGGCTGGAGCTTCAAAAAGCAGATAGTGAGTGTTGCTATACAGTCAAGAAGGAGGCAACTGAGGGGGTTTTTATTCATCATGCATTAGAGCTAAGTCCCTGCTTCCTGTGTTTTCTGAAGGTGTCGGGAATGGCGCAAGGAAAGATTGAATAGGAAAACAGCAGCTATGAAAGGAGGGCTCCCCCATAGTCTGGCCTGTTCCTGCAGGCTGTGCACTCAGGCTTGGAAGTCCTCAGCAGCAAAGTGAAAGGAGTGTCAAGTCCACAGCAGACCCCCAAGGGTCTGTCACTGCCAGTGGATAAGCTAGAGCAGTGCTCACTATACATCTCCGTCCAGCAAGTCTCTGGATGAGCCTGGACATGGTCCACCATCTGTAACTACTGACTGACATACTTCAGGTTAAGGAACACCGGCTCTTGGAAGACACTAACCTACAGGCTTGTCTACGTGCCAGACACTGACTCAATGCTTCCTACAACTTCCCTCACTCAAATGAAGTCTCACAAATCAACCATGGAGGGATCATTATCTCTCTTTAATAGGAGAGACCGGGGCTCAAAAAGGAGTAGTGAATTATTCCAAATCACATGTGGATAAATAGTGGGTCTCTTTGCAGGACCTGATGCCACCTGCCTCAGTGAACAGAACACGGTCATTGGCCTGCTTTGCACCAAGAAGTGCGTGCTCAGCTCTTGAGCAAGGCACACCTGGAATCTCAGTTTAGCTACTGTGCCACTGTGTGAGCTTAAATGAATTCCTTCATTCCTCTGAGTCTCAATTTTCTTCTCTATAAAGTGAAGATAATTGCATGTGTGGTAACTGCAACTAAGAAGGGTTGTGTGGAGATAATGTACGTGTGATATTGTAATTTATGATAAGAAATATATATTTGGTCTTCATCCCCATTCTAAAGAGCTTCTAAAACCCTTGGAATTTCCTAAGTTGTGAAAAAGAGAACGTGACTTTGGAATGCCCCCCTAGGTTAACGATGGGGGCTGGTTGCCAGGAAGCCAACCATGTGACTAGACCTTCAGGGAGGGGAGAGGGGCTGGAGGTTGAATCAATGCCAGTGGTCAGTGATTTAATCAACCATGTCTGTGTATTGAGCCCAAAGGACTGGACTCAGAGAGCTTCCAGGTTGGTGAACACTTGGAGATTTGGGAAGAGTGGTGCTCCTGGAGAAGGCATGGAAGCTCTAAGCCCTCCTCATACATTGCCCTATATGTCTCTTCCATCTGGCTGCTTCTGAATTATATATCTTTTTCTAATCAACCAGTAATCCAATAAGCAAAATGTTTCTCTGAGTTCTGTGATCTGCTCTAGCAAATGAACCCAAAGAGAGAGTCTTTGGAACCTCCCGTCCATGGCCAAAAGCACAGGCATGCCACTGCTGTCCGAAATGGGGGAGGGGGCAGTTTTGTGGGACTGAACCCCTAGCCTATGGAATCTGACGCTATGTCCAGTTAGATAGTGTCTGAATTGAGTTGAATTGTAGGACACCCAGCTGGTATCAAAGCATTGCTTGGTGGTATGGGGAAACACACCTCTCCCATGGTGGAAGTGGGTGCTCAGATCCCTTAGCATGTCAAGTGCCTGGAATGTAACAAGCACTAAACAGGTGTTTGCTGGTTGTATTACTATTCCCTTGCTTTGCCTCTCTCTTCTGTTCAGCACTTACCATAGAGTCCCAGCTGTTTATCGATCCTAGGTATTCTTTCACCAGCAACCACCAACCACTTATTTAAAGATGCACCAGAGCTTGTCAAATAGAGGGTGCTCCAAGTGAAATATGAATCTTGAACTCTTAAAGAGCAAACCATCCTTTTGGAGAGTCAACACTAATATTCACAGAAGAGTTCAATGCTAGGCAGTGAGTTATTGAAACAGTTGAGAAACGGTCATCCTTATGGGTAGGTATGTCTTCTTCGTTTGAAGCATCTCTTGATTTTTGCTGAGCAGCCTGAGCCTCAGTGGGACGCTCTAATCCAGAGCCTGATGAATGTCACACAATTGTCTTTCTCTTCTCTTGCTAAATTAACCTATCATGAAGATAACATCCACATAAGCACTAGTGATCGTCCTTAGAGGTTTCACAAATAAAACCCAGGAAATACTGGAGCAGAATCCAAATCTACTGTATATATATACACATTTGAATATCCAGGCTTCTCTATGGCTCCTGGAAAGGTTTAGATATTTCTCCCTTGTACTAGATTTATTTAAAACATTGTGCTATGGTGAGCACTGTGAATTGTGTAAGACTGTTGAATCACAGACCTGTACCTCAGAAACTAATAATACATTATATGTTAAAAAAAAAAGAAGAAGAAGAAGAAGAAGATAGTAGGAAGGGAAAAATGAAGGGTGGGAAATCGGAGAGGGGAGATGAACCATGAGAGACTATGGACTCTGAGAAACAAACTGAGGGTTCTAGAGCGGAGGGGGGTGGGGGGATGGGTTAGCCTGGTGATGGGTATTAAAGAGGGCACGTACTGAATGGATCACTGGGTGTTATACGCAAACAATGAATCACGGAACACTACATCAAAAACTAATGATGTAATGTATGGTGATTAACATAACATAATAAAAAAAGAAAGAAGAAAATAAATAAAACATTGGGCACATACTTTGGGCAGGTGGTACAGAGGGCTGCATGCATTTAGGAGAAGGTAAGGTGATTAGCTCCATCTCCACCTTCATGCTCGTGCACATCCACTTAAAGGCTTTCTGGCCAACTCATTCACAGCCCTCATAGGAGTCTTTCGTGGGCTTCCGTTTCCCATCTGGGACAGCTGCTCTCCGCATTGTATACAAGACCCCCGTCTTTATAAATAAGATTATATTATTCATGAAGTACTGGGAGTCCAGAGGAGGGAGGAGCAACTGGGTACATTTAAAGTATTAGCATTGATATTATTTTTTATTCCTTTTTTTTTTTTTTAGAGAGAGAGAGAGCAGTGGGGAGGGGCAGAGAGAGAAGGAGACAGCAAATCTTAAGCAGGCTCCATGTCCAGTGCAGAGTCCAACGCAGGGCTCGATCTCACAACCCTGAGATCATGACCTGAGCCGAAATCAAGAGTAGGACATTTAACTGAATGAGCCACCCAGGGTGCCCCTTTATTACTTTTTATTCTTAATGGCTAAAGGGAGATATGAGTGATCTAAAATAGTGGCTCTCAACCTATGTTGCTTGCAAGCCACAATAAAAATATATATACATATTATATACCCATATATAATATATATATATAATGTATACCTTAATGCAGTAGCTAATCCTGAAACTAAAGTTTCATGTTTTATTACTTACCCTTCCTAAGGGCCATATATTCTGATAGTGTCTATTCTATTAAAAAAAAAAGCACTGGTTGCAATCTACTCAGTTGATTTTATGACCCATTAATAAGCCAAAACTTGCAGTTTATAAAACACTGTTGAAAAGTCTAAAACATAGATCCATATCCATTAGTATAAGACAAAGTAGGGTCAGGTCACATATATTCCCCTCTCCCAACAAACATGTGCACATATGCACTCAGAAACTACTCATTTTCTTTAGAGTACATAATATTAATCCAAGATAATTGGTCACTTCCTTGATTATTCTCATGGTACTCAAGAGAGAACAGAGTTGCTCTTCAGATGAGCTATTTGCATCTAATTCCCAATATGTAATTTTATTTTAGGAACACAAAAACCACAAAACATGTGCCTTCTGAAAAGTATGCATATTTACATTTATTTCTGGTTTAGAAGTATTCAACAAGAAGATTTTTCTCCTGAGATTTTGGATGGGTTCATTTCTTAATAGAAAATGCAAACATGAATATTCTCATTTTTAAAACATTGAAAGTTTAGCTTTATTATGAAAAAAGGATGAGGATAAGAAAAAGTGGAAGAGGGGGAAAGAAGAAAAAAGAATAGAATCAGAGAAGGAAAAATGCAGATTTAAGACATATTTTGTTGCAGGGCGCCTGCGTGGCTCAATCGGTTAAGCGTCTGCCTTCGGCACAGGTGATGATCCCAGGGTCCTGGGATCAAGCTCTGCATCTGGCTCCTTGCTCAGCGGGAAGCCTGCTTCTCCCTCTCCTTCTGCTGCTCCCCCTCCTGCTTGTGCTCTCAGTCTAGCTCTCTCTTAAATAAGTAAATAAAATCTTTAAAAAAGGGGCACCTCTGTGGCTCAGTCCTTAAGCATCTGCCTTCGGCTCAGGTCATGTTCCCAGGGTCCTGGGATCAAGCCCTGCATCAGGTCCCCGCTGCACGGGAAGCCTGCTTCTCCCTCTACTGCTACCCCTGCTTGTGTTCCCTCTCTGGCTCTCTCTCTCTCTCTCTCTCTCTGTCAAATAAATTTAAAAAAAAAAACTTAAAAAAAGACACACTTTATTGCTTGTAAATCTCTATCAATATATTATTGTAATTAACATTAATTAAATATCCTAAATTTATAGTATAATGCCAGCCGAAATATAGCTCATTAAAGGCAATGTTGTTTTTCACTTATGAATAGAATTTATGACATATTTACACCCTTGTTATATAAATTCTTTTTTTTCTCAAGAAAATTATAGAATAAATTATGCTTAGGAGTTTTGTTTTGTTTTTCTAATTAGTAAACTTTATTTTATAGCAGTTTTAAGTTCACAGCAAAATTGAGGGGAAAGTACAGAGTTCCCACATATCCCCTATCCCCACCCCACTATCAACATCCCATACCACAGTGGTACATCTGTTATACTCTATGAACCTACACTGACAACCACTATCACCCAAAGTCCATAGTTTACATTATCAGTGTTCACTCCTGATGTTGTACATTCTAGGGTTTGGATAAATATATAATGACAGGTATCCACCATTATATTATCATACAGAGTAGTTTCATTGATCCTCTGTGCTCTACCTATTCATTTTTTCTCTCTAACCCCTGGTACCAATGATCTTTTTACTCTCTCCATAGATCTTCTTACTCTCTCCATAGCTTTACCTTTTCCAAAACATCATTTAGTTGGAATCATATAGTATAGAACCTTTTCAGATGGGATTCTTTCACTTAGTAATATGCATTTAAGTTTCTTCCATATTTTTTTATGACTTGATAGCCCATTTCTTTTTAGCACTGAGCAATTTTCCATTGTCTAGGCATATCACAGTTTATTTACCAATTCACCCACTGAAAGACATCTTGGTTGCCTCCAAATTTTGACAATGGTGAATAAAGCTGTTGCAAACATCCATGTGCAGGTTCTGTGTAGACGTCAATTTCTTATACCTTTGGGTAAATACCAAGAGGAAAATTGCTAGATTACATGGTCAGAACATGTTTGGTTTTGTAAGAAACTGCCAAACTGTCTTCCAAAGTGGCTGTACCATTTTGCATTCCTACCAGCAATGAATGAGGGTTCCTGTTGCTCGGCATCCTCGTCAGTATTTGTTATTGCCAGTGTTTTGGATTTGGGCCATTCTAATAGGTATGGAGTAGTAGTAGCTCATTTTAATTTGCAATTCCTTGATGACATGTGATGTTGAACATCTTTTCACACATTTGTTTGTCATCCATATATCTTTTTTGGTGAGAAATGCCTATCTTTTGTCATTTTTTTAATCAGGTTGTTTATTTTCTTACTGTTGAGTTCTAAGAGATCTTTGTATATTTTGGATAGTAGTCCTTTATCAAATGTGTCTTTTGCAAATATTATCTCCCAGTTTATGGCCATCTTTTCATTCTCTTGATGCTTGTAGATTTTAGTATTCCCAAACATGTTAAGCAGCTTACTAATGAAAAGAGAAATATTTATATAATTTTCAGTTTGAATTGTCAGGTAAATTAATTTCTGCTGTTTTATTTGTATTAATATAGATTATGGAGCCCTTGATAAAATCACGTTCCTTTCAGAAATAAAGGCTAAGACCCAAAAATACATTTTTGTCTTCTCCAGTTTGTTTTTCAATAGACCTGTAGTTTTCCATAGCAAGTAAAATTTCATCACTCACAAACTGTTTGCCTTTTTAGGGGGAGGCATATGAAACCAAAATGTGTTTCTAATAAAATAAAAAAGAGATACTATAGGCAAAAAAAAAAAAAAAAAGGTGGACAAACAGATCAATGGAACAGAATAGGGAGGCCAGAAATAGGCACACATAAATACAGTCAACTGATCTTTGACTAAGAGGTGAAAGCAATATAATGGGTCAAAGGTAGTCTCTTCAACAAGTGGTGCTGGAACAACATGGAATGAAATGAATCTAGACACAGACCGTTCACAAAAATTAACCCAAAATGGATCACAAACTCAAATGTAAAATGCAAAACTATGTAATTACCAGAAGATAATGTTGATAATATTGGGTAGGACAATAACTTTCTAGATACCACACCAAAGTTTGGCCCATGAAAGAAGTAACTGATAAGCTGGACTTCATTAAATTTAGAAACTGCTCTGTAAAAAAAACCATGTCAAGAGAAGGAGAAGACAAGCCACAGACTGAGAAAGTATTTTTAAAAGACATGTCTGATAAAGGACTGTTATCCAAAATATCCAAAGAACTCTTAAAATTCAACAATAAGACAACAGAAAACTCAATTTGAAAATGGGCAGAAGACTTTAACAGACACTTCACCGAAGATACACAGATGACGAACAAATGTTTGGAAAGATGCTCCACACCATATATCATCAGGGAAATGCAAATGAAAACAATTATGAGATACCACTCCACGCTTATTAAAATGGTCAAAATCCAAAACACTGACAACACCAAATACTGATGAGGATGTGGATCAACAGGAACTTTCATTCATTGCTGGTAGGAATGCAAAATGGTATAGTCACTTTGGAAGACAGTTTGGCAGTTTCTTATAAAGCTAAATATACTCTTACCATACAATCCAGCAATTGTGCTCCTTGTTATTTACCCAAAAGAGTTGGAAACGCCTGTTTACACTAAAACCTGCACACAGATGTTTATAACAGCTTTATTCATAATTGTCAAAATTTGGAAGCAAACAAGATGCCTTTCAGTAGGTGAACAGATAAACTGTGGTATGTCCAGGCATTAGAATATTATTCAATGCTAAAAACAAATGAGCTATCAAGGCATAAAAAGTCATGGAGTTATCTTAGGTTCATATTACTAAGTGAAAGAAGCCAATCTGAAAAGGCTACATACTGTATGACTCAAACCACGTGACACTCTGGAAAAGGCAAAACTGCTTGCTAGGGCATAGGGGGGATGAATAGGCTGAGCCCAGAGGATTTTTAGGGCAGTGAAAATATTCTGTATGATACTTTAATAGTGGATACACATCATTATATATTTGTCCAAACCCATAGCATTTATAGCACTAAGAGTGAACTCTAATGTAAACTGTGGACTTTGGGTGATAATGACATGTCACTGTGGGCTCATCAATTACAATAAATGTGCCACTCTGGTGGGAAATGCTAATAATGGGAGGAGCTATGCATGTGTGGGTGCATGGGTTTCTAGGATCTCTCTGTACTTTTCCCTCAGATTTGCTGTGAACCTAAAACTTCTCTCAAAAATAAAGTATGAATTTAAGAAGAGAGAGAGAAAAGCATTCGAACAGTTGTGTGAGACAAAACTGCTAGGTTGACTTTATTAGAAAGTGGTTGAGAATAACAAATATTTTACTTGAGTATAGATACTTTTCTATACATGAAAAAGACGAGCCCCATTCTTCATATAACTTTATATAACTAAAAATGTAAAAATATTTCTTTTTGTTATTGTTGTGTACAAACATAAGGAAGCACTTAACAGATCCTTCTTTGTTTCCATATTTCTGGGATGTCATGAATTCTGACTTTAGGCATGCATGAATGGTCAGGTTGATTTTCAACACAGAAGATGAAACTATTCTGACTGTCGAATTAGGTTTAATATTTAATGAGCATTTTTATGCCTCCAAAATACTTCATCTACATTAAACCCTGAAAATCAGGAATGGATGGGTAACTCATCCAATTCTAGGCAAGAATTCTTCGATCACTATTGTGTTACAAAGCTCAAAAAAAAAAAAAAGAGTATTCAGTAGTTGTCAATGTTTAGTTAGATAGATTTCCTTTCCAAGGAGAGTTTATTTTTTCCAAACAATGTTTGTGCCTCCTGCCCCTGGAGGTCCTTTCTACCAATGCTAACATAAAGTCCCATGAAAAATCTAGCTTGACCTTGCATTGTTGATTAGGTATGATTTACTCACTATCATTTAAGCTTTCAACAGTAGCATTCTGGAACTGTCTGGAGACAACTCAGCCATTATATAAGGAGAGTTTGGGGTAGGATATAAAAACATTTGAGATTCTTATGTGATCACAATATATTCTGGGTTTGACTGAAAGAGCCACCCCTTAATTTACTCAAATTTATAGGCATTAATACACAGATCTGGGGTTTGGGTAATAGAACCTGTCATTTTTATCTAGAAGCAGTTCTGAATGAATAACCCAGAAGTGAGACACCTAGAAGCTGAATAAATCAAGTGGGATTTCTAATAGAACTATCTCTATAATTACTTCAATTATTCATGAGGCTCTGAATGTGGATGCTTGACCTATGAGATCTTGGAGGTCAAAAGACTTAGCTTCTATCCAGGACACCAATAACTACCAAAAATTACTTATTTTCCCGCTCTACATGTCAGCTGGAATGTCCTTACCAAATTTATGTTTACTTCCTCTCCTCCAATTTAGAAAAAAAGAACCAAGCAGTTATAAAAATATATGAGATTCAACCATGTCTGAAACCAAGCCTTGGGAATTCTGAAAAAGTAAAAAATGGGGCCTCTGAGAATGATCACCTTGGTCCCCATGGGAGAAAGACTTTGTCAGGACCCTGCTGAGCCAAGGAGAGGCAGTATCTCTAGCATAGACAAGGGTTACATTACCCAGAATTTTTGAGGTTCCTGTAAAAACAGCATCTAGATTTTAATCCAACAGTGAGAGTTAATTAAAAATAGGGATGTGCAGAGAGTGGGAGCAAGGCCCAAGAGGAGGGAAAAGGAAATTAGTGTTCACTGAGAGCAGACTATTCTAATAATCACTATTATTATTAAATAATTATAATAGTAATAAAAACCCCAACATTTACAGGGTACTTAGAATGTACCAGGCACTGTTTTGTGAGTTTTCTCTAGACATGGTGTCACATACACAAAAGGCCATGTAATCCTCACAACAGGCCTATGAGGTAGGCACTATCATTTTCCTTCAGAGGGCAGCCTCTCTTCGTGTCTTGTGGCTTTTTGATGCTAGACTCAGTTCTCCAACCCAACCAAAAATAAGACAATAAGACGTAACTGCAAACACATGAGGGCGTGATGTATATTTCTTAGAAAGAATTTCATAGGAAGATGGGAAAATACACCACACATCATATAAGGCTTCATTCATCTCCATGCTAGACATTTCAGTTCTCATTACACAACCATCTTCATGGATAGAGCCTCCAGAAATTATCCTCTCATCCAGACCCTCAGCATGAAGTTCACTCAGCAAGACAAAGCAAGGCTGCCACCCCACCCAATCCCCCCTAGAGAACAGTTTATGTGCCATCCATTTCCCCTCACACATGCCTCCAGATCATTTTATCTCTACCTTAAATGCTCATCAAATTATTCATCCAACCAGCAGGTCTTTTCCTTGGGGGAGAAAGCTGATGCCAAGGAAATGAAGTGTCCTCTACATTGTCACATCATGTTTCACACACCTTATACCAACTGTTACTAGTTTTTCACCACCACATTAGTTGGTAGGTATTATCACATCCTATTTTAAAGGTAAGAGACCTGAGCATTAGAAGTTAAATAATTCAGGGTTACAAGTAGGGTTCCATCCCAGTTTGCCTGTGACTATTCCCATTTTAATAAAGTTTCAGGTTCTGGAGCACCCCTCAACCCCAGGCAAATCAGGACCATTGGTCACCCTAATACTAGTAAAGTAGTAATGGGTGGTTTCCAACCCAGGTCTTCTGAATCTCCAAGAAGTTATCCAATGAACACTAGTTGAAAGAGAGAGAGAGATTTGGAGAAAGAAAAGAGGGAAAGATGGAAGGAAGGAAAAAAAGGAAGGGGGGAGAGGGAAGGAAGATGGGAGGGAGGGAAGAAAAACAATGAAAATAAAAGGGAGGTAGAAGCTTCACAGTGATTTAATATCTCAAGAATCTTAATGTTATACTATCTAAAAATTACTCTATACACAGTGTGAGTTATAGATAGATGAATAGATCTGATGATGATGATGATAATGATGATGACAGAGGATAGATAAATGAGGATAGATGATAGGCAGATGGATAGATAGAAAATTGGCTAGTATTTAAGGGGCCCAAATCATAAATAACCCATGATGGTTACCTAACATTTGAACCATAAACACTTGAACTATCTCTATCTAGATCAACATATAGAATTTGCTTATCTGCATAAGGAATATTAGAAATAATATTTCATGGGTGAAATGAGCAATATTCAATCACAGTGGATTAGATATAGGAATCTAGCCAGCCCAGCAGCCTGACACCTTTCCAAGTGGTGTCCTTGGTCTCCAGTTTAGTCCTGAATCCCACAGCTTCAGGGAGGATTCTGTCACCTTATTCCAACAGGAGGATTAGCTGAATCCTCCTGTTGGAATAGTTTCAAATCCGCCTCCAGAGAATCTTTCATGCAGAGAACTTGCTACCAGATGGTGTGACACAATGAAAGACAGAGACTGAAGGACAGAGAATGGGACCTCACTAACCACAAGAGGAGGAAGAGCCAGCCAAATGGTTGGTTTCTGACTGCTTGCTGACAATTGCTTGCAGGAGTGGAAGACTTCAGTATGAAGTTTTAACATACCACATGGTTGCAAGGCTGTAAGGGAGGAAACCTATACCCTTTACCTACCTCAAACTATTGGAGGCTTCTGGTATCTACCAAAATAAACCTACGCTTGTGACTGGCCAGGCTAACATGGGTCTATTCTCACCCCTGATCTGCTCTTGCGGGCAAGCTCACTCATATCACAAAATTTAAAAATTTTAAAAAACCTCCTCCTTTAAGGAATAATATGTAAAAGTTACATGCTTTAGCCGGAATGACTTTAGACAGTTGTCTATGAAATAAGACTCCTACTTCCACAAAGGCTATAACATATGAGCTCTTGAAGAAAGAATAGAATGAGCTATGATGATAGTTACCCAACATCTAATTAAAACAAAAGAGCCTGAAAATGGCTTTCTTATTATAAGTGGTATTATTAAAGATGACGGATTGTCCTAGCTGCATTGCCCTAGCAAAGGACATCCTCTTTGCTTCTGGGAAGAGGAGAGTTAATCAGAACAAAATATGACTGTTAAAAATCCCTCCAATGTCTGCACTTTGAGATTTGTGTTCCGTTCATTGATTCTTTTACCACCTCTTCTACTTTTGCCAACCCACTAAAACACTTGTTGGGTCAGAAATTCAACTTCTATAAAATGGTAATTCCTTCTCACTATAAAACATTTAATCGAGTTAATATTTCAAGGTTTTCACTATGATCATAAGGAAGCACTAATGGTGAGGGGGTGGGAAAAGTCAGCAAAAATTCTATTACTTTTCCTTTAGTGAGTGTGGTCATTAGATCCTTCCTTAGGAAGATCTCATTTCCTGAAGGACCTGAACAATGATGAACTAAGAGAGATAGCTGAAACAGATAAATACATAATCTTAACCAAATATAGGGAGAGTTAATCCAGGGCAAATTCAACGTCTACTCCTTGAGCAGGTTCGCTACCCCATTTAATGAATTTCTCCCAGAAGACATAGGCAAAGCAAATAACAATCCAGTGGCTCACCATCTGCATTTTTTTTGCAGGTTAAATTTCATATTTTTTCTGTGGCTTTTCAATTTTGCATATTTAACTTTTTTTTTTACATAACTATGACTTCTTCTGCATATAAATGAGTGTGGCTAATACTATGATGCATGCCATATTCTTTTAACGGAACTATTCACTTTGCAAGAATTCTTCAAGTGATGCATAGGGCTGAACCTTTTATCCAAAAGCAGAGACTTTTCTTTTTTTAGAGAGGGAGAGAGGGGGGAGGGGCAGAGGGAGAGGGAGAGAGAGAATCTCAAGCAGGCTTCAGGCTGAGTGTGGAGCCCGAGGTAGGACTCGATCTCATGACCCTGAGATCATGGCTAGAGCTGAAATGAGAAGTCAGATGCTTAACCAAGTGAGCCACCCAGGTGCTCCAAAAGCAGAGACTTTTTAAGGTGGTAACAAAAATATTTCTGAGCTTGTTATGCTTAAGAGTATAGAAAAGGAAGTGTTTTCTTTTTTCCCTGCCTCAATTTTAAGGCCTCCACCGAATCAGCTCTAACTGGCCCACTGATCTTTTGTGTCTAAGAATTCAATCTCAAAAGCTCTGCATAGAAATAATAGCAGCACTTGGTATAAAAACAATTTAAAATGAGAAAGGGGATTGGCATAAGAAAATCTGAGGTACTAAACTCTTTGGTTTGTACAAACTTCTAAACTTTCCAAGCCAAGAGTTTGAGACAGGAAAGGTCAAGTTGGGATTCAATGAATACAGTGTTGAAAACAGGCAGTGGCAGAGGTTACAGGCTGAGAGGGCACAGTTGGCTCTAGGTTGGGCTTCTCAGATCACACAGGGAGTGTTGTGTTCAATTCTAAACACTATACATCAAGAAGGGTCTGCTCAATGTCAAATAAATAGCAGTGGGAGTGAGAGAGCATGTGAAACCTGGAGAAGGGAAAAAAACAGGACTCTAAAGTCACTACTGCGGAGTGTGGGTCCTAAGACAAAATGAAGACAATTGGAGAAAAAAGGCAGGAGGGCATATTTCGGCATAATCTAAGAAAGTCTTTTCTAACTTTTGGAGTTGTCCAAAAATAAAAAGATTTATCAAGGTATTGCCCTTCCCATTCCTGGAACTGTTCAAACAGAGACTAAAGCTCTTGGGTGAGATGCCGGAGAGGGAACGAGGTATTTCTGGGATTTCTCCTGCTCTGCCTTTGAATTCCACAGTGCTTACCAGGGTGGGTATTACAATATGCTGGACCTCAGAAATGAACAGTCTATATCTGAAAGTTAAATAAGAACAAGAAAATCAGCATCATAAAACTCAACATACAATGTCTCCAATAAACCGTGTCTTATTTTTCTGTCCTAACAGGAAGATAGTTCAGAGATTTTAATTCATAGTAGCTCCCCCTTTATCCTGTATTTTTACTCTCTCCTCTCTATTTTCTTTTTTTTTTTTTTCACATTTTTGGAGATAAACACATCTTTCTGAACATAGAAAAAGAAAACTTTTGAATTACCTGGTGTCTCTTCTAGCTATACCTTGTCTCTCTCACTCCCTTCATGGTTAACCCCCCTCCACAACTACTGACTTACAAGCACCATATCCCACTCTTCAACTTTACACAATCCAAACTAACCCTCGGTCAGGATCCTTGGTCTTACAGTCATGCCTGACATGGTTAAACCCTTCCCTTCTATTCTGGATGTCCTCCAGCCTCCCTGCTAGCTTCCTCCTTTGTTCAGCCTTTTCCTTTGTTGGCTTCCTTATTGTCCCAATCTACAAATATTGGTTCTGCTCCTTGGTTCTGCTCTTAATCCTTTCCATGGGAGACCCCCTCCACATCCTTGGTTTTATTCACATCTATTTATACATTATAGATGTCAAAACCCGTATCCCTAGCCCCTTGGGAGTCCCTCCGAAGCTCCTGTCCTCCAACCACCCTCCTTTACTCAACTAACTCCCACTCATCCTGCAGCATTCATCTCAAGTGTCAGCTGGGCTGGGAGGCCTTTCCTGATTTCCCCTGTTTAGTGCTTCTTTGTGTCTGTATTCTCCTCAATCAAAGCAGTTATCACACTGTATAGGAACTATCTATCAATATAGCTTTCAAGACTGTAAAATCCTTGAGGCAGTAATTATGTTGTATTTATCTTTGCGGCTGGCATATAAAAGATATTCAATAAAAGTTTATTGAATGAATAAAAGAATGGAGGTTGTCGATTATGGCAGACTCTATACACAGGACTATTTTGTGGAGTAATGCAGCAGAACAACATTCTAGAATTTCTTCCTCATAAATTTGTAAGCAGGGATGGCATTTTGGAGCCTCATTTTTAACAAATATCTTTTCCTGAGATGAATAACTCGGTGACATTTATTGTTCAACTCAAATAATAAATATTATTTATAGACAGTCTTTATATCTTCCTGTATAATAATAAGAATCATATTTTTGTGAACTATTTTTTTGTAGGTTAATGTGCAATTCCTCAGTGACTTCTCCTTGATCTTCTGTGAGATAAGCCAGTGAGGAAATATTAGGAAAAAGGAAGAGGAGGAAGAAATGGGAGTTTGTATTTATTAGCTTATTATACTATGTAGTTAAAAGCAACTCTATTGAGCCCTTCCCATGTATCAGCCAGAGTCCCAGCAAAAAACAACAACAACAACAAACAGATGGCATTCTCAGAGTTTAGCTAAGGAAAGCTTAATGAAGGGAACTTTACAGGGTGCGGACAATGGATGTTGAGCTCCTTAAGAACTATCAGCAGCAGGAAGTGAATACCAGCCCTAGGTCTGAAGGGGCAAGGAGAAGAAATGGCACAACAGGCACCAGGAGCCCAAATGAGAGTCGAAGCCACCACTCAGCAGAAGCTGGGGTCATGAAAAGACATAGACACTGTATCAGTTGTGACAAAGATGGAGGATAAATTCTCCAGTCTTTCCTCCTCAGTCAGCGTAATTTAGTCTCCAGGCTTCCCTCCTCCCTAGACTAGTTTTAACCCAGCAGTGTCATCCTCATGACTGATCCTGTCATTCCTCTTCTTAGACTGATTGATTCCCTGTTTCCCTCACAGTAGAAGCCAAAGTCCTTATCGTAGTCCACAAGACCCTCCTTGGGTCCCTCTCTGAGCTCCTGTCTTACGACTTTCCTTCTTGATGACCCTGCTTCCCCTACCCTGGCCTCCTAACAGCTTCTTGAACATTCCAGACACAGACACAAACTAGGGCTTTGGATCTCATTGTTCCTTATACCTGGAATGTTCCCGAGATATATCCAAGACCTACTCTCCCTCTGCTAAGTCTTTGCTCAAATGTCAGCATCTCATTAAGAGTGATACCATTTAAAATGGCAAACCTGCCCCAACGCTCCGTTCCTTCTTATCTTATTATATTTCCCCATAGCATTTAGCACCTTCTAATATAGTTTATAATTTTATTATTTATCATGCTTATTGTTTGATGTCTACTCTTAATAGAATGTAAGCTCCCCCTAGGCACATAATCATAGCCATTTTCTCATAGCTAAAGCACGCAGAAGAGTGACAGATATGTGGTAGGTAGGGGCTCAAATATTTGTTGAAATAATTAAACAAAAAAAAATGTTTTAAGAAGTACAACAGTTTGAAAAGTACTGTTTTTGGTCATGTAGTTTTGTTCTTGGTTTTGTGTTTCTAACTTATTATTTTACCTATTTTATCTGTATGGAAATCCAGAAAGAAAAAAAAAAAGAAAAGAAAAGGCAAGTGTTGTGAAATTTCTAGAAGGCAGGAAGTTTTACAAATTCAGAATATAACTGTGCTTAAAACTACCAAATGGAATTAAAAAACTGAGTTTGTTCATCAGATATAAAAATAAAATAGGAGCCATCCTTTTTATGTAGGTGAGTTCTTATAACTCTTTTTTAATACTCTATAAAATTATCATCCTTTCAGTTCCAGGTCTGGGAGATCTTTCCCTTTTAAAATTCTTCTGTAAAAAAAAAGTCACAAATCTAATAGGACAGAAACTCTTAAAACCACAGATATGATTAAGGCTCAGTTCCCTAATAAATGAGCAACAAGACACTTGTCAGCCCTTGAAATAATAAGCTGTGATCTATGATAAATGTGCCAATAACACATTTTCCAGAGCAGCATATTTCAGATTGGTAGGAAATAGTTGAATCACAGCAGGATCTTATTTTTACACAAATTACTTTAAACTCCAAACACATCTAAAATTAATTTCTTTCATCACATTAACACTGGGCTGTTAATCACTAGAATGTGTGCTGGTATTTGACAGACATAAAAAATTGATTTGCATTTGCAAGAGGAGGAGGGCACACATAAAGGGAACGTGTTCCTCGTGTAGAATAAAGTTTTACATATCCTGGTCCATAAAACATATGGCTTGTTTACTAGTCACAAATGATTGGAAAGGTGAGCGCAATAATAGCTTAATGAACTTCAAATTAAAAGATCTGACCTTTCTTTATAACGGCGTACGTGACTTAAGAATAATATATAATGCAATGTGCCTATAACAAAAAGAGTGAAATTATAAAATGTTTAAACCCCTCTAGTTAATTTCTGAGACTTAATTTATTCACTCATCCCATCATAAATACCCACACAAAAAAGTTTATTGGATTTCTATACATATCGCTCAAAGTCTAAGGTAGAAGCTAATTCAAGGGACATAACACAATGATTACTATGACAATGGCATATATAGGCTGCTGTGAGGATATAGGTAGAGGGCAAGCTAACAGCCTTCTCGGCAAAGTAGGAACCAATAGGTAGTTCCTCTCTCAGAGGATTAAGATGAAGATGAAATAAGCTAATACACGTGGAAGAGCTTAAACAGAACCTCGTCCGTGTGAACACTCGGTACCTGCTGGCCTTTATCAGAGGAGGCCTATTCAAGCCACACATTAAATATCCATGTCAGGCCCAGAACTTGGCAGAGAGAATACATTAGTAGATCAAATGAAGGTTGTTCCTGCCCATCTCATGGTGCTTCCAGCCTAGTGGGGAAAACTGTGTAATGTAACAAGTGTCCCAAGAGACAAGGCAAAGTCCTGTAGAAAGGGAGAGCCAGGCCCCTAAAGAGTCTAGAACTCGGGCGCCTGGGTGGCTCAGTTGGTTAAGCGACTGCCTTCAGCTCAGGTCATGATCCTGGAGTCCCAGGATCGAGTCCCACATCGGGCTCCTTGCTCAGCAGGGAGTCTGCTTCTCCCTCTGACCCTCCCCCCTCTCATGCTCTCTCTCTCTATCTCATTCTCTCTCAAATAAATAAATAAAATCTTTAAAAAAAAAAAAAAGAGTCTAGAACTCAGGGAAGTTCTGCAGAGACTATATTAGAAACAGAACTGGTAGGTGCCCTCTCAGGATCCTGGCTGCTGAGTTTATAATGAGGGTTAAGTCATAGCACAACCCAGCTGGGGAATGTGCTGATCTGGTAAGGCTGGAAAAGAATAAACCCCAAAGGAGCAGTAAGACTAAGACTACACTAGCAGGGGAAGCACACCTGGAGTTGAATTCTGAGAATGCTTGATTAAGGGGGGCAAGACATAAAATTGTTGATTCAAGTGAATCTTATCTGTCTGTCCCAGGAGATAGGATTTAACAACCCTGGCAATGATCCCAGAAGAGAGTGCTAAGTCATTACTAGCTTTGCTCCCAGAGGCATGAAAAAGCAATGGCCAATGCCCAGAGAACAGAATTGTGGTGGCAGATGGTGGAGGAAGGAATTTAAAGGCTCAGGGAAGTGGGCATGCAGGAATGGACATACTGCGTCTGGCCAGTTCCACGGGAGGACCCAGAGGACACAACACACACCAAGGCCATAGGAATGTGCCAGTAAAAAGGCACCAGCATTACTAAGAAGCTCGGTGGTGGCCATCCTCCGCAGGCTGGTGGTAAGAGAGGCTGTTACTTGGTTCCCTGACAGCAATGTAATGATAGGATGCCAAAACAATGGGCGTCTGGCAGTGGGTCTTCACTGCCAGAAGTCTGGAAGGTCTCAGGATGGCTGGCAAAATTGGAGTGACAGCCAAGGGGGTCCTACCTGCACTAGTTATGGAAATGGTTCAGAAAATAAAGTGGCCCTGGCGGAAAATAAATGGACAACTGACAAGGATACTACTCAGTTTGTACTAGCAGAAGAAATCAAGGGTGGATGACCAGCAGGCTGTGGGCAGCCACACCCATAAACACTCAATCCCTCTCCCAGTTTCCAGGCCTGAGCCAGGTGTCTGACCTGGAACCCTCTGGCTGATGACCAGGCTCCCAGAAGAAAGGACCCTGCAACATCATGCCAGGTACACACAATGGTGATTCTCCCAGTCCTTCTACAAAGGGATCGACAGTCATTCATGTGTAACTGCATGCTGGAGAGAGTGGACTACCCAGACATCTCAAGAATGATTGAACACGTGATCTAAAATGAAATTAAGACCCAGACACCTGAAGCATCCCAGGCTTCTTCCCCTGTTAGAGTAGGGGCATGTAATAAATAGAATTCTGATCACATTTGGCATGGGGGGGGATCGTGTCACACTTGGTCTCCAGACCTCCTCTGTGCTATTTCTCCTCTCCCAAAATATATAAATGAGATCAACATGCCTGGCAGTCTGCACTTTGTTCTGATGGATAAGAGCTATCAAAGAGGGGAACGCAAAGTAGAAGTCTCTGAAGCTAACCCCTCTGGCCAAGAAAATAAATCCAAAGCAATATTGTACCCCTAGAGGGTGGCAGATGTGAGAGAACTGCTAAAGACTCTGAGACCCAATTCCAAAGGGTGGACTAGGAGGTGGTTTCCTTTTTTTTTTTTTAAATATTCTATTTATTTATTTATTTTCACAGAGAGAGAGAGATAGTGAGAGCAGGAACAGAAGCAGGGGGAGCGGCAGACAGAGGGAGAGGCAGGCCCCCTGCTGAGCAGGGAGCCCGATGTGGGGCTCGATCCCAGGACCCTGGGATCATGACCTGAGCCGAAGGCAGACGCTTAACGGCTGAGCCACCAGGCGCCCCTAGGAGGTGGTTTCCAACCAGCTGGATGTCCTACAATTCAACCCAATTCCCACACTACTCAGAAATTGCATCAGATTCTACACGCTGAAGGCTCAGTCCCACAAGACTGCCCACTCCCCTTACACGTCAGATGCCAGTCACCAGCTCAGCCTGTCCCCTGTGCTTCTGAACAACCAGTTATAGATCAGACTCTCCCACAATCTCATTCCTTGGATTCCATTCATTTGCTAGAGCAGCTCACAAAACTTAGAGAAACATTTTACTTACCAGATTAACAGTTTATTATGAATATAACTCAGGAATAGCCAAATGGAAGAAAAAATGCACAGGGCAAGGTGTAGAGAAAGGGTGCAGAGCTTCCATGCCCTCTCTGTGTGCTGCTCCCAAAATTCACTGTGCTCACCAACCCGGAAGCTCTCCAAACCCCACCCTCTTGGGTTTTGATGGAGGCTTCATTACAATGATCAAATCATTGGCCATTGTGATTGAATTCAATCTCTAGCACCTCCCACCTCCCAGGAGGTCAAGAGGGCAGGACTGAGCGTTCCAAACCTCTAATTGCATGGTTGGCTGCAAAAACAACCAGCCCCCATCCTCAGGTGGGGGTGGAAAAGCCACCTCATTAACATAACAAAAGATACCTTAGTCATTCCCATCACCCAGGAAATTTCTTTTTTTTTTTTTTTAAAGATTTTATTTATTTATTTGACAGAGAGAGACACAGCGAGAGAGGGAACACAAGCAGGGGGAGTGGGAGAGGGAGAAGCAGGCTCCCCGCAGAGCAGGGAGCCCGATGCGGGACTCGATCCCAGGACCCTGGGATCATGACCTGAGCTGAAGGCAGTTGCTTACCCAACTGAGCCACCCAG
>NC_138371.1:14204912-14236602 GCF_054177405.1 Leptonychotes weddellii | reverse complement strand
TTTTTTTTTAAAGATTTTATTTATTTATTTGACAGAGAGAGACACAGCGAGAGAGGGAACACAAGCAGGGGGAGTGGGAGAGGGAGAAGCAGGCTCCCCGCAGAGCAGGGAGCCCGATGCGGGACTCGATCCCAGGACCCTGGGATCATGACCTGAGCTGAAGGCAGTTGCTTACCCAACTGAGCCACCCAGGCGCCCCATCACCCAGGAAATTTCTAAGTGTTTTAGGAGCTCACATCTCCTTAAGGATCGAAAAAATGTGGCATCATGGCCCCCATCATACCTCCATTTAATTCACCAGTCTGGCTCCTGCAGGACCTGGAAGACTTCTAGGGGAGACCTGTAGATTACTGTAAGCTCAACCCCAACTGCTCAACCTCTTTGCCTCCGGTTAATAACATGGGGCCGTTGACTTGGTGAAGGTGTTCCTTTCTACTGCTATGAGAAAAGAGGATGAGAAACAGTTTGCATTCCCATGGAATAAACAACAGAATACACTATACACGTGAATATTATGTTGATCCGGCTAGATGAGCAACAGGGTGGCTTGCATGTTCCAGGCCACACGTGTGCTACAAAGGGTGGGAAATCAAACTCGCGAAGGTTCAGAACCTGCC
Organism: Leptonychotes weddellii; assembly: GCF_054177405.1. Taxonomy (NCBI): domain Eukaryota; kingdom Metazoa; phylum Chordata; class Mammalia; order Carnivora; family Phocidae; genus Leptonychotes; species Leptonychotes weddellii. The sequence goes on along the minus strand of NC_138371.1, from coordinate 14,235,985 downwards.
ACATCTGAAAAATGTTTGAAGATTTATGGGTTGGGGGCATGCTGAGACATCCCCTCCAAAGTAAAAGGCTGCTGATGGCATCATGCACCCCTACCACAAATAAGAAAGTGTGATGTTGTGGGCCTCTTTGGATTTGGGGGGCAGCATATTCCACAGCTAGGACCGCTGCCCCAGCCCGGACGCTGGGTGGGAGGAAAAGCTGTGGTCTTTGAGTGGAGCCCAGAGCAGGAAAGGATTCCTAAAGAGGTCCAGGGGAGCAGCCTACCACTGGGGAAAACCAATCGGGCAAAGGCTGGACGGGTCAGAGTGACTCTACTCTATAAAAAAAAGATTGTATAGAGCCTGCGGCACACCTCAGTTGGGGAATCACACCACAGACAGGCCCTTGGGGTTCTGGAGCAAGACCATATCTTCTGCAGTGGAGAACTCTACACCTTTTGAAAAACCATCTTCATCGAGCCGCTTGGCCCTGCTAGAGATGGGACCACAGGTAAGCATTACACCATAATTACTCATTATGAGCCGAGTCCCACCAGATCCACCAGGTCATAATAAGGGCCCAGTGCACTTTTCGTGGCACCATCACCATCACGCTAGCAGCCCTCCTCAGCTCACACCTCACACCACACGGAGAAGCTGTATGTTCAGCTTAAAGAGAGGGGAGCATCAGAGTTTGGTTTCATAGCGGTCAGCTCCATGTTGTGGGTTCAAGATGAAAACAGGTGGCAGGTGTGCCCCCAGCCTCCCTCAGGGGTGGCTTTGGCAGATAAATGTGAGGACCAGCCCTCTTCGTGGGCAGAGGGTTAGGTGCGGCACCTGAGCATCCACTCTGTGAGGAAAGAGAAGGGGCCAGACTCATGGGCAGTGGTGAATGGCCTGACCAGCTGGACAGAGACCTAAAGTAAAAGACTAGAAGATCAGGGCTGAGGAATGGAAGCAGGGGATGGACATATGGGAGTGAATGCAGAGCAGGGAGACCTCTGCATTATATAACGATGCCCACCTAAACTAATTAGGAAGGGATGAGTTCTGCATATTAATCATCTTTGTTTTTGATATAATTTATTTAGTTTTAAGTTTATACAATTTAATGTGTATTAACAACCAATGTGTATAATTCCTGAAAATTGAACAATTGGCTCTTGCTTGCTGGTTCAAGCCAGCTCCAGTGCTCCCCCAGACCTGGAAGTGACTTGGTCACATTTTTTGCTAAAAGACAAACATAGGGATCAAGATACTTATTATGTCAGGCAATAGAAAAATAAAAATAGTGAAATATTTGTACATTTAACCTTATGAAACTTACGCTTGCTATTTTTCCTTATTGAGGTGTGCCAAAAAGGAATGAAAGATGTTGGCATAAAGCTCAAAGCTTGGGGAGGATGTGCCCATGTCAATTTAAAACAATATGAGCAACCAGTAATTCCATGGGGAAAAATGTCACGTATCTGTATTATATGCTAATGTGATTAAATGCCTATCATTATTCTGAAATTATGAGAGCGTTCATCTCTCTGCCATTCGTCTACCCACCAGGAGCAGAGACTTTTACAACACACAGCATCAGCCACTATAGTTCATAATCTTGACTGAGGTTATTTAATTTGAAATCAAATCAAAGCAAGATAAATCAAGGCAAGATTCTGCTTAGCATTCACACTGCAACTATGACTATAAAAATACCATCCGGTAAGATAAAATTGAACTAATTCTGAAAATTGTACTGTCTTCAATGGCTTAAAAAGTCAGCAGAATATTTAATATTATAAAACAAAGAGATCATTTGAAGAGCGATCAAGTAAATATCTAGTAGCCAAGCTAAATTAGTAAAAGAGCAAGGGTTTCAATTCAAAGGGCAGAACAAAATAATAATTCGGAGAGCAGTTTCTTCAAAAAACACATTGTGACTGGTTCATTAATTCATATTCTGTCTTTCTCATGGGCCACACTAGAGGGCGAACTTTCTCTTCTCTAGAAAACCTTTCTACTGTACATCCTTTCAAAGGTGGTCTTTCCTAAAGAAGATTGCTAATTTCCAGGTAATCTTTAAAAGAGCTAGGAACGGGCGCCTGAGTAGCTCAGTCGTTAAGCGTCTGCCTTTGGCTCAGGTCATGATCCCAGGGTCCTGAGTTCGAGCCCTGCATCCCTGCTCTGTGGGAAGCCTGCTTCTCCCTCTCCCACTCCCCCTGCTTGTGTTCCCTCTCTTGCTGTGTCTCTCTCTGTCAAACAAATAAATAAAATCTTTTTTAAAAAATAAATAAAAAATAAGACAGCTGGGTAGGCTCAATTAGAAAAGCCTGAATTAGAGGCTGCTAGGAGAACACTGTTTAAAAAGAAGAGGTCAATTTAAAAAAAATAATAAAAACAAACAAAACCACCCTGTCCTCTATCTATGACTAATATACTTTGTCCTTGGCACTTTATAAAGTGTGTTATGAAAACTGTCCTTCCATATTCTCAACAGAGAGCCTATGTAATATTTTAGCTCATTTTTAAGCTGAGGAAACTGAAACCCAGTGATTTTAAGAGGCCAGCTCAAGGTCAAACAGGTTTAAGACAAGTGACTGAATCAAGGTACAGTTTAAGCCAATTTCCTCTTGTGGCATCCCCCACAGTCCTCTGCTGGCTTTCATCAAAGAACTCAGGACATACCAGGGCAATAGCCAGGTGAGCCATTCTTAGATGAACAACCTAAACTCTGGCTGTCCCTGCTTTATAAATTAATAAGAAGACATCCTTCACAACCGTATCTCTTCTAAGGCTATGATTAAATCACTGACTTAAAATATCATTACCAGTATGACCCATCTCTGATCATTTTGCCCCTGGGGAAAATATTATAGGATATGCACTAATTTATTTACTTACATTAAGTAAAGATTTTATAAAGCAACTCCTTAAGTTACAATCCAGATTAATATATAAATTAGAATGCGATTACTTAAGTCACAGAGGAACTGTGGCTCCCAAAAGGATTCACTCCAGGGTTCTTTTGAACTGAGAGCTGCCCACCTGTGTGTTAAATGACACCATTTACTGCGCAAGCGCTCACTTCCCATGGAAATGCCCAGAAACATAGATGTTGCACAAAGTGAGATGCATCTGCCCTGTATCAGCAGCAAGATTTAAATTAATAGAAAATGCCACACAGGACAGCATCTACAGCTGAGTGCAGCCCCACCTCCAGCCCATAAATTGGGAAGCTAAAATGATTCTAAGGGTTCATCCTGTTCCTCCTCTAGCCCCAGTCACAAAGCTGGAACTAAGTTATCTTAAACTCAGAGTTGTCTATCCTGCTGTTAACAGCCGTTGGAAATTCTCACAGCCTCCTACAGAAGCCCCACCCTCCTCATCTTCCGCACACTCCACTTGTGTCAGAAATGGAGCAGATGCTTGGAATTAATCAAAGAAAACACTCCTTCTCTCCCTTCATGGAGTTTATGTTCCCGCATGCCCACGTGTGCCTCCTCATGCAAAACACAAGCAAGCCACTGACCGGAAACCGGGCAATGACTCGTGTGATTGGATGATTTCGTCACGTGTTCCTAGGTTACTCTTCCGCAAATACTCATGGGCATATCAAGCATAGTGTTTTGCAGTCTTTGTGAAGGGTTTGTGGAACAGGTGGAATGGGAAGGGAAGTGTGGGGGGAAAAAAATCAAAAAGAGGGTTTTTGAAGACTGGTTAAAAATTCATTTATTCTGGGGTGCCTGGGTGGCTCAGTTGGTTAAGCGACTGCCTTCGGCTCAGGTCATGATTCTGGAGTCCCGGGATCGAGTCCCACAACAGGCTCCCTGCTCAGCAGGGAGTCTGCTTCTCCCTCTGACCCTCCTCCCTCTCATGCTCTCTGTCTCTCATTCTCTCTCTCGTAAATAAATAAAATCTTAAAAAAAAAAAAATTCGTTTATTCTGTATGCAGTCGGTTGTTAATGCATTTATTTCTTTGCCTCGCTAAAAAGAGTCACGTGATACAAGTATCACATCAATATAAAAATAGAAAATCACAAGAAAAAAGGGAAGGAGGAATTAAGACAAGGGAAAGATCAGTATTCAAATAACACGCAATAAAGCCCCATACATTTTGGTAGAGTTATGTCAAATTATTTCTAGAAAAAATTTCTGAGTACCAGGCAGGCTTGTAAAATCCTAAACAGATTTGGTTTTCAGCCATCCACTCAAAAGGGGGAACAAAGTCATATACACAATTTATATCAGATTAAAAATCAGACTCTTCAAGAGCGGCCCAGTTCTTGGGGTACCACAGCCTCTGAGAAATCTCTTCTCCCAGTTCTCAACTTGCAGGCAACACCACTGCCGACAGTAAATTCAGCACTAGGTTTTGGGGGTCTGTGGCTTATAAATTCATTCAAAATAGACTGATGGCCCAATGGCAAAGCTCAGCCTGAAGAAAGGGGTCCTATGAGGGACAAAGCAATGTAGAGGTTAGACGATGCCATGTGGGGAGAGTGTGGACAGAGGGAGGAGAGAGGAAAGAAGGGTCATAACAGGATGCACAGGGCAGAATCACATCTTCCAGATGCAGAGGGAGGGGGAAGGAATTGGGGAAGGGACGTGGTCTTAAGAGCCATCACCTTCCTCAGGCTGGTCTTAACATTGTCTCTTTCTTCTAGGAGGAAAAAAGACTAGCCAAATCCTTTCTAGATTTCAAATATCTGCCTAGATTTGAAAAGATGAAGGAGCTGCAGAAATATGCTCTGTGAGGCTGTGGTCTGGCCCACTGACCATGGTTCCTGTGTCTTGGCCCCAAAATGCCATAATAAAAGGAAAAGGAAAATAGAAAAGATCCCTGAGAACCACATGAAATTCCTGAAGGAAGGGTGGACGTGAATATGAGCGAGAGAGTTTTAATGGTTGAGCAACCTTGGTGCTAGAGAGGATTTTGCTGGAACCCAGGACTCCCTGACTTGTCCAGACAGTGGCATGCATAGAAAATACAGTGCTCACAGCCAGAGGGACCAGGCAGGGCTTCAACAGTCATGGCCCCACCTGGTTGCCCCCAGGGAACCAGTATCTCCTTATGACCATGACCCCATCATGGCTCATGCTATGGGAAGTCTTGCTAATGGAAAGACCACTTGGACAAGAATATATATTCTCTCTTCCACCCAAATCCTAGGAGAATCCAAATCCTAGAACCTTCCTCATTGTTTTGAAGGCACAGATATTTTTTCTAGACCCTTCATTAATTGTAGGCTCTTTGAGAGAGGGGTTTCATCTTCTATCACTTTATATTCCATACTAAGTGTCATATTATAAACACAAAGACCAAACAATACTATTTTATATATATACATATATGTGTGTGTATATATATATATGTTTTGTTTTTGTTTTTGTTTTTGTTTTTACTAAGCAAGCAAATGCACTTCTCAAGAGAAGAGAGCTTTACCTAGTCTCATAACCTCTGTGCCCACCCCTCTGCTGGTCCGACACATAATAGATGGTTGGTGTGATGATTTAACAATTTCTCATTGAATACATGGAGATTCAGGCTTTTTCCCTCAATTCAACTGGTGACCCAGGTGATGTCCCTGTAGTAGACTCTAGAAATACTATACATACACAGCTTCATGGGTGGGCATCCTCTTCAGTAGCACAGGGCCTCACACTTAGAAAGATCTTCCACTTGGTTTAGTGTTATGCTGTCACCATTTTGAAATTCTTAAATATATGTAAACAAGAGGCTCTTATTTCCATTTTTCACTGAGCCCCACAAAGTATGTAGGCAGTCTTGGCTATGGCTTTTATGCTTTGCCAACAGACACTATCAATCCCTGTGTAGAAGGTACTGACTGGGTGTTTCAACGTTTTTGAAAAGTGGCCATCTTCCAAATAGAGAAGGCATCCTATAAATTGCCTGCAGAATGGAAGGGAGCCTTAAAAAGTCACTCAGTTTCGACAAAGTCTTCTTCTAACGGTTGTACAACCCTGGACATAGGCTTTTGATTATGAAGTAGAGCTCAATCACTACCGTTTCCCCACCAGGAATTATTTCTTTCCCATGTGGTACCCCTCTCTTCCACCTAAATCCTAGGAGAATCCAAATCCTAGAATCTTGCTCATTGTTTTGAAGGCACAGGTATTTTTTCCAGACCCTTCATTAATTGCAAGCTCTTTGAGAGAAGGGTTTCTCACTTTACACTCCATATTTAGTGTCATATTATAAACACAGTGATCAAACAATAATATTAAGATCTTATAATTGCATCCTTTTGCATGTTAAAAATACTTTCAAGTAAATTATGTCATTAGATTATTTCAATAACCCCATGAATTTATCAGGGAAGATATAAAGGAAAAACACTCCTGTGTTTCTCTTTTTCTCACACACAGTACTTCCAACACCAGAAGTGTGGGTTTTCCACACATCAAGCAATTCTTTGACACCAGCTGGGTGTCTTGCAATTTAATTCAATTTTGACCCTATCTACCAGGTTGTCTGATCCTAACATGGAGATATGTTCACCAACCCAGAAGCTCTCCAAATCCAGTACTTTGGGGACTTTTATGGAAGTCTCGTTACATAGGCATAATTAATCATTAACTTAGCTCCAGCCCTTCTCCCCTTCCTGAAGTATGGAGCATGGAGTGGAAAGTTCTAAGTTTCTAATCATGGCTTGGTCTTCCTGGTGACCAGTCCCCATCCTGAGGCTACTGAATAGCCCACCATGAATTGCCTCATAGAAAAAAAAAAGACTCCTATCACCCAGGAAATCCAAAGGATTTAGGAGCTCAGCATCAGGAACCAAGTCGAAGAATAAATATTAGAACAAAAGATGCCCCTGGTGCACTTCTGATCAGCTAGGAAATTTCAATGCTTTTAGGAGCTCTGTGAGAAGAACCAGAGTGAGAGACCAATATATACATTTATATTACTTCACAGCAGAAATGTATTCCCTTTATCCATATTAGGAAGCGTAAAGTCAGAGCAACTTTAGTAACTGGCTCTGTCGACATGGATGACTTTCAGATCAAATTTCCAATTCTGAGCTCTCTCTGGTAAACCCTGGACTTATACTTTCACCGCTTTCTGGAATCTCCACTTGGATGCCTTATGCTGTGCTCCACTCATCACCTACCCAACCAAACATATCATTCCCCACTCCTTCCCTGCCCCACCTTGCTCAAACCTGCTCCTCGTATGGTCCCTTTGTTCACTAACATCACCACCTTCCTCCTAATCAACTAAGCCAGACAGCTGGGAGTCGTCCTCTACCCCACCCTTGCTCCACCATTCCAAGCCCTGTGGAGCACCAAATCCAGCCAATCCTCTTGGACCATATTTATCTTTAGGACCCTGATGCCTAGCACAGAGGCTGGGGCATCTTAGCATCTTCGTACATTTTGGATGAATCAGATTAAAGTCCTATTTGGCAGTATCAGTGGCCAAAGTGACTTCCCAGGTCACCACTCTGGTTGCTTTCCATCTGGAATCCCTTCGTCACCCAGCTCTCCTGGTTGGTGGAGGTCAGCTGGGAAGCCTAAGAAAGGAAGCCCTTCTCCTCCCACACGGGCGGCTGCTGGATGGGAGAGAAATCAGCTCTTACACAAACACCTCAGCCTGTGGTGGCAGGTCTTTCACAGATTTTCATCCCTGCTTTTGTTGTTCTTGTAATTGTTATGACATTTCTCCCCATGCAAGCATCACCACCCTCAAAGCTATGGAGAAGTCTGAATGCCCTACAGACCCCAAATGCCTCCTCGTCCTGGGGTTTTCAGACAAGGTAAACCCTATTTAAGATGGAAATCCTAAGCACTGGCCAAGAGAGACCAAATGTTTTGGAGATGCCATGATAGAACATTCCAGAGGACATCCTAAGCAATCCCCATAGATTAAGCCAGGCAAAGAGACAAGAGACTACAGGGTGATCTGAAAATATGAACCACAAAGAGCCTGCTCCTGTGCCAGAACTGGACACATTGTGTTAAATCTGAGGAGACAAAAGGAAATAGTGCAGGGGGGTGAGGAGGAGCGAGAGAGAGAGAGTTGGGCGGGGGGAGGAACGGAGGGAGGGAGGGAGGGAGAGAGGGAGGGAGGGAGAGAAGGAGGGAAATGCAAAGGGTGGCTCCCTGGGGGAAGTTCAGGGGAAAAATAAAAGGGAGAAGTAAATAAAGACAGGTGACTTTTACTGTACAATAAAGGAAGTACAACTCATTGTAACTTTATTAAGGCTTTGGGGAATCATCCAAAGCAACTTCCTCAACCAGTCAAATGAGGGTAGGAAGACAGGGGAGAAGTTTATGTCTGGGCCACCCTCTGGGGCCCATGCATTTGGAAGTTATTGCCTTATACATGACATTCCTCCCCTCCTCCCCCTCATGTTAGGAAGGTAATTTCACACTCAACAGAGTGGTGGTGGCAGATCCCTTTAATGAAAAGTCAAACAGCCACAGTAGAAGATAGCCCCAAGCCCTTAGCACTGACAGTAAGACATGAAATTATAGGGAAGTGGAGAGATCCCTTTAGGAATGCAGGAAGACATCTTGGAGCCTACCAGCAACAACAGATACAGAAAAGACTATGCACATGGAGGGGCCTTAGTGAGAGCAGGATGGTGGCAGAGAAACAAGACAGACTCTAGTTTCCCCGCTGAACACCCAGCAGTTACCCAGAGTCTCCCCAAATGAGCTGTTGACTGCACAGCTCTGGCCTAGAAAGAGTACAGGAGGGCTTAGAATTTACTTTCTATGGCTCCTATACCCTGCATTTGGCTCCTGTAACTTCTCTTTAGGAAATGCTGGGAAATGCATAAATACCCTCAGTTATGTGTCTTGCAGTTCACAGGGAAACAATGAGACCCAAGAGAGGCAACAGCAGAACTGTCAACCACAATTTAGGTTGGAGGTTAAGGAGGAGGATGTTTGGTGGGGTGAGGGAAAAAGCTAATATAAAAGAAGGTAGTGTTTCGACAAGTCTGAACCCAGGGTTAGGCCCATGGTGAGCCCTCAGTTCGTGAGTGCTGGGGGAGCCCAACTTTCTCAGGCAGCATGCAGCCTACCAAGTGAAACACCCACCCAAAATGGCACAGCGGATAACAGCCCTTCCCACCTCTGCAGGCGGAGTGGAGACCGGCCCTCTGGGGGCTGTTTGGAGAGCACTACCATTTGCTAGTTTTCAGTGCGCATCAAAGGACACCCACACCTTTTGATATTCCAGCGTCAAAATGACCTACACCAAAGCTCACAGAGAAAGAACGCAGCAGAAGTCTCTCTCTCTTAAAGTCTAAACACTGAGTGTGGTTGAGAGGTTAAATTATCCACATGAGTCAGGATGGAATCTAAACCAGCAAGTGACACCAAAGCAGATCAAAAGTGGAGCAGAAGGTGATCTGAACAGAGAAGCAGAGTCATCCACCTCTTAGCTCGGCCTGGCTCCCAGGTTCACTAGTACCTTAGCGGAGAGTAGAAGCCAGTATTGTACCCCTTTGGGGGGCATGTTGCGTGTCATTTGCTCTATATACATATATACACGTGTCTATGGAGAAAGTACCAATAAACATCTAATGGATTTGTGTTCGTGTATGTGTATTTGTGTCTATGCTGCAGAAACTGAGTGGAATGTCTTTCCATGGAGTGGTTTCTGCTTGGCCTAACTAATCCTTCTGTTGTCTCTGCGAACACAAGAGATGTTGTTAAGGAGTGGTACCTGAGACCCGCTTGAGGCCTAAAGTCAGGATGTACTCAGGGAAGAGGAAACGAGGAAGGAACCCACCGTACAGAATTCCCCTTAACCATCTGGGTGTGACATCCATTATGGGTGTGACAAAGCTTACGAAACTGAGGGCCGAGGGAGGGAACACCTGTGCAAAATCTAAGCACCTTGTGTTTATGGACCGCCTTTCTTCCAGTGAGCTTAAAGCCCTTTGAACATTATCTTATTAATGCTCTCAATTACCGGGGGGCCCCGGTGGGGCGGGCCAGGGTGCACTGAAAAGCATTTTCTTTAGACTTTGACCTGAACAGCAATGAGTGCACAGTCTCCATTCTGTTTCTGAGGTCTCCTGGTTCCTGGTGTTGAACCAAACCAGTGAGGAAGCTGTCAGACAAGAGGGTCAAGTGACTTGTCAGACAGAACACGTGTGGTACACAGCTCACAGCCCCCACCTCATGGTGCCATGTGTTAGTTTATAGTTTCATAAAATGGTGGCTCTTTTTTTCCAGAGTGGGCCTGGACTGAGGTAAATGCCCCTCTTTTCAAAACTCCCGCTTCCAGACATTTCTTCTTCCTTAAGAACCCCAGTGCTGTTGAAGCCCACATCATCAGACCAGTCCCATGGCTACCATCCCCTCTAGCGATAGTCTCCCCACCACCTGGTGAGTACCCCTTATCCTCTGACTGGTTTCAATACTTTTCTCTCTGTCGCTATTCCTAGTATCAGTGACTTCAGCATCCACATAGATGTGCCCAGGAATGAACATGTGTTGGCCCCACCAGGGGACAGACTTGGGCCAGACCTCCATGTATCACCTAGTCTCCAAAAGGCCCACTCTAGCTGCAGACATGTGATGATGTCTAGGTTCTTTCTCTTGGTGTTCCTGAGAGCTCAGACAACCTTGATCCGGTACTTGTTGGAAAATCTGGGCACTCCCTTTTCCCCAGTAGCCTGTTAATTACGAGATGGCCACATATTTAACAGATAAACTGGAACATTCTTGTCTTAGTCAGTTTGGGCTGCTATAGCCAAATACCACAGTATGGGCAACTTACAAACAATAGACATTTATTTCTCATGGTTCTGGAGCCCAGGATTCCAAGATCAGGAGCCCGTGGGCTTAGGTTCTGGTGGGGGCCCTCTTCCTCTTCTGGATTGTCCACTGTCTACTTCTCACTACATCCTCACATGGTAGGAAGCTCTGTGGGGTTTCTTTCATAAAAGTACCAAACCCATTCAGGAGGGCTCCACTCTCATAATCTAAGCTTCCCAAAGCCCTGCCTCCTAATACCATTGGTATTAGCCATTGGGCACTGGGATTTCAACACATGAATTTTGAGGGGACACAAAAGTCAGTCCATAGCAGTTCTTCAAGGGGAGCTGAACTCCCCTTCCATCAGTGGGCTCCCAGTCTATGAACTGACTTTGATTAGGGAACTGGGTAAAGAAACTGTAATCTTCTATCTCAACAGCTCAGTCTTATGGCATATGGAGGCCATGTGACCTGTGCAGGAATGCATCAGATTGCATCGTTATCCCGTTCTACATTCCACCCAGTGGTTTCCATCACTTGGAATAAAGCAGACTCCTATCCGTGGATGACAGAGTTATTCGTGATATGCACTGGCCTATCTCTCTTCAACTCCTTCCCAGTCTCTACAACCCTCACTCCACGAACACTGGCTTTCTTGTTCTTTCTGCCTCAGGACACCAACACTGGCTTTTCCTTCAGCCTGGAATGATTTTTTTCTTCCACCTCACCCCCATTATTTTTGTGCCAATGCTTCACTTTCTTCGTAGTATGTAATGCTACCTAGCATTGTGTGTGTGTGTGTGTGTGTGTGTGTATCATAGGATCCATAAGGGGGCAACACTACCTTTTTACCACTGGATCCCCGGAAAATAGAACAGTAATTGTCACGTAGGCACTCAGTTACAAAGAGACCAGAGACTGTATAAATGATATAAGGTAAGATTACAGGAGACATGATCACAATGAGGAACAGCAAAAATGTTAAACAATATGAAAGATAAATGTTATTAAAGTCAATAAAAAGCTGAAAGGAAATTAGAGGAATTTAAAAACTCAAAGAGGAAAAGAAATGCAAAGAAAAATGCATTCATTTTAAAATGCAGATATTTGGGGCCCCTGGGTGGCTCTATCAGTTGAGTGCCTGACTCTTGGTTTTGGCTCAGGTCTTGATCTCAGGGTTGTGAGATCGAGCCCTGTGTTGGGCTCCGAGCTCAGCTCAAAGTCGGTTTGAGATTCTTTCCCCCTCCCTGTCCCTCCTCCTCTGCTCGTCCCCCCTGCTTGAGCTCTCTCTCTCAAATAAATAAATAAAATCTTTTTTAAAAAAAAAGTTCCTTAAAACAGTGGTTTAAAAAACAATAATAAAATTAACAAAATAAAAAATAAATAAAATGTAGATCTTCAAGAACTGCAGGACTCTGAAGATGAGGATGGTGGGTCATAAACATTCTCCATTTCAAGTCAATATCTCAGATTAGTTGAAGGGAGTGTAACTAGTCACTTCTTTTTACTAGGTGAATAATACATTGCCTTTGTGTCACTTTCCGGTTTAAAAATGCTTCGAGGTGAATTATGTCATTTGACCCTTCAAATGGCCTTGTTGAGTTTGTTGAGCAAGTATCCCATCCCCAGCCATGCTTTGTAAACAGGCCTCCAAGGGTTGAGAGCTTTGCATAAAAGACCTGGAAGCAGCTGTTAGGAGGCAAAAAGGCGATATTTCACAAGTTTTTTTGACTCCAAAGTCTAGGACACTTCCATTCTACTTTGCAATTGCCAACACCTATTGTGATTTTTTTTTTTAAGCAAACATACTCTGAAATTTCGTATAAGAGAAAAATAATTCCATCTCTATGAAAAATGTCTTGTATAGAACTTTTTAAGATTATCATCTCTGCCATAATCTGTATTTGCCACAGGAGGGCTGAGGACAGGGCTTGGTGCTTAGTTTTGTCCTTGTCAAGAAGAAGCTGTTTTTACAGCTCAAAATAAACTTTAAAGTTATCATTTCAGTTTAGAAATCTACCAGTCTTGACATTCTAGATTCCCGGTGAAGTCAGTAATTATTTCATACAAGCTGATTTTTCAGCCCTTCAGCTAACCTGCTTTGCCATGATTTGGTTCTTTCTCCTATGAATTGTTTTTATCTTCTGATTCCACATTTCAAGCTGAACAGCAACAAATATTTATTTGTGCAATATTCAAAAACTACAATCCTTTTTTTTTCTCTTACCTTAGATGAAAACGTATGAAAATGATTCTTTTTTTATCCTTTAGCATTTCTTTGTACGGAGAGGGAAACATCTGGGATTGTTTTCTTAGGAGGACACTGTGGCTGTACAGGAAATAGGAGGTTTTGTCAACCATTTTGAATATAAGCTACACTATCGCTTTCCTATTTTATCTGAATTTACAATAAAAAGTATTTTTGCTCACTTTAAGGAGAAGACTTGAAGAAAGCAAACTTGAACACAGCAAACTGCTCCACGGAAATGAGTTTTGCGTGTTTTCATTCAAATAGCAACTTTTTAAAAAATATTCTCCTAGTTAGTCCAAGGGTTGGTGGTCCAAACTAAACTCTCACCATGTGGGAGCCGACAGTGAGGTAGGGCTGATGGACCTAGATTCTGGCAAGTCTCTGAAATGACTTATTAAGGAACTTGGCTGTTTCATAATGATCATCATTTTCAGATTTCCAGGTTTAACCTAGGGCTGAGTCACAAACAACAGAAGCTTTCCTTTCTATGGCTGGCAAGGGCTACGCGTCTTTGGACTTGGGCTTTGGTTTTCAATCATTACCTGTTATGCACCCTGACGTTTCTGCCTCTCTACGACTTTTCCAATAGCTGCAAAGAACAAGGAAATTCGTTCCATGGAGCCAAAAGGATTCAATCATCTCTGCTTCCTATTCTAGCCAAAATTAGTCATGTCTCTAATTAGGGCTCTTGAGTAGAGGCTGAGAAACTTCTAGGAATAGATTGATACTATTATGGAAGACTGAGGAATTGTTAACTAAATACTGGATAGAATTCTAAAAATCAAAATAAATGAGAGAGGAGCCATGATCTCAAGTCTGATAGAATATACACTAATGAAGAGAAACAGAAAAAAATACACACATACGCACACACACACATACACACACACATACACCTATATTATAGCGCTGTATAGTTTTTCCAGGGGTTTCAAAACATTTTCTCCTTTATATTCTTGAAGATACAGGAATTGCTGGGTATGTGCCCCTCCACCCAGAAAGGCAATCAATTATTCCTGAACATAAATTTTTACTCACATTTACTGTGGTCACATTTTAGAGCACTACAGTCTTGAAATACTGAAGTTACCCAAAAGTAAAATCCAAATATTGAAAAGACAATGGATCGTGGATCACTACATCAAAAACTAATGATGTATTGTATGGTGACTAACATAACATAATAAAATTTAAAAAAAGAAATGACCAAAAAAAAAAAAGATATGATATTTTTAAAGGAGAATAAGTTTAATGGGAAAAAAAGTTTAATGTGCCCATTCAATAATATGGGCAGTAAGGACCATACTTTATCAACTTTAGAATGCACGATTTTCCACATTTTTTAACATACCTGAAATTGGCATGTATCTTACCATAAATGGCATCTTACAATTAAAATTGGCAGGATTTTTGCTCTTTCTCAGTGGAATGCACACTACTGGGAAAGAAATAATGGTGCATCTTAGAATCGATGGCTTATTAAATTTGATGGAATTTCTCCTTAGAAAGGAACCAAAAATATTAGAAGTGAGATGAGCTCCTAAAACAGCATCTTGCATCCAGCAGAAAGTACACCTCTGCTAGATGATACATATTGGCAGGCAGTTGGATAGGTTCTAATTGAATGTTTCAATCTGCAACTTATTAACGCCAAAGAGCGATGATGCACCTGCTTACACCAAATTAAACACAAACATCGTGACTGTGTCTGCCAGTGGTGAAGCAGGGTTTTCCAGTAGCTCCTGTTCTTCTGTGGCCAGTGAAAATTGGCTTAGGGTAGTTGACACAGACACAAAGGAGTAAAGGAAAAAAATTGCCACATTCCATCATCTAAGGCTTAGTTACCTATTTCATGTACCTTTGGCCATGTCATCACCTAACCCAAGACAATGAGGATGAAAGAAGCTATCTAAGTCACGGTTTCTCAACCCCAATACTATTGACATTTTGGACTAGATAATTCTTTGTTGGGGGTGGAAGGATGGTCCGGTACATTATAGGATGTTTAGCAGAATCCCTGGTTTCCACCCACTAGATGCCAGTGACACCATCCTCCCTACCACCTCCCAGTTTTGACACCAAAAAGGTCTCCAGACATTGCCAAGTATTCCCATGGTGAAGAACCACTGCTCTAGGTCTTTTCCCATGCTATAGTATTCCCAAAGAGTCAGATGAGGGATACAGATAAAGAAATGCAAAAAACAACTGAATTCTTAAGACCTCTCCTTGCAAATGATAGAAATGAGCTGAAACTTCAAAGATATCTCCAAGTTTGGGGGTTACCAAAATTCTAGTAGACTCAAGATTAAAAATAATATATATATAGCATTTGAGTGTGTAACTGAAAAAAATACATAGCATTTACTCTCAATTGTTAAAACTATGAAAAATATATTGATATATACATGGTCAAAGAGGAATCTGAAAAAGTAAGCTGATCTGTTTGGCTGATGGAATTGTATCTTTAATTATTGTTGTTTATGCCATAAGTAATTAAATATGTCCTGCTTTTGGTTGTTTGAGTGTTAGCCATTATTTCCAGGAAGAAAATTTGACTTGTCTAAGATTACACAGTTTGTAAATAGCAAAGCCCAGAATCAACCCCTAGGCTACCTGCTTTCTTACCAAATCACTTCTGACCACCACACTCTACAACAACCATGTTCCCCCGACTGCTGATTCTTCCCTATTTGAATTCTATATCCCAGCCAAACTGGTCTACTCATAGATGTTAACCACATACCTTGCATTTCTCTTTCCAGGCCTTTGCTCACACTGGTTTCCCCCCTGGAAAATTGACTTCCCTCTGTTTGTCTGTTTGTTTTTTAAACCATATCCTCCCTCCGATGCTTAGTTTTAGGTCCATTTTCTCCATGGAATTGTCTGAAATTATTCCAGCCACAGTGATTCTCCCTGTTCTCTGCATACTTTTTACTTCTGCCTAATTAGACACTTGTTATGTAAGATTTCACTTTCTAACTCCTGATAACAATAGCTAATAGTTCTGTACACTTTAGTAAAGAGTTGTATGTACATGACCTCATTTTATCCTGATCACAAACCTGTTTTTTGTTACAGTCATTTCAGATTAAGGCATCTAATGGTGAGAATTAACTGGATTGTTCAAGGATCCACTCAATAAATGGCAGACCAGAATTTGAAGTCTCTTAATTCCATACCTCAGGTTCTTTCTTAAAAATAAGGTCATGTGTGTGGCTCAGTCGGATGAGCGTCTGACTCTTGATTTAGGATCAGGTCATGGTCTCGTGGCTGTGAGATTAAGCCCTGAGTCAGGCTCTGTGCTCAGTGTGGAGTCTGATTGTCCCTCTCGCTCTGCCCCTCCCCCCCCTCAAATAAATAAATAAAATTAAAAAAAAAAAAACAGGACTTATAGCCCAGGTGTATATAAACACATAAAAGTCAACCTCACCAACTAAACTGCAAATTCCATGTTTTAAGCCCTTCTACTTCCCTCACTCCTACCCCAGTACTTTGTAAGCACTCTGTAAGTACTTAGTAAGCAACAGTAAATACTTAGAATAATCGTTTACCAACTGGATGATTTTTGCTTCCTAAACCTCAGAGCATAAAGCAACAATAATAGTAATAACTAATGGACACTGATCTCTATCTGTGTACCAGTCACTGTGCTCAGCACCATATAGGGACTGCAAATGAAGAAACTGAGTATTAGTGAGATTGGAGAATTCATAAAGTGTTCTGTCAACTGAAACCCCAATCCCATCTGCACTCGGATTTCTGCATGAACTTGGCTGTTTTGCTTCAGATGCTTCTATAGGTATTTTTCCTCATTTAGTCCTAAAAAAAATCCTATGGGAAATTACTATTTTATCCCTATTTTAGGGAGAAGAAAATGAGTTCAGAGAGATTAGGTAGGAAGTAGAAGTTTGAAGCAGATTTCAATCCAGCAGGCTAATTCCTGACTTTTAATAGCTCTTCACAATAAAAAGCAGACAAACATCTCTAAGATCTCTAAGACTGTTTATCATATTGGCATGTATATATAATATAATATATACATATGGGGCCCTGGGTGGCTCAGTCGGTTAAGCATCTGACTCTTGGTTTCAGCTCAGGTCATGATCTCAGGCTCCATGCTCAGTGGGGAGTCTGCTTGAGATTCTCTCCTTCTCCCTCTCCCTCCCCCTCTGCCCTTTCCCCCACCCTGCTCATGCTCTCTCTCTCATATAAATAAATAAAATCTTAAAAATATATATATAATATATATTCACATGTATATATCTCCTGCTTGTATTCAAGTTTTCAAAGCAGATCTGATTTCTAGAATATCAAATTTTCTGATGTCATAATGTCAATAACACTTCAGAAGTTCCCAAGCAGAGGAGATTGCCCCAGGGACTGTCAGATTCTTTGTTCTTTGTTGAAGACTCAAGAGCTGTCTCAGAGCACCAGCCCATCAGAGAACATGATCGTCCTGGTATTTCCCGAGCCAGGGTGGAGGGTGGATCCGCAGAGGCCTGCTGCAGTGTGGAATGAAACTCATTTCCTGGAACCAGTCTGCCCACCCCGGCAACACACGTGACATGAAAAATGCGGGCGCCTTCATCAGGCAAGTATTGTTGGTAATCCCCAGTTGTCTGAGAGCTATTTGGCACACTCTCAGGTAGCTGACGTGCAAACAATAGGTAATCTGGTTTTCAGTAAGGTAATTTACCAAGCAGACCTGCACGGTCTCCAGACGGAAGCAGCGCATTACAACACACTGAACGGCACACCTGAGTAAGCTTACAGTCACGAAAACACTCTTCTCTTTAATCACAGGAATATGTCAAAAATTATGGCTTTATTTGTGCTTGTGCTTAAACCACCTCTCTAAACCACCTACCCCATAGGGACCTACTCACTCTTTCTTCTTTAGGGTACTGTGGATCTCAAGAGTGGTTTTTACCTAGCAGTTGAGTTCAGGGATGTACCCACGAGAGTGTGGTCCAGATTTGCCATCCCCAACCACGGACCACTCTGCCCAAGGAGACCCAAGGCTGGGAATCTGTGGCTTCATCACCAAAGGCTCCTGTTTGAAATTGGGCTGAAATTTCATACCAGTCTACCCATCCCTGAACATCCTTTCAGCATTTATACATAGCAATAATACAGAACTACCTACAAATATAGTTATTTTCAGAGGCTGGTGGAGAATGGCGATATTTTTTCAGCAGTGATCATAAATCCTTTGACAATGGAGAATTTGACTCGTCAGTGATCATACATGAGGAATTTTTAGAACGTTTTGCGAAGTCGATCAACTTAGAAATGATAAGTAATTTATAGAACCAGCTTGCCAATGTGGGGAAGTTTATTATACATACATGTGAGTTTACAGAAAATAAATTTTAGTGTAATTCTATAGTGTAAGAATCAGGTCCAAATTCAGGGTATTGATTTTTCTTAAAAGCAAGTCTATTTCTTATAGATAATTTTTGTTAACTCGCTTTATCTCCCCATGCCTCAGTGTCCTTCCACTTATTAATTAACAATATATTTGTTGTCTTATTGTGTCAGACTATAGTCTAGGCTCAGCAGATAAAATCCCCAAAGAAATGGACAAAAAGAAAAAAATCTTCTTCAGAGAGCTTACATTCAAGTGGAAAAAAGTGTACAATGAACAAATACATAAAGTGTGTCAAATAGTGACAAATTCTATGAAAATAAAACAGGACAGAAAATTGAAAATCCCAGTGTAGAAAGGCATGAAAGGGCTTACAGTTTTCAAGGGGGCTGTCCCAGATCTCTCCTAAGAAAGTGACATTTGAGCAAAGTCCTGGAGGAGTGAAGAAGTAAGCAATGTGAATATCTGGGGGAGAGCATTCCAGAAGGATGCGGAGGGAAAAAGAAATGCAAAGGTCCTGAGGTACAAGGATGCCTGGCACATGCGAGGCATGGCAAGGCGGCTGACCAGTGTAGCTGAAGCAGAGTGAGCAAAGGGGAGGCAACAGGAGGCCAGATTTTGTGAGGCCTTTTAGATCATTATAGGGATGTGGGGTTAAAGCATTAGACTTACAGCATCAGAGTTTAAAACATTTGTTTTCAGCAGCATGCATGATATGACTTGCTTTCTTTTTAATATTTTAAGTTTTTTTCAGGTGGGGAGGGGAAGAGGGAGAGGGAGAATCTAAGCAGGCTCCACGCCCAGCATGAAGCCCCACATGGGGCTTAAATCTCACAACCCTGAGATCATGACCTGAGCTGAAATCAAGAGTCGGACACAACCAACTGAGCCACCCAGGTACCCCAATCTGACTTACATTTTAAAAGTTTTATGCTAGCTTCTGTGTGGGGATTAGACTACAGAGGAGAACAAAGCCAACTGCTTACTCATCCAAGGACATCAAGTAGCTGCCATTGCAATAATCCAAGCATAAGACAACTACAACTTGGATTAAAATAAGACTCATGAATGTTGTTGGATTCTAGCTATATTTTTTAAACCAGTTTATTTTTATTAATTTTTCAATATTTTCCTTAAAAAATTGAAGAATAGTTAATATACAGGGTTACATTAGTTTCAGGTGTACAACATAGTGATTCAACAACACTATAATTATGCTATGCTCACCACAAGTGTAGCTCCCATCTGTCACCATACTTTGCTATTACAACTGTATTTTCTATGCTGTACCTTTCATCTCCATGACTTACTCATTTCATAACTGGAATGAGCCCATCACTAAGGTCAGAAGATGATGGGTAAGGTCTTCGTTAAGTTCTTAGCTCCTTGGTAGGTTGTGGGGATTGAGTTAGTCCTATTTGGATCACATAGAATTTGGGAACAGATGTTGGCTGACAAAAATCACATGTTTGCTATATTTTTGAAGTAGAGTCAACAGAATTTCAATGGAATGAGTGTGGGATATGAAAGAAACCCAGGATGACTCCAGAGTTTTGGCATAAGGAACTAGAACAGACTTGCCCTTTGCTGAGGTGAGGAACAGAGTGTGAGAAGCAAGGTTGCTAGGCACTATGGAAATTAGGAGTTCAGAAAGGGACATATTGAATATAAATTAGACATCCCAGTGGGCAGTATGAGTAAGTAGTTGGTTATAAGGATCTGGAATGCAGGAGACAGGTCTGCACTGGAAAGGGCACTTGGAATCATCAGCACAGAGATGGTATTTTAAACCCTGAGACTGGGTGAAATCAAGTTGGGGTAAGCCTCCAAAATTCAGTGGTCTAAGCAATGATGGGAAAGCAGAGAAAGAAACTGAAGAAGAGCTTCCCAGGACATGGTACCTCTCTGAGAGCTGATGACAGTGTGCCTGGAAGGAGGGAGTGAGCAACTCTGCCAAAGTTAACTGAAGTCTCGTGAGCTGAGGACTTGGAATTGACCCTAGAGTAGCAACACTGAGGTCATTGGTGACCTTGATAAGAGTCTTTTCTTCTTTTTTAAAAAGATTTATTTATTTATTTGAGAGAGAGAGAGAAAGAGTGTGTGTGTGCGTGCATGAGTGGGGCGGGGGGGGGCGGGGAGGCAGAAGAAGAGGAAGAGGGAGAAAGAGAATCCTCAAGCAGACTCCCCGCTGAGTGTGAAGACCGACAAAGTGGTGTTCTATCCCCAGACCCTGATCATCATGACTTGAGCTGAAATCAAGAGTCAGACGCTCAGCCTACTGAACCACCCAGGTACCCCAAGAGTCTTTTCTTCTACAGAGAATAAGAGGAGGTGGATTAAAATGGATATAGACAGTTCTTTTGAGAAGTTCTGCTAAATGGGAATCAAAGAAAGGGACGGTAGCTGAAGAGGGGTGTGGAGTCAAGAGAAACTTCTTAAAAACCAACTTCATTGAGGTGTGAGATACATGCAATAAAATTCACCAATTTCAGGTATCAGTCCAGTGAGTTCTGACAAATATATATATCTATGCAATCACTACCATAGCCAAGATGTAGAATATTTTGTGCCCCTTTCTACCCAGCAACCTCTTACCCCCACACCCAGGCAAACACTTATCTGTTTTCTATCACTATAAATGAAATTTTTAGAGTTTCACATAAATGGAATCATACAGTATATCATCTTCTGTGTCTAGCTGATTTTGCTTAGCATGTTTCTGAGAATTATCCTTGTCAACGCATATGAATCAGTACTTACTTCATTTCTATTGCTGGCTGGCATTCCACAGTATGGAAACACCACCATTTGTGTATTCATTCACCTACTGATGGACAATTATGGTGTTTCCAGTAATATCTTTTATGAATAACTCAGCTATAAACATTCATGTCAGTCTTTTGTGTCTATTTGTTTTCCTTCAATGGAGAGTTGTTTGGGTTTGTTTTTTTTTAAGATCAAAGAAATTTAGAAATCATAATTTTAGTTATGGTGGTGATGAAATTTTGAGCTTGTCATAAAATCTTGGTTTGGGGATGATACAGTCCCTTGGAAAATAAATAAGTATCATCCATCTATAGTCATTTATTCAGTAGTCCACTCTAGTATCTCATGAAAATATTGTCCTTGCCTTCAAGTGACACATAATCTAGTGAATTAAATAAAAATGTAAAGAAATTGATTGAGGATTCACTCCTTAACAGAATAGGCACTAAACTCAAGGAATTTACTGTCAAAGAGAAGAAACTGGCCACAAGTATAAGTTGGCTCAAAAAATGCTGTAGATAATGATATAATAAGTTACATCATGTGAAAGAATGAATATATCAATGTTAAAGAAAAGTCAGGTATGCATATGATGCATTCCTGACTCTGAAGACTACCATCATCTTCATCATCACCTGCCCACTCTATGCTCCCCTACAAAGCCACTTTGGATGCATTGTTAGCAGCAGGTAGTTTTCCCATGACTTTGGTGACCAACCACAATGTTTAATTAAAGAAGTTTAGCCTGTGTTGTTTCTGGTTCTGCCTGATTCACTGTTTGCATGATTTGTGGTAACTTTCCTAACTTTCTATACTTTAAAAAAAAATTATTTATTTATTTATTTGAGAGAGAGAGAGAGAGCACAAGCAGGGGGGAGGGGCAGATGGAGAGGGAGAAGCAGACTCCCCGCCGAGCGGGAAGCCCGATGTGGGACTCGATCCCGGGACTCCAGGATCATGACCTGAGCCGAAGGCAGATGCTTAACCAACTGAGCCACCCAGGCACCCTATGCTTTTCTATATTCCCCTTCTCTTCTTGTAAAATGTAAACACCAACATCTGAGTGGGATTAATAAAATGTTATGGAATTTACTCTATTTCCTGACTGACAGCAAAATATTAGCATGAGAACATGAGTTTCTCTGTGTTCCCAAATATTTTACTCTCAAAACTGTATGTATTAAACCCTATTTCTTCCAACCCACTAGGAATGGATGGACCAGAGTATACTGACATCTAAGAACTACTCTGGCACTTCCAACTAGACTTAGGTATCTTTAGGGGCTGGCCTGATGCTCACAGCATGGTGTCTCCTGTTGGACATAAAAGATGTCACAGAACACTGACCTCAGACACAGTTGCTCTTAGGCCATGATAAACTGAGACAGAACAAGAGCACCTCATAATTTTACCTAAGTACAAACAAAAATATGGTCATTGTGTGATTTACAAAAGACCAAGTATTCCAGTCGCTCCTGGCTAATATGATCGACTGCTGTTTCTTTACCAATTGCAGTTTTATCCTTGCTCTAGACTCTCCTCCCTACGGATAAGACCATATTATTAATCATAGACTTGTCCCTGCTTTCTGACAAAAGCCACTCTAGAACTAAAGTCACCCAACAGAAGCCCAGATTCTATAAAATGTCATTTCTAATACCTTCTCACCAAGACCTCCCACAGATCCTCACCATCTACATCTTTCTCCTTGTAGTGAGGAATCAGCTCAACTTGCTTGATTCCAAGTGTGTCTTCGATGGTCTTTGCCTGGAGGACATAGACCCTACATTTGCCCCAGAATTTTCAGTACAGGAAAAGGGAAGCAAGGCTTGAGATGTTATATTTCTCAGAAATATTAACACTTGACAAAATTACTCTTGTTTAAAAACCTTCCTGAAAGGGGTGCCTAGGTGGCTCAGTCAGTTGAGCATCTGCCTTCAGCTCAGGTTATGATCCCGGGGTCCTACTCCCTGCTCGGCCTCCCTGCTCAGCCCGGAGCCTGCTTCTCCTTCTCCCTCTCCCTCTGGCCCTCCCCCCTGCTCGTGCTCTCCCTCTCAAATGAATAAAAATCTTAGGAAAAAAAAAACCCTTCCTGAGACAGAGAAGTGATTCCCTACCAGCAGAGCATAATGCCAGTAAGCAGTGGAGAGGAGGTAGAAAGAGGGGGACGGGGGATATCAACCAGAGCTCCCCCTTTGATTCCTCCCTCACACCCCCTGCCTTCCCAGTCCTGGCCAGTTACAGACACAGTCCTGCATAGACTCTTGAGTCAATCAGCCCTGACGAAGACAGGGATTAACACCCGCGTGTGGAGTCTGGAACTCATCTCGCCATTGCAGCCCTGATGAACCCCAAGCACCAGGCTGCAACTCTCCGTTTCCTGCTTAACATTCCAGTCCACTGCTGGGTCTGGAGGTTTGCCTAGAACCATCACAGCCCATTGGGCAGGGATCCAATACCTTGTGGAGTCCTTGCCCTTGTCCCTTCGCCGGAAGTTGTGGCTTGTTCCTTCTATTCCCGGTGGCTGGCAGGGGCGCCCTTCCAAATGTGCTTATCCTCAGGAGCCAGGACGTGGCTGCCCTTTCTGACACTGCAAATTGTACCGTTGGCTCTAGAGAGGGCCCGTCCTCTGAGGATGTTCCCCAGTCCCGCTCCCATCTGGTCCTGGGCTTCTCCAACACTTCCTCTTGGCCAGTGCCAGCATCCCTCACAGCTGAGCCCACCCATGTTATAACGGTCCCGGCTCACCAGACACAGTTTATTCATGTGCAACTGGACACCTTCCTTGGCCATCACCCAAAAGAGAAAGTTGCTACAAGAACCGCCTGCTGAGTCTTCAGGACTTCCAGACATAATCTCAGGTTGAGGGAAGCAACAGGAAACCGGGGAGGGTTGCCTCCTACCACGTCAAGGAGTAATGTAAAAAAAAGGAGAGTCTTTATCCTCTGCACCTAAATCCCTTCCTGGGAGCAAATAAATCCAACTTCTAAAACCCTGAGACTTAAATATGCATAAGAACTTGATTAATACTAGAGTATTGAGTACTGACCAGATGTATAACTGACATATACTCACAAACACATGAGAACCAGTTCCTCCTTATACCTGGGTGTACCTGGGCTGTAACTGGGGTGCTTTGGAGAGTTGTGTAATCCCTCTTGCCCAATGCAATGGCTAACTGCCAATCACAAGGGTTTAATAAATATTTGTTCAATTAATGAACAGATCTGACGGATGGGAAAATTGAGGCCAGGTTCTGTTGTCATTGCTCAGGATGGATCACTCAGGGAGGGAGCATAGAATTGGAACAGAGCCAAATTCTCTTAGCTCCAATCCAGGATTCTTTCTGCTAGAGCAACATCCTTATTAAATAAATATTGGTTAATTCATACTAGCATAAATTTTGCACTTTTATTTTTTTTTATTTATTAGGAAAAAAGAGAGCGCAAGCATGGGGTGGGCAGAGGGAGAGGAAGAAGCAGATCCCCTGCTGAGCAGGGAGCCTGACGGCTCCATCCCAGGACCCTGAGATCATGACCTGAGCCACCCAGGCACCCTTGGGCTTTTATCTTTTTTTACTGGTCTTGTATCTCTAGGATTATTGAAGATTAACTAGTTTTGTGGAAGCTGATATTCGCTACTTAAGCACTTGGTCAAGAAATACGGCGTATGTGTACCCCAGTACTGTGGCAAATTGGGATAAGAAGCCATGCATTACCAATAATTTATAAACATTTTTATCATGCAACAGAATATCTAAATATTAAATAACATTATTAAAACTTGTAGCTTTTTCATGTCCTTGAACCACAGAGTAGAAAAGGGGATGAGGAAAAGATGAGCCATCAGTGGAAGAGGTGGAAAGAGGTACAGAAAAGAGATGGAAAACCAAAGAAATGCCTTTGCAAATTTCCTGCAATTAACCCTTCCTCCACCCCATCACTTCAGCAAAAGGAGGCTTAAAAGATAGAGTACGGGGCGCCTGGGTGGCTCAGTCGTTGGGCGTCTGCCTTCGGCTCAGGTCATGAGCCCAGGGTCCTGGGATCGAGCCCCGCATCGGGCTCCCTGCTCAGTGGGAAGCCTGCTTCTCCCTCTCCCTCTCCCCCCTGCTTGTGTTCCCTCTCTCGCTGTCTCTCTCTCTCTCTGTCAAATAAATAAATAAAAATCTTTAAAAAAAGGTAGAGTACTGTTCTTTCTGAAATCTCCACGGGTTGCTGGAAAGAACACAACTCTTATTAAAATGCAAACACCAGCTGTGTTGGACGTAACATTCATTTACACTTTAATTAGGAGGAATCCCTTTAATCAGATGATTGCCTTGCTACTCAGTGTGGTCCACAAAGGACCAGCAGAATAGGCATCACCTGCAAGTTTATGAGAAATGCAGACTCTCGGGCACACTCTAGACCCTTGAAGCAGAACCTGCAGTTTGCCCAGATCCCTGGATGATTCTCATGCAGAGTGACCTCCCAGAGGCTCTGCTCTCAGCAGTTCTAAAGAGACCAATTTGCCAGATTTTGGTTCCTAGACATCTTCAAATACATGGGTGGAAGGCACTGCAGAAGATGCGAGAAGGTATCAAAGACAAATTCACCTTCTTAGCATGTACCTAAGGACTCAGTGGCCTGCAAACACCTGCCTCCACCAGAAATCACCTGAGGGTACAGTGGATTGCTAAAGCTTGCGAGATTCATCCGACTGTGTTGAAATATGGACCATGTAGCAACATATGTATGAGAATGAACATAACTCAAACCCTTGTGATTGGCAGTTAGCCATTGCATTGGGCAAGAGGGATTACACAACTCTCCAAAGCACCCCAGTTACAGCCCAGGTACACCCAGGTATAAGGAGGAACTGGTTCTCATGTGTTTGTGAGTATATATCAGAAGCTCTGATTACTGTATGAGACCCTCCAAACTATGTAAAATGCAGAGTCGTGCAATTAACTAGAGAATGAGGACCAAGAGATGCTACTTCAGTGGAATAAACCATTTTTTTGCTTAATCCAGTGAAACCAGATTACCTAAATAGTACGTTTCAACATAATTACCTATGTTTAAGACTTAAATAAAAACAAGAAAAGTGTTGCAGCCTCTATAATCTCTCTCTCTCTTCTTCTCTCCCTCTCTCCATCCCTCCCTCTCCCTTTTCTAACCTATCTGCTTAGAATCGTGACTGCTGAAACTGAAAGCTTTAATCGTGTTTTCTCTGGCATCAAGTCTAAACCTCAAGGGCTAACGAAAGTAACCTCTTTGGCCAGTAGGGGGCACTGAAGGGCAGCGGAACAGGAAAAGCTGCTGGCAACAGGCTTGTCCCTGGGGCAGAGGTAAAGCAAACCAAATCACTATCAGAGACGGAGAGATCCCATTGCTGGGCCTGGTAGGGAAGCAGAGTGCCTTAATTAAAGAGGGAGCAGCTTGGAAGGAGCAGGAATCGCCTAGGATCCCAGAAGAAAGAAGTTCCAGGAAGCAATTAAGAGGCCAAAAGGGAAACCAGGTCTGATTGCACTCTGGAACTAGCCAGTTCATGAAGTCCCCAGGCCAGCCTCCAGGCTTGGCTTCCTGGAGCTCCTTCAAACAGAGCTAGAACTCATTTCTTTTGAAAGAAGAGCTCAGTGTGTGACCATTGTCTCCCTCATCCTTCTCTCAGAGGAAGCCCCTTGCTTCTCCCAGAGCAATACAATGAAGGTTGAGATCCTAACTTGCTAATTACCCCACAATAAGGATCACTGATGGGATTTGGGGGAGAGACGGAGACGGAATGTGTGTTCCAAGGAAGAAATCGCCGGGCAACCCAAGCAGAAAGCTTCAAAGCTTGATGACCATAATGTATTCATTATTACCTACCCACTTCATTGTCGGACAACACTCTTTATGTTTAGGATTAAATCCAGCCCAGCCCTCTGGATAGTTTCCAGGGCACTACCTTTGTAAAGATGCCCTGAGGCCAGATATTTACATTTGAATTCTAGTTTTCCAAATATTGTGTAAAAATAAACTCCCCTCTCATTTAACTCCCCCCTTCCACCCCAACAAGTGTGTCTGCCTACAGGGTCAAACTTTCTCAATTTTAAATATTCAGTCTGCTGTACCATTAATATACCCACACTTAGCAGATAATTGTAAGGTCAGTAGGAAAATCTGGTCCCTATCAACATGCTCGTTCTTCTAGAAATAGCCAACACCTTGTGAGTAGTATATACACGATCTCTCATTTGTACATGAAGCCAGAAAAAAACTTGAAATGTGAAGACAACCTTTTGGAGGGACGCTCATTAAGATCTTATGAACTCCTAATTAACCAAGGAAAATTTACCCATACTTAGTTGTTATTCCTATGTTCTCCTTTAAATTAAACATTTCTAACTGTTTTTATGCTTTCTCGTTTCTTAGGCTTTTTGATCCAAAGTCTTTGTACGAAAAACATCAACAGAGTTTCAATCCAAATTTGTAACACATTTTACAAATTGCCTAGTTAATACATGCTTTGTTAGACTCAGAAGCAGTAAGAATCACAAGTACAATTTCTTTAAAAAAAAAATTTTTTTTAAGATTTTATTTATTTATTTGACACGGAGAGAAAGAGAGCACAAGCAGGGAGAGCAGCAGCAGAGGGAGAGGAAGAAGCAGGCTCCCTACTGAGCAGAGAGCCCGGGGCAGGGCTTGATCTCAGGACCCCAGGCACCCCACAACAAGTAGAGTTTCATGACTATTCTGCAGAAGAAACTCTGCTGGGTGCATTTTATGGTCTATGGCTAATCGACTTTCAACCACTGCCCCGTTCGGCATGCTATGTACATTAGAGATAAAGGCAAGATTCCACAATAAGGGAGGTAGAGCTATTTCCCTCATGGAACCCTGTGCCTCCCTGGTTAATTCCACAAGTTAATAATAATAGATAGTGCCATATCCACTGCAGAGTTATTGCATACCTAGAAAGCCTTCTTTCTAGATGTGCATAAATATTGTTTATGTGAGACCACCCTAATTTTTCCATGATCATAAGAAAGTCAGAACTCAGCCACAGAGAACTTAGCCACACTGCTCACAAGTGGCAAAGCCAAGAATCTAACCCAGATCTCCTGATGCCAGTCTCAATGCCTAACATTCAGTTGCATCTCAAACAAAAAACGGAAGGTCATATTCACTGTTGCAATGTGGCAGAAGAACAGTCTACTGACAACATGGTGGTGTCCAAAGGAATCTTCACTTTCAAAGGTATGCCAGGACTTTTCCCAGAAAGCACTGCAAGTGCCCTGAAACTGTCACAGACCCACAACCAGCAAGAACTTGATCAAGTCCTCTGCCGTGTCTCAGTAGCCTCTATGAACTTACATGCGTTGGATATTTATCCCTTGACTCTTGTTTCCCCATCAGCTAAATGGGCTTACCTAGCCGTTCCTCACCCTCACCTTTAGAAATGAAATTCCACAAGGACAAGGACTTTATCTTGTTCACTTTTCTTACTCAAACGTCTAAAACATGGTATGCATTTAAAATACTTTTGTAGAAAAAGCCACGATCCATAGTTTGTTGTAAAGACCGCATAAGTTCGTATGTGTGAACACACTCAGTTTACTCTGTCTTCTTCCCAATTTGGTGTGGGACAAACCCTCAGATTCGGTTAGCTTGGCCTTCTAAAGGAGTTCTGTTTACACATATAGCTATAGATCCTCCTTCAACTTTTGGGTCTTATCTTTTTTTTTTACAATTCTTGCCGAATTTTTCTTTTTTTTTAATTTAAATTCAATTAGCCAACATGTAGTACATCATTAATTTTTGATATAGTATTCATTGATTCCTCAGTTGCGTCTAACACCCAGTGCTCATCACATCACGTGCCCTCCTTAATGCTCATCACCCAGTTAGCCCATCCCCCCCACCCACCTCCCCTTCCACAACCCTCAGTTTGTTTCCGGAATGGAATAAGAGTCTTATCTTTTAAGTACATTTTGAGAACTAAAACTTTTGGATTGTGTAGATTTGACGAGTGAAAACATATTCCCCAAATATTTTAATTTGTGTTCCAGTCTTTGACTCCAAGACTTTGAATCAGGCGCTTAACTATCCAAGGTTCTGAAAACGGAGATACTATTACCCTCTTAAGGGTTATGACAAGTATGAAATATATGAAATATTTACTTCCTCAATAATTATTTGTCAAAGTATCTTGTTAATCAAAACTTCTGCAGGGGCACCTGGCGGGCTCAGTCAGAAGAGCGTGCAACTCCTGATCTCGGGCTCACGTTGGGTGTAGAGATTACTAAAAAAAATAAACAAATAAACTTACGAAAAATGGCTAGTAGTTTAGACAATCAACTCAAGTCATTTTTGTTTGTTTTTGACTAGTGGTCTCTAAACTCGATGACCGCATCATACAACGCAAAGCACTAACACTCCCTGAGAATGTCTTCCAGGTTACCTACACCAACTCACTCAAAGTTCACACCTCTCCTGTGAGATTGGTGCCATAAGTAGGTAAACCAAGGCACAGAGAGGCTAAGTAAAAGACCCACTGGAATGGGAGTTGAACCCAGGTAACCGAACCAGAGGACTGGGCTCTTAACTACTAAATTATGTGTGTTTCAACTTCATGATTTAGCCATCCCTTCAGATCAGGGTTCTTTTTTATTCTATTTTATTTTATTATGTTATGTTAGTCACCATACATTACATCATTAGTTTTTGATGTAGTGTTCCCTGATTCATTGTTTACGTAGAACACCCAGTGCTCCATGCAATACGTGCCCTCCTTAATACCCATCCCCTGGCTAACCCATCGCCCCACCCCCACCCCTCTAAAACCCTGTTTGTTTCTCAGAGTCCGTAATCTCTCATGGTTCATCTCCCCTCTCCGATTCCCACCCCCCTTTGTTTTTCCCTTCCTACTATCTTTTTTTTTTTTGTAACATATAATGTATTATTTGTTTCAGGAGTATAGGTCTATGATTCATCAGTCTTATACAATTCACAACACTCACCATAGCACATACCCTCCCCAATGTCCATCACCCAGCCACCCATCCCTCCCACCCCCCACCACTCCAGCTACCCTCAGTTTGTTTCCTGAGATTAAGAATTCCTCATATCAGTGAGCAGATCAGAGTTCTTTACCTTTCTGTACCACGGATCCCTCTGGCCATCTGGTAAAATTATGGGTCCCCTCTCAGAGTAATGTTTGTAAATGCCTTAAAGAAAATACATAGGAGTCCAAAGAAAATAAATGAGTTTTAAAGCAGTTATTTAAATGGTTTTAAAACTAAATTTAATTATAATATATAATGTATATAATATATAATATATAATATATTTGCTACTTTATTACCCATTAAAGAGCAGTATCAGGTGTCAGGCCTAACAATTATGCTCCTTTATAAGTAGCAAAGAACATGTTCAATGATAAAATATCTGATTTCTTTTGGTGTCAAAGTCCCAGGTATTGTTAACACGTCTGTGGTTTGTAGCCTACTTTCTTAATTGAGGGAAATGCTAAATTTCAGATTTAGAGTGTTGAAAATAAAGATGCTATGTTTTTCCATCCAGATTTGTGGACCCTTTGATTCGATTCTGTTCCTCTTGAACAGACTCTGAGGATAGTAGTCTCCCTTTAGAATCTGCTTATTGTTTACAGGTAATGAAACTCTTAGTAACCTGATACTTTGAAATAGATGCAACTTTTCCTCCTTAAATATCACTTGATAGTTTTAACCCAGCCGTGGTTGAAATGCAGAAAATTTCACGTCTTTAACATATTTTGAAGGGCCTATTTGCTCTATGTGACGTCAGGGGTTTAACTCTTCTCTGTGTAGACGTCATCAAAATTATTTAAACCTGCTGCCACATCACTTGATTTTTGTTACTTAGTGAGTACATGGAGATGAAAATTCAAGCCAGTCTTCTCTAGAATCTCTAGTTTGGCCTGACTGTATATTTCTTAGTCACTACAGCCTCAAAAACCCAGCTCTCCATTTGCTGAAAT
>NC_138371.1:14168767-14204812 GCF_054177405.1 Leptonychotes weddellii | reverse complement strand
TGAGAAAGATTATCTGGCAACTTTATCCACAAACACTGAGTTGACATCTCTTTCTGAAATGAGTTAAAGCTTTCTTCATTCTATTTGTATTTTATCTTTTAAAGACCATTACATCATTTTGTTCCTTTGATTCTCCAGAGGCTTTTTCAAGTCCATTAGAACTTCAGCAGTTCAAGATGTTTCACACCAATTAGAACTACCTTCTCTAAAACGTTCTGTGCTTTTCCCGCAGAAGCATAAGCCATGGGAAGCCTTACTTCCCCTCTGGGGTGCTGGCAACAGAAGCATTGTTGGATCAGTAAAGCGATTCTATAAAACGCCTTCTTGCCATAGGAGCTGACATACTTGTCCCGTAGCGCTTCATAGAAATCACATTTTGGGGCCAGTGCATCAGTTGTGGGTCATAAATAGGGCAAGGGCTGTATTCAATAAAAGATTGAACCAAAACACTCTTGGGCAATACGGGATTTGTGAGAAGTATTTTTAAGGGAGTAATAAAATGTAACTGTGGTTTAAAACTGTCTCTTGAAATAAGCACATTCATTATATTAGCAACTGAAGTAACATATCAGCAAGAAGCACAACCAAGATATACCTACCCCTCGCAGTACGGAAGTCCTACCGTTGTATGCCCTTGGTGTAAAAAACCCAGCAGTGTTGTTAACTTTTCATAGCTTTGCACATTATATGTAAGATGATGTGAAATAAATCAGTGAGTGCCGGCGTCTGTATTTATCAGTTGGATCACAAGGAAGGAATGTGATTGGTTATCACTGAGAAGGTGGTACCCTTTTCCTCTCAGCCTCTGATAGGAATCACTGTTGGAGACATGATTAACAACCCCACATCCGAGTGTGTAGAATCTGATGGTTTATTCTAAATATTTATACCTCCATTGACTATCCAAAGCCAATCTTGTATTTAGCTTCCCCCCATCTAAAATTTCTTCCCAGGATATACCAATCTTCGAATTGTTGATTACATCTCCAAATGTGAAGATTGTCATGAATACAAAGATATGGATTTTTCCCTTCCAACAAGGAAAAGAAAAAGAAAAAGGAAATAAACTCTCAAAGCCTGAGAGGTGATTCTTAATGTTTGTTACCACTCTACCGTTTTGGAGCAAATACTTATGGGTCCATGCAAGGAAGGGCAGCCCAAGAAGTAGTAGGCTGGCGTTCACCAAAACCCAGAATGCTTGAATGAATGAAATGAGACTGGATTACCAAAGGAGTGTGTCTCATCTCTGGGTTTTCTCATAGTTGAGTTTATCTGTTTACTTGAGAAGGGCTACCTATCTCCACATGGAATTTGAAAAGCATTTGGCTGCCATATTTAATGTCTCCAACCAGCATGCCGTGTCTCAGAGCACCAAAATGAATGCAGCTCACCACTGCTTGCAAGCTGTGACCCCAAGATTCTCCAGTATCACTCTATGGGCTACAAGGAAGACTTTTCTCCAGGATAGGGAGACAATGAGGGGGGCCAATCCCAGAATGTATTTTGTGTTTGGTCACAGTGGTTCTTTGAAACGTTTCAAGAGCAGTTCCCCCCATAATGAGAAGAAAGTAAGGAGCCAGCTCAGTCCCTGGAAATGAAATGTTAAAGAAAAAAAATTGGTCTTTTTGGTTCTCATACATTTGTCTTCCTGAAGGCTTCCAATTTGTTTTGTTTTGTTTTCAAAATTATTACCTTTAGGTCTGGAAATGGGAGAACCACTTTCAAAGGTTCATTTAGGTAAGTGCTTTTTAAGCATTTGTTTGGACTTAAGTTGGCCACACTCTTTTTCACAAATTGCCCTACACATTAGCACGGAATCATTGCCTTTTGTCCAGAGAAAAAGAAGTGGCAAATAGTATTAATGTTAAGGCAAATATAGACTAAAACTCTGAATCTTGAAAGAATTTACTTACTTTCCAACCAAAGGGTTAGGGTGTGGGCA
Organism: Leptonychotes weddellii; assembly: GCF_054177405.1. Lineage (NCBI taxonomy): Eukaryota > Metazoa > Chordata > Mammalia > Carnivora > Phocidae > Leptonychotes > Leptonychotes weddellii. The sequence goes on along the minus strand of NC_138371.1, from coordinate 14,202,870 downwards.
ACAGATATTCCGTGTGTGTGTGTGTTATATGCCACATAAGAATTACTTTATATTTCAAGAATTCTGTTTCTTTGGAAAATCAACTGTGTTGGAGGTAGACTTACCTCTTCCACTATTTTTGGACATGCTCACTCCCGGGTCTTTCCTTTCTCCGAGTTTTTTCATCTGACCTCCTTGCATGATTAGACTACAGGTCAATTAACATAACTCTTGATTTTCTGCAATCTTTAACTTTGTGCTTTATGATGCTATCATGATCTCACTGCAGTCGGCTTCAGCTAGACCACTGGATCTGCCAGTTACCTTAGCGTGGGCCAGGGGGAGGGTGAACCTGGACTACATTTCAGGAAAAACAGACTGATTTGTTCAGGTGTGAGCAGTGGTTCCTTCACTGCCAAAGCATTCCAGTTTGACAAGATGTTCCAGGAAAATATAATTTTGGAACCAGTCGGTTGAGCTCTAGGTAGGAGAGACTGTGTAATTACTCTCAGGTGGTCAGAGCAAAAGCAGGGAGAACAGGGTCTGAGGCTCACAGCAACCAAAGATGGCCAGGAGCAGGTGGGCAGGCTCAGAGCCCTCCTGAAGGAGAAGGTACAGATGATAGGGGAAGGAACTGGGCCAGGTGTCCTTGGCGACAGAAGTTACTGGAAAGTGCCAGAACCAAGTGACAGGCAGAGGCTGAAGAAGGCACCTAGCCCTTAGGTGGATGGAGAGCATCGCAAGCCTGAATCAGTTGGTCTCAGATTCCCTAAGATCTTATCAGAATCCCTCTCTGCTATTCTGCTGTCTGCATTCCTCCCTCTCCCCTGCCACTTCTTATTACTTTATCTCCCATTTGAAAAGGTTTCATTATTTAATGATCTGCAGCATTTCGACAAATGAATCCAATCCACATTTCTGAGCTGTAAGACAAGCAGGTCCTGGAGCCACTTTCTCCCTCATTATGCTTCCCATAAACGTGAACAAGGCACTGGGTTCTGGGAGATACCGTAGAGAAATAACGCGGCAAGGTCTCTTGGTTTAGATACTTGGTTATTCTCTAAACACTTAGTTAAATTCCAAAAATCTCACTGTGTTGCATGCTATTAAAAATCAGTTCCCTCCCAGCTGTGTAACTGCAGGGGACTATGGATGGTTGAAGACTCTAATTCAGTGCTCTGAGTTTAAAGACAAGAAATATACTCCCGTGAGCCTCAGGAGGAAACCCACTTTATGGAGCTGCGGGTTTACAAGTTCACGTGTTCGTGTGACGGGGAAAGGGAGAAATCATCTGAATTTATAAGCTAAGACAACTTCACACTGAGATAACGAGAAAACACAGTTAGGGAGAAAGGCTGATCTTCAGAATGTCAAAGACTTTAAAATCTCTGGTTTGTGGCCAGGATTTCTCGTACAGTTAAATCATAAATAAGGTTTTGTAGGGACCAGAGTCAGGTCCAAATATTAAATATATCACTAACGACAAACAGTCTCTCTGAGCTGGTGTCTCCATGCACGAACTTGTTTGGCCCTTTGATGCATATGAAAATCTTTTTAGTTCTAAGAACAGATTAAATTCACAAGGGCCTTTCCCAACCCCCACATATTGCCAAACTGGCTCAACTGATTTTTTTTCTTCCTCCACTATCCAGCGGGGCATAGGATAAATAATCATATGTATATTTGAAACACAAAGGGAAAAGTAATAATGCCTGAAGAATTTGAATAAGGCTTAGCCAGAGCCTGAAGAGTTGTTGCTTTGAGAATGTGGTGAGAAAATGTGATTGGTGCCATTTGCTATGAAATAGCAATTGGTCTAAGTCGTGGCACCAAGCACAACTCTCCGTATTCTCCTTCTCTTTAAAACAGATTCCTAGCACTTCTCATTTACCTCGCAGGAGCATTTTGAAGAATAAGAGAGCACACTGGAGCTCTAGAGCGAAAAGGGCTTTATAGTGCAAGATTGCATTATTGCTACTGTTTTCACACCAAGATTTCATTATTGCTATTTTCATATCAAGACTTTTTTTAACACAGAGTAGGTTTATACCACATCCTTCATCCATTGTGTAACTCCCAGAAAAGAAGGAATACATTTATTTAGTCTGCCTTTAAAAAAAGAAAAGGAAAAGAAAGGAAATTCAAACTAGATTGTAAAACAAGGTAAATATGTTCACCAACTCGAAAAATAATAAAATTCAATTTTAACGAGAGTGTAGTGAAAATGATGTTGTCAAGCATTATTGGGGACGCTGTAATTAGCTTCAGTCATTGGAGAAAGTTATTTGAAAATATATATCCGAAGTTCCCAACGAAATAACCTAAAATATAAAAACCTTTAAATGCAAGATGTTCAACCAAGGAAAATATATAGTAACAAAAAACCTGGAGGTAATTCTAATATCTTCTAATAGTATGACTGAGCAAATTTTATTAAAAACTTAGAATCCTGGGTACACCTGGGTGGTTCAGTCGATTAGGCATCCGACTCTTGATTTTGGCTCAGGTCAGATCTGATGGTGCTGAGATTCAGCCCCGAGTTGGGCTCTGTGCTCAGCGGGGAGTCTGCTTGAGATTCTCTCTCTCTCTCTCCCTCTGCCCCTCACCCCCATTCTCTCTCCCTGTCTTAAAACAAACAAATAAAACTTAGAATCCTGATTATGCAGCCAACATCATCCTTATTTTCCAAGAAATAATGGAGAAGATACTTAATGTATAATGTGAATCTTAAAAGCAGAACACGATTTAAAGAACGCAAAATGACATGTACAGTATTATTTTAACCACGTCAAAAGATTAATATGAATAAAGACAAAACAGAATATGCAAAAATGATCATAATTACTAGGTTAAGAAAGTGGGATACTTTGCCTTTTTGAAAGAAGTTTAACTCCCAAAAAAGTTGGGGGGGAGGGTATTTTGAAAATCAGAAATAAGATAGAAGCCACTGCCTCATCAGAAAAATACCAAAGCCAAAAATAATGCATCTTCGTGGAAGGCCCAGCTCCAAAAACACAAAGCTAACCTCAAGACTGTGAGTTTATTCAGGTAAAGTCACTGACCGATTCTGGCCGAAGCGTCACGCACTGGTTTTAGTTACTCGACTTGAAAACCACCTCCAGGTTGTAGGGAAATGAGAAAGGGGAAGGTCTGGCTTCTGAAGAGAGACTTGAACAGTTAAATATGTTTCGTCTGGGAAAAAAAGATTGAGAGGTGATCTCATTTCAGTGTTTGGATACCTGCAGCAGATATCCCAAGGCCCAAGGATGTGACCTGTCCTATTCACTCAGAAGCAACAGAAAGCTGCAGGAGGAAAGGGTTCCATTAGAGAGATTTCCTCTCAAAGATAATTACATGTTTATTCCACTTTTAGTCTGAATGACAGGATTACAGTCCCCTCCCCATCTGTAATCCAGCGAGAATAATGCTTGCCACATAAGTTTTAATGGATATAACATCTGTACGATACTTTGAGCTCTTCAGATGAAAGATGCCATGTGAATGCAAAGAATTATTGCTATTATTTTCGTCTTCTGCCTTCCCTATTGGTATGAGTTTCCTTGTGACATTTATGGGACCCCTCCAGCCAGCCAGTTGCTCTGTAACATGTCATCCCGGGGATATTTTAAGTCCTTCACGTGGTTCTGATCGTACCCAGAACAAGAGCAGCTGAAATGTTAATTGTTTGTCTTGAAGGAAGTAGAAGTAGTCACAATACCCCTTCAGGGCTTAGGGGTCAAAGTTTTTCCTAACATCCACTTGAAGGCTCATGTCCAGGCATCCTAGCGGTGGCATGTTTGGTGGGTCTTGTCTTTCCATCTATTTCCTTTGAACGACACCATCTGACGGCAGAGCCTTGGACAAATGTCCTCCTTCCAAGGTCTCTTTTTAAGACTTCATTCAGATTCAACTGACATCTGTGAAATCCTACGCTGGGTGCCTGGCACGCTGAGCTTCCACACACGCCATCTCATTTTGTTAAATAACTTTTTCTTCCTATGAAGTAGCAGTACATGCTCACGATAAAAAGAGAAATCAAAAAAAAAAAAAAAAGGAAGACTAGAATAAGCAAAAATAAACAAATAAATAACGTAAAATCATCATACTCAGGAAAACAATCACTGTTGATGTGTTGTTGGTATAATTATCAGGGTTTGTTTCCTCTTTGTGTGTGGGTGTGCACACATGTCTTTTTACCCACGTGATGTTATTTTATGAACACTTTCCCCGCATCGTGAAATCTCTTCATAAACACAACCGGTCAGGGTGGCTTCATATTCCATCCTAGGGAGGGGCCGTAAGTTTTCACACTTTGCCTTACCTAGTTTTTATAACAACTACAATTCAAATGAATTCGTGGATTGTTTGTTTAAGGCGTTCCTAGTGGATCTTTCACAATATCTGTGGTCTTCAAAATAACCCAGCAAGATGAAAAGAGCAGCTAATCTTCTCATTGGTTATGGCAAAGGATAGACCGGGAAGGGTGTGGTCTCTAGTCCAGGGCGCACATCCAGGAAATTGAAGGACAGAATCGAGGCCCAATACCGGACTCCTGAATTCAGGTCTTCCCCATGGCATACAGCTTGCCTTCAGTGAACATCACCAAACACTGAACTCCAGATTATTTGATCGGTTTCCACGTAGGTTGTCCCTCTCAAATTGTGCTGGTAGAATGGAAGTCCAAAAATGGCCCTTGAAGAAGAGAAGGTGAATAATTTGTAGAGTTCTTGAAAAAGATGCCGATTGTCATTTCCTAAACACCTGCATTCGCACAACGTATGTACCACCCCCCCTTTATATTTACAAGGCACTTTCATAGGATCATTATTTCTCATCTGATTGTCACATTCACCTTCTGGGTCAGGCAGGCCAGGAAATGTGGTCCCCTACTTTCCTTCTGATAAAACGGAGGCCCAGAAAGAGCCAAGGGCTTACAGAGGCCACTTGAGTGATCTTGAAATTCAATTTGCTGGCCGTTCGCCCCATGGTATCCTAGTGCTTGCGACTTTCATGTACTTCTCACTTTCCAGCACTTTGATCACTGTCAAAATATCTTCATCTCCTCTCTTCCCCCAAATTCTCCCAGCCTTCCTAGTTACCATATTGTTGGTCTGAAGAGAAAAACAATTTTCCTGATTGAAAACTCTGCAGCTCTCCGTGGAAAGGGGCATCAAAGTAAGAAATAATGCTGATCGGATTCTGTGGCGAGGCTTGGTATGTGACTGCATTCACCATCTAACAGCTCTCAGCGGTGGGTTCCATTAGTTCACATTTCATTTTACAGGTGAAACTAACGAAACTTAAGAGGACAAATCACTGGTTTAAGGAAGCCGGAAGCTGGAGCCCGAACCAAGGCCACCTGACCCAGCTCTCAGTCCTCATGCTTTACTTCTCTGTAGCATGCTCACTCTTCTTCTTCTTCTTTTTCTTTAATTCACTTGACAGAGAAAGAGAGGGAAAACAAGCAGGGGGAGCAGCAGGAGGAGAAGCAGAGGGAGAGGGAGAAGCAGGCTCTCCGCTGTGCAGGGAGCCCAATGCAGGGCTCGATCCTAGAACCCTGGGATCATGACCTGAGCCAAAGGCAAACACTTAACCAACTGAGCCACTTAGATGCCCAGCACACTCCCTCTTAAAGTGCGGTGTTCCAAATTCACTTTACTTAGTTTCACATGAGAATTACATAGAATGAGAGACCCCCGCAGCCTGCCAATTTCTAACAAAAATTAAGGCAGGTATGGATGTATAACCAAGAGGCTTTACTTATAGAACCAGGTGCCTCTATTACAAAAACCTACATTTCATTAATGATTTACTTTTTGAAAACCAAAAGTACAGAGAATAAAGTTGTATCACCCAGTGAAATTTCACCAAGAAGCAGAGAAATGATAAGTAGATCCAGACTGCTGTGTCTTGGCAAACTCTCAATTACAACTCACACAATGCTGTTCTCCCCACCTCACCCCTGCCTCCCAGTTTCTGTCGCCATAACTCTAATATCAACAGATTCATATTCGTATAGTTTTAGACCAGTTCAGAAATTGCTCCTAAAGAAGTGTCTGGGATATGTCTAAAAATGGATAGCTGAAGAATACAAGAATATAAGCTGTATTCAGCCATCAAAAATATTCCTAGTAGCCATATTTTTACTTCACAAATCGAAGTTCTTTATTCCTGGGTTCTGATGTAACAACTGGTATGAAACTTTAGTGGGAGTTTCTATTCTAGCTCAATAGGACTATATAAACAAAAACAACTGAAAGAATCCAAAGAAAAATAATTGCAAAAAAAAAAAAAGTAATGAGGTCATAAGATTATTGTAACCCAATTTGGATTCCATATTTGCAAGGAAAACTAACCTTCACACGTTATTTCCTTTTCCTTCCCGGTGCTGAACTACACTGATTTACATTCTTAATCCCGTGAGCCTGGATGATTTGAAACTACCTTCCAACTACTTCTCTGATCCAGAACTCACTTTACACCAATTGTCCTGATATTAACTTCATCTCTGGGTTCCTAATCTCTTGCCTGCCAATCCATCTATCCTTCTAGCTGTCTATAGAATTATTTCCCCCAAATACAAAATGGATCTTGTCACTGCCCCAGGTTCAAAGCCCCCAATGCTGCCTTCATTTTATAAAGCCTAGCAGCCAAATGTCACCTCTATAGGTTCCTTGGGCCAATCTGTCTAGACTCTTCTCCCAACAGATTCTTTCTCAAAACCCTCTGACCCACACAGCTCCTCATCCACATAAACCCCACTTCCAAGTCTACAAAATTTACAAGGAGAAAGAGGAAGACTGAAGGAAGAGGACTACCATTCACAGAACATCTCTCATGCAGTAGAGTCCCCAGTGGCCACCAAGGGTTGCATTTCATACCATGGGCCTTGAGTAGGATGATCGAAACCATCCCCATAAGGGTGTTCCTGGAGGCTGCTGATGAATAGCAGCTCATTCCAGTGACTACCAGTGAGAGTGGGAAGGACTGACCAGGTAGGAGGAAGAAGCAGTGTGACTGGCAGGCAGCCAGACGAGAGCCCACACAAGAGCTGGTGAACTGGGAGCGGTAGGGCACACACTGTACTCTTCCCCTCCTGGCCACGTCCACTCTTTATCACAGCCAGGACAGAGAATCACTGTCCTCATTCTGCCCACTCCCCATTGCTACTTTCAAACCATTACAAAAACCTTCTCTTTGTGGAGGTTTAACCCCTCTTCCTGTTCCATCCTCTACACCTTTCTCCTGGTGGTCCCAGTGAACCTCTCTTTGAGAGCCACAAGAGCCAAGTCCAGCTTTCAGTCTTTTGTCTGCAGCCGACTGTCATGATCATGACCTCAACATCCACAAGGACAATCTAGCTGCTCAAAGTTGTTCACTCTTCATGATTCCAACAATCTTTTGTCCACTCCCTTGGCTGCCCCTAAGATGTCATCGTCGTCCAGAACTGCTTCGCCCAGCATGCTTAACTCGAGTATGCAATCCTTAACCACATGCTCTTGACCTCATGGCTCTCAGTAAGTACACCAGCTTCTCAGCCCTCTTTTTGATTGCATTGCTCCACACATTCATGGAGACATACTTTCCTGTCCAGCTCAGACCCATGGACCTTCAGTCAATTCTCTTCCCTCTGTAAGCAGGTATTTATGCCCCCAACTTCAGAGAGAAGAAATAGACATATGAGGTTGTTGGACACATACTCTCTCACCTCCTAACCCCTTCCTAAAACTCTGTCTACATAACCAACATTTTCTCTTCCCCAGGTCAAAGGGAAACATGATCCTACTCTCAAACAAGGCTATTTTCTCCACCTGGAAACTCCATTGGTTCTCCTTTCTTTCCCCTTTATGTCCAGTCTTTCCCTTGCAGCTGACTTCTTCCTTACAGACTGTCAGGAGATTCAAGTGCCTCCTATTTTAAAAGTCACTTCTGCTTCCCCCTGGCTATTTTTGTAATTCTCTCTCTCTTTTATTCCCAAGTATTTTCCTAGAAGGAATGGTCCAGATGGCAGCCCGGAGCCTCTCAACTTTAATTTATGGGTCTTTTTTTCAAATGAGATGATGATTCAGTAAGTAGATCTAGTTGGGCAGGAGAGTCTGAACTTCTGACAAGTTCACAGGTAAGGCCAGTGGAAAGGGTCTCTGCACAATCCACTTCTTCAACTCACATTTACTCTTCAATCCACTGTAATCTGGCTTCCACCCCACCACCTCCACACCCTGGAAATATCACCAATCATTTCCAATTTTTCAAATCTAATGAATATGTGCCAAACATGATGACCTTTTGGAGGCATATCTGGTTTACTGTTCCCTTTGTGAAACTCCCCCCGTGACTTCCATGACACTACACTTGGTACTTTCTCTCCTACCCTGATCACCCATTTTTAGGCTGCACAACTGGCTCCTCTTCTGTCTTAGTCTGCCTAGGCTGCCATAACAAAATACCACTGGTGGTGGGCTTCAACAACAGAAATTTATTTCTCACAGTTCTGGAGGCTGGAAGTCCCAAATCAAGGTCCAGTAGGATCAGTTTCTGGTGAGAGCTCTCTTCCTCATTTGCAGATGGCTGACTTTTTGCTGTGTCCCCACATAACCTTCCCTTGGTGCGTGCACAGAGAGATCTCTCTCTTCCTCTTCTTATAAGGCCATCAATACTATTGGATTGGGACCCCCACCTTATGACTTCATTTAACCTTAATTATCTCCTAAAAACCCCATTTCCCAAAACAGTCATATTGGAGGTTAGTACTTCACCATGTGAAATTTGTTTTAGGGACAATTCAGTCTATGACATCTTCCCTTGCTCTATCTTCGAAAGTTCACATTGTTCAGAGTTCTGTCCTGTGCCTTCACTTTTCATTCCTCCTGTCATTTCCGAATAGTCTCATTTACATTCCTGGCTCCAGCTACCATTTATATGTAAGTGAGTGTTATATCTTTATTGCAATCCCAGTTGTGTGTATCCAAACACCATCTGGACGCTTCCACATGAATGACCCACAGGAATCTCAGACTCAATATAACCTGCTCCTCCAGTTGCTGTTTCATCTCCATAATCCATCAATCATACCAGACAAGCTGGGTCACCATTTCAGCAAGCCCACCTCTCCTGCCCACTGTCACCTCCTCTGCACTCAAGACATTCAAACTCCTTCATACCACTCTGTTTTTAGACCAGGACCTTCCAAGCAGAAAAGCAGAATGCAGAAGAATAGTCATTACAGTCAGACTGCCTGGTTTAAATTCCAGTTCCATCCCACCACTTATTAGCGTGATGACCTAAGGCAATATTCTCACTGTGCCTTAGCTCCTTCATCTTTCCATGAGGTTTATAACAATACCACCTACATCATTGTGTTATTACACAGAGTAAAAGAAATAATCCATAAACAGCTCTTAGCTTGACACAGAATGAAAATTCTATTACATTAGTCAATATTGTTCGCTCTTCATTTCCACTCTTCCTGGAGTATCTGTCTCCTCCCCTGTCTCCTTAGCAAATACCTATTCATCTTTCAAAATTCACCTCAAAGGAAATGATTATAAACTGATGTATGGTGATTGTTGAACAATTTGATAAATCTACTTACAAACTTTTAATTGTATACTTGAAATGAATAAGTCATGTGATTAAAAAATGTCTCAAATAAGTTATGTTTCAAAAATTAAACTCAAAAATTCAGCTCCAACATGAATTATTTTTTTGTTTTTCTCCTGTCTCCAAGGATTAATGGCCACTTCCTCTACTGCACCCACTATCTACTTCTATCACAGCTCCCGTATTATTTGTGGGCAACCAAGTCTTGTTTTGAATATCATGTCTTGAGAAACTACATCTTATGTCTCTCTACTGCCAGCTCCTAGACCAATTAAATGAATTATTGGATGAATAAATGGTAAATTCTCCTTGAACAATGGTCCAACAAGGTGCATGCATTTCATTCAGTTGACGTTAATCTCTTAAGTCTCTTTAATATATAGCAGTCCCCCAGCCTTTTTTTTTTCTTTTTTTCATTCTATTTATTTGTTGAAGAAACTGGATTTTCTCTCCTGTAGAAGAAACTGGATTTTGAGTTTGGCTGATTATATCCTCTTTGTGTTGCTAATCTGTTCTCTTTCCCTTGTATTTACTGTAAACTCGTGCTTAGATCTAGATTATGTCAAGAACTGTGAAGGGTCTGAGATTTTATCCTTCTTGCAAACTAACAGGTCAGTCTGCCTCAGTTCCCTGGATGCTGGCAGAAGACACAAGACTCCTGGGCCAGAGACAAAAGACAGTTACTACAAGAATAACAGTAGCCAGAGTATCAGCATTTGTGCTCCTTCTTGAGCCCCAATTCCCACAGAGTGACCCAAAGGAGAATTTTACAAGCTCTTCAGGTGATTCTGATATGCAGCCAACCTTAAGGACCACTGATGTAGAGGCTTGATTGGATTGAGTAAAATCTAACTGCCCCGTTATTTAGTCTTATATCCCCAGTGCTTCACAGTGTGCCTGGCACCAAGTCAGTTCTCAGTAAATAATAATCGCTAACATTTATTGAGTATTTATCATATATTCTAAGCATCGTACACACTTTTCCCCCACTTAATTCTCCCAACAATCCTTTGTGTTAAGTACTAGTGCCATTATTCTCCCCTTATATCTGAGGTGATGAGACACAAAGGGGTGAAGTAACTTGCTCAGAGTCAGGGAAGTGGCAAAGCCAGAATTCAAGCTTAGGCTCCAGTGAAAATGCTCTTATTCACTACACTATAGGTCTAGGCAGGACTGTAGAATGAATGAATAAATACATTTGCTAGTTTCCTTGAGCAATGATTGCTTTGTTGTACTAAATTAACTCACAAATAAGAGCTACAATGCCTGTTTCTCTTCCTTGATGGTTAGACCTGGAAAGACTTTACTCCAAGCATGTCAATTTTTCTCAAATAAGGAAGTCAGAGTAAAACAATGATGTGAAACAAAATGACATGCCCAAGTTACACAGCTAATTAGTGGCAGAGCTGGAACTAGAACACAAGTAGCAAAGTGTTACACGCAGATGAGAACTTGGTAAATACTTTGATGTTGATGAAGTGTTGGAAAACAAATATAGTTTTTTTGTTTCCTTTGAAAAAAATATATTCCGATTTAACTGAAAAACACATGCTGGAGTTGAGAGAAAAGAAGATGGTTTCAGTGCCATTGATTCTTGCCTGAGTGTATTCTTCCCTCTTCCCCTCATATGAGGTACATGAAGGAAAGATCTTGGGCACCAGTCCTAGAAGATGGTCTCACTACTGGCCTCCATTAGTCAATCTCTTTGGTCTGAAAAGGGAAGAAGTAAAGCAAACTCAAGGGGAGCAGAAGGTAGCCACTACCACCCGTCCTATGAATGCTCACAGTGGGGAGCCAGATGCTTCCTGCTTCCATGTATTCAAACATAAAACATGTGTACTTTATATTCACAGACAGTGTTCAAGAGCATCACAGGGCATAGGTCATTTTTGGAGACAATATTTAAAAAATAAAAACCTACGTTGCCTTAGTACTTTGGCTGCCTGCCATTTTTCCTTTTCATCTGCCCCTCCTTTATTTCTTTGAATTACCTGTATTTCCTGGAGGAATATGACTCAAAATGTACTTTCTCTTTTACTCATTCAGTCATGGGACAAATATTTTTTTGAGCACCTACTATGTCAAATCCTGTGTTAGATGGAGGTTATCACAAAAATGAACAAAAATACGGTACTTATCTTCATGAGGTTATAGAGAGAAGATATTAATCAAATAAACATACAATCATATAATTATAAATTATATTAAGTTCTATGAAAGAAAAAAGGGAAAGAGAAGATAGTTTTTTTAAGACTTATTTATTTTAGAGAGGGAGAGAGAGTATGGGGTGGGGAAGGGACAGAGGAAGAGGGAGAGAGAGAATCTCAAGCAGACTCCCTGCTGAATGCAGAGCCCAACACAGGACTTGATTTCAGGACCCTGAGATCATGACCTGAGCCAAAATCAAGAGTCGGACACTTAACCAACTAAGCCACCCAGGCACCCCAAGAGAAGATAGTTGAATAGTAGAAATCTAATGTAGATTGAAACCCATCAGCCTGTCTGACGTTTAACCAGAGATCAAATTTGGTGATTTTAGCCAGAACAAATATAATAGAATGATGAGGACAAAAATATTTGAGAGCCCTCTATATGCAAAGTACTAAACAAGGTTGTCAACAAATGTTAGGCAATCATAAAAATTAAGAGATAATCAATAAATAAGAAAGTAAGAGTAAGGTGAAAAAGGAGTATGAACTTATTCATGACATTGTATTATTGTGGGTGAAGCATTTAGACATTGCATTTGCTCTGAAGTGGTCTTTCAACCTATACCCATTTTGCCAAGTCTGGTGTTTGGTTTCCAAAGGTAGACTCAAAGGGACAAGTCCTCTGAATTGTACAGTGGCTCTGAGTCACCTGTCCAGACCTTATGAAGATCTTTACAGGGCAATAGTTACCCTAGGAAGACCATATTATGTGGCCCAGACTAATCCTGGGGAAACTGGTGGAAACTAATGTGAATGCCAATTCTGTGTAAAATCTAGTAGTACCCGTGTAATTTCATCACATTATTCACCATAGGAAAATAATAACAAACAGTTCCCTGTGAAGTGCTGATTTGCAATACTAGGAAAGCATGTAACCTGAAATATTAAAATGCAATTATTAAATAACTAAGTTCATTCAGCCACAGACATTAATTGATGTCACTACTCCAAAGCATACAACATGATTAAATTGGCCATGGCTGGCTAACATGGTATTTTCAAATGTCTTCACAAAAGGTTTTGTGAAGACAGACCAGGCAGTTATTGTGGTAGACAATTAATGATTAGTCTATCTAGGACCCTCATCTCGCTTAAAAACAGAACTTGCCTACCTTTGGAGAACTCTTTCTTCCCACTACTTCATTCCCCCACTCTAATAATTAGGCTCAAAGGATGTCTGCTATCTTCTTTCATGGTTCCCCTTCCTGCATCCAGTAACTGTCCCTAAGATGGGCCTATGACCCAACCTGAACCTAGTTCATCACCCTCCTAGCCATGGTCATGTGTCCAAGAATTGGGCAGGTAATCCAAAACAAGGCCATCCAATGGTCCTAGATTTTTCATCTGTTGCTGGGAGAAAAGTCCCCTCCCATGGATGGCAATGCTGGTAAGATATGATCCCAAGAGCTATTCGTATCAAAGCCATGGTTCTAGCTTCATGGAGAAAGCTGGTCTACAGAGAGAAATGAAGATGAAACATGGAGTTCTAAAAGCATTCCCATCCCAATTCCAGTCTCCGAATCCCCTGGAGCAACCCTGGCCCCTGTATTCCTGAGGCTGTTTCTCAATTCTGTGACCCTTCCACCCAACCAATATCTACTCACAAATTCCCCCTTTTACTTGAGTTGGAATTGAAGTTCTGCCACCAGAAGCCTGTGGGGTCTGACTGAAAACATAACCTATCAATTTGTTAAAATGACTGGGACAACCCCATCCAAGGTATAGTGCTCTCTTCTACTCATGGAGATATGAGTAACATAGCTCAGCACTCCTGCTCTTATCAACCACACAACAGAAGTGAGAAATAGATCTCTCCCTCTCTGAACCACTCAGACATCTTTGTGAGATTCCTGTAAGAGAAAAATGCAGAAAAGGTCTTTAGAGCACAAGAGAGAATAAGTAAAACTACTTGATGAGAAGAAAGGTGTCTCATGAAGTCAAGGAAGTGGCTTGATTTGCATCATGAAGGATGAGTAGAAGTTTGCCAGGCTGACAGCAATCTAGACAGAGGGAACAGCATTTATAAAAGCTTAAGGCACTTAAAAGCACTTATAAAAGCTTAGAATTTCAAGAAAGCCTATGTGACTTACTTCATTTTACAAACTGTTTTCCTTCTCAAGGTAGGGAAATTAGAAAAAATTTTTAATTGATGTGAAAGACTACATTAAGATAAACATTGGCAATAGCGACAGTTAATTGCAAGCTGGGTCTTTTAATTATTAAAAGCTATTCTGCATAAATGCAAGATAACTAGTTTAATCCAGTTCCGACTAGAAAGGATTTGTCTCAAGGCACTGCGTTCTTTACCAATAGTGAGAAAAATGTGAACAAGATCCAGCCCCTGGAGTGCTCCAGGAGACCACATAGCAAGTATGCACCAAGGAAAAGGCCATTCCATCTACATGGGGAGCACTTGAGATTCCATGGAGAAGAGAGAATTTAAGATGGTACTTGAAATGTTGCTAAAATTTCCTCAAGCAATGATGGATTGGAACAGAAGTTCTCAAAGTGTAGCCTGGGGACCTATGGGGACTCCTGAGACCCTTTCAATTGATCCAAGAGCTAAAAATTATTTCATAAAAATGCTAAAACATTATGTGCCCTTTTTCCTTCTCATTCTCTTATAAGGGTACATTAAAGTTTTCCACTGTATAATTGGGAACTCTGCAAAATTCAGGGAACTGACATTTTTTAAATGACCATTGCATGGTGTTACAAAATCATGTATGGATAAAAAGACCCTTTTGAATTGCAAGAGACATCACTGAATTTTGAAGTAACAACATATGAAGATTTATCAACATGGTTTCAAATTCCATAGAACAATAAGTTTTATGAAACTATGATTTGTCAAGACTTGGTACAGTATCATAGAAAATTATCCACAACTATCCGGCAACTCTTTTAAAATAACTCTCCCTTCCTAACTATATTTATCTTTGAGATCAGATTTTCTCCATACACTTCAACTAAAACAATGTATCCCAGAAAATTAGGAAGTTGAATTTAGCTGTCTTTTATTAAGCCAAATGTTAAGGAGATTTATAAAAATGTAAAACAATGTCCATCTTCTCACTCAATGTTTTTATGTTGGAAAATATGGTTATTTTCACAGAATATTGTTGTCAACATGGTTATGGGTCGAATTATGTCTCCTAAAGAATGTTGAAGTCCTGGGGTGCCTGGGTGGCTCAGCTGTTAAGCGTTTGCCTTCGGCTCAGGTCACGATCCCAGGGTCCTGGGATCAAGCCCCGCGTCCGGGCTCCCTTTTCACCCAGGAGCCTGCTTCTCCCTCTCCCACTCCCCCTGCTTGTGTTCCCCCTCTCGCTGTGTCTCTCTCTGTCAAATAAATCTTTAAAAAAAAAATGTTGAAGTCCTAACCTCCAGTGCCTATGACAGTGACATTACTTGAAATTGGGATCTTTGCAGATGATCAAGTTGAGATTCAATCATGAGAGTGGTCCCTAATCTAATATGACTGGTGTCCTTATAAAAAGAAATTTGGGCACAGAGACAGACCTACACAGTAGGGAGATGGTGTGAAAACACAGGGATAACATCATCTGCAAGCCAAGGAACACCTGAGGCTCCCAAGAGTTAGGAGAGAGACATGGAACAGATTATTCCTCACAGCCCTCAGAAGAAACCAACCTTGCCTACATGATTTTGGACTACTAGTCTACCATACTGTGAGACAATAAATAAAGTTGTTAAGCCACTCTTTCCATTACAGCAGCTCCAGGAAACTAATACAACATGTAATTGGTGTATTATTTTCAATGGATTTACAAAAATATTCTTTTTTGCAATTTTTATTTCCCATATGATAAATACTGAACATAGAGCCTATAAGCAAAAGCTCTTTGAATCCTCAATAATTTTTAAGAGTGAGGAGAGATCCTGAGAGCAAAAAGTAGGAGGACCACTGGATTAGAGGGCTCCCAGTAAAGGGACCACATGAACTGGGGCATTGGTTCCCAAATACCAGTCCCTGGACATCAGAAAAAAACACAGATTCCAGGGCTTTCTCCATACCCGCTGAACCAGAATCTCCAGAGTTCTGTCCCAGGAAACTGTCTTCCTAACACACTCCCCAGCAAATTCTTACATGTAATTGGAAGATTAGAGGCAAAACTCCTTTATAGGCAGAAATGCCCAAAATGAGTTGAGAAGTGTTTCAGCCAACTCCTTTGGTTTGCAAGAATAGAGACGCTCAAGTTAGCTCAAGTAACAGGGAAATTTCTTGCAAAGATACACTTGGCACCACGGGAGGAGTCAGCTCCCTCCCCAGACAAGTGCTGTAATAGATCCCCACCTCCAGAAAGTACTGGAAGATCACAGTACCTCTAGGGATGCCAGCAAGCAGAAGTTCATGGCTCCTTAATTCTGCCTTAGTACGACTAAGCTTTATGACTCTGCAGGAAGAGTCCTTCCCAGTCGGCTTCCTTCTGTCCCTCCTCCAAATATCTGCTTCTTCATATTTCTGGCTGCACATGGTTTTGGCTTATGATGCCTCAGATTCACCCCAAGGCAACTTTTTAGCTTCCACTTTATTGCCAACTGACAGATTCCTTTGTCTTTCTTAATTTCAGTCCTGGAGATGGAAAATCTGATTGGTCCAGTTGGTCTCCTGGGGCCAGGTCATGCTCAAATTTACTGGAGAGGTAATGGGTTTGCTGTAATCAGACGCTCATATCTGGTTTACTAATCTGTGAGTACAGGGCCTAGGTAAACAAGGGAGAAAACATGAGAGCCCATCATACAGGCCCTGGGGGCAGGGCATTGCTCCTTTAGACCGCGCTGTGGGCAAAACAGGTATTACAGTTGTCATCCTCAGAAAACTTTTTGTTTATGCTCTTGTAATTCCCCAAACTTTCGATTTAAGTCTTTTATTAAGATAATTGATTTGTCTAACTCACATGCCTTTTTGATATAAGCACGATCATAGCTAACCTGATGGATTGGTTGGTGATAATAATGATATTGATAAAGATCATGAAAAAATAGTGTAGGTATTTCCCTCTGACCCTCTAATTTAGCCACTGTTCATTTGCTAACTAATATAATTCTAGTTTTCATTCCCTTCCTTGTCCTTTTTCCTTATTCCTTCCTACCTGGCCCTCGATTTTCTTCTTCTTCCTCCTTTGTTCTACCTGCCTTGTGATCTTAGATTTTTTTAAATAAATAAATAAAGCTCAAAGCACTTTCTAATTCCATTAGTTTTACATTAGGGTTTGATTCGGTTCTTGGACAATTTTATATAATGGCTTTGTCCTTTGGGTTTTCGTTTTCTTGTTTGTTTTTTTTTAAGAAGGAAAAAGAATGCATATATTAAAGTATTTATCATACATTTAATAACCACTAGATATTTCAATTATGTGGATTGCCACTTTAGAGCAAACTATAATCCTTGAGATAGGGCAGATACCCTTTCTTTGTATATTGGTACCCATGGATTTTAGCATGTGAGACAGTTTAGTTTTGTGTTTGGGTAAATTATTTGTGTGTGTGTCATTGTATAATTTTTTCTGTGTGTTTGTGTATATACGTTTGTAGTTTTCTTGGTATGTGTGTATATCTTACAATTGAACAAATGCATTGTTTTCTTATGTTGTACTGTATATTTTTCATTTGTTACTCTGAATTGAAAGAAGACAGTTTCTATTTTCACTAAATTGTTGGATTGCTCAAAAAACAAGCAGAAACATCTCCAAGATTTTGTTGAATCCAATTAGTTATATGCAACTTGTAATACATCTGATTCTTATTATATGCTTTTGTGTTTTCTCCAGTAAATCAGTTGAAACTAAGTGACTGTGACATTTGACCTACATAGTGAAGGTGTTGATTTAAATTTGCATATTTTATTGTTTTTGTCTTCTACATGTTAATGTTCCTCTTAGGACACCTCTAAAAAATTAATGTGCATTTTTGTATGTATGATAGCATAAACAGTATAGCATATCAACTCTTCTTTAGGGAATATCATTGATTCAAGTTCATTTAAATCAACTCATGTTTCCAGTTCAACCAACTCATTTATTTGTAACAGAGAATATTGGCTCACAAAATTCAAAGTTGAGGAAAGTGAAAAATTTCAGGATAGGTTTGATCAAGTTTTCAGCCCCTTTTCCCTATAGCTGTTCAGACTCTGCCTCCTCCCCATGCTGGCTCTGCCCTCAGGTCAGCTTCCTTCATTGTAGCAAAATGGCCTCAAATACCGTATCACCCAGAGACAGTGAGAACTTATGTCCTTGAAACCATTGAACAGAAGTCATCAGCTTCTCCATTAAGAACCAGCTCCAATCATGTGACCACCTCTGAACTAATTCTCATGGCCAAGAAAATAATATGTGTTGGGTGGCTTAGTCCTAGTTGGGTTATATTCCATCTGGCTTCCTTTCTCATGGTAGTAAAATGGCATTAGCAATTCCAGGCCTCTCTTCCATGGACCACTCATTTTAGAAAAGAGAGTACTTCTAACCCAGCAACTATTAAATGAAAGCCCTGAGCTTCACCCTACTGGTCACATACCCTCCTGTGAACCACTCACCATAGCAGCCAGTGGGGCAAAACTACTCTCAGGTCAGGCCCATAGGAGTCCACCCAAGAAGTTAGAGGGGAGGGATCAATCTTACACCAAGAACAGGTATTCAATGGGGAGAGGTGAAGTGGATGTTGGGGACCCAATCAACAATGCCTTTTGCACCAAGGACCATCCCAGTGCAAGCAGACACCACATTCTTGCTCATCTCTTCCACATGCACCTCTCCCAAAGATACATGCTCGCTTGAAGAACACAGCCTTTCCTGAGGTACAGACTGTATTTTGCTGTCAAACATGCATGACTTTGAGTTGACTACGCAGAAACCTGCCGGGGAAGCGTCAGTAAAAGCTCATTAATTCTACTTTTTTCTTCAGTCTGGTAAAATTTTTTGCAAATCATAAAGCAAGTCAGTTCAAGACACAATTCCTCCACACACCTAATTACTTTTGGCTTTTTAAGACTCTTTTTCAAATATTTGCTTTCTACCTATGCACAGCTCAATTTTGAACTTTTTATTTACTTTTGTGGCTAAGATGGGGGGCTTGCAAAGCATATCATAGCACCGTAAAAACACTTCACAATCAGGCTGCACTCCAGCATCTATGTTTTTAAAATCAGGCTGTTGTGCATTCTCCAAGAAGTCCAAGAACAACTGTGAATTATTTTCTTGAGCTTTCTTGCAGATGCACAGGAAAGAGTTCCAGCCAGCAGACTAGAAGGTGCCAGATCGAGGGACAAAATCTCACTCTCCAACCACAAAGACATTCACCTGGGGACCTGCTATCAGAAACAGCCTCGATAAAGTCTTCTTGACCTACACAACCCGAGAAGACATCCCCCCAACGCTTTTAGTCTCCTCTTTATTTTCCAGGGACTGAAAAGTTTTGCCAGGAGCACCAGAGAAAGAAAACTATTCTATCTGTAGCCACAGAAAATATTTATAAGAAAATACGAAACTTTTGGAAACTCTTTCCATTCATATATATCTTCATCATTGTAAGAAATGTCACAGTATTTGAAAAACAAGTGAAATTTTTGAAAACACCACACTTCTATTTTCAAATTGGTTCCAGCTTAATAAAAATTAGACTTTTTAGATCATCTTGAAGTTTCACAGAAACAGTCTCTTCTAGAAACCTTCATTAGCTGGCGTTTTTCTCTATAGGGACCAAACACTCATAGCATCACTAACGCATAATATTGTATGGGAATTTTTTTTCTTTGTCTCTGAAATGTTCAAAACAAAAAAATCAGTACATATTACAGGTGATCATGGGAGAGTATTCCAGAATGCTTAACTCAACCTGTTGGCCACTTAAGGACGATCTCCCTTGTCCAATGCCAGTTCTCTCTCTGTTCAGTTTAACATCACATTTTCCCAGGCATCCATAACCATTATGGTCTCTCTTCCATTTCCCAGAATTACCCTGTGTAATATCCCTTTTTATGTTTGTTTTGAAAGCTAGAAATTGTGTTTTTTATATGCTACATTTCCCACATGGCATGCATGTGGTATGATGTGCAATTGGAAGTTTTCCACTAATCCCTACTGTTGCGCAGGTGGGTAAGAACCAGAAACTGATTACTGGAAAACTACAGGCCAGAAGGACATATGTTTATGCACTTAGACATTTCTGAAAAGTGAGGCTGGGTCATTATTCCCATTTCCATCTTCGGTGGACATGATTAAATCATTCCATTCTGAGGATTGTTGTGTTGCTAAGCAAACTTCCCTAGTGTCATTGTTATTTGCCTTAATTGGTTCTGAAAGCTAATCTACTTTCTATTTGTAAAAAATTTCTGGAAGTTTCTTTCTGTTTCATGAAACATTGCAAAAAGTGGAAAATTTAGGAGCAGAAAAATGCCATAGGGCTCCAAACGGAGACTCCATCAAAGGGACTGAGTACCAATGATACCACCTCTCCAGTGTTCAGAGAAGACTGAGAGAAAGACATAGGAAGCAGATATTGGGAAGTCATTGTTAGTTTTGCTGCTTAGGAAGAAGACAAAGAAGGAGAGCAAGGAAGCAAGGCTCAATGGGAGGATATGGCTTTAAAGTTATGACTAAAAGTGTTGATGCTTCTTCACCTTTGAATTTAACAGGCTTGTCCATTTCTCTGGTCCCTGGAGCTAAGCAAACACAAACCTCTGGCCAACAATAGAACAGAATACACTGCTGCTGCGGGGTGATAGACATGGAAGAAGTAGGGAAAGAGCCAGAAAAATAGAGATAAAGAAAGAGCTGTATCCTGTTCTTTCTCCCAAACTAACCCATCAGATCGCCCCTCTTCACCCCCTGGAAACAAATGAAAGTGAGCCAGTGAGCAACAGGAGCTCCCCTCTTACCCACGTCTCCCACATCATGGAAACATGAGGCAGTACAAAAAAAGATTCTTTGATTCCAGGAACATCTACAAGCTCATGAGTATTACAAGAGATTGTCCTTGTCCTGAGGACCTGAATACACCCCAAATGCCACCAAGCCTGGCAGCGTACTCACTCTGAGTATACTGTTTTCCAACAAAACAGAACTATGAAAATAGAAAATGAAGTTAAGGAGCAGCAAAACATTTACAAAGCAACCAAAGAGCTCAAAGAATTCCCTGGTGTTCACTGTAAAGTGATTTAACCTATCGTCTGACCTTCCATCATGGTCAATCTCCACCCGGATATTGAACCTCAGTGTCTCAGATAAGAGAGTCATGAAACTAACCTGGAGAGCAGACATAGCTCAGAGGATGCTGATGCTGGTGCTGGGTTGTGCTCGCTCTCTCTCAATGACTCTCTCACACACACACACAACACACACACACAACACACACACACAACACACACACACACAATGTAAAAATGTGTGTACCCGTTGAGAAAGACTAAGAAAAGTGACTGTGGTTTCAGTAGAAGAGACTAACCTTGATGGCACTTAACTCTCATAGATTAAAATCCCATTTTCCTCCAACAGAAACTGAGAAAGAAGGCCATGTGACCCCAGTTTGAAAGGAATGGAAAAAGTGAACCATCTCCATGTCCCACCAAGGCTGGAAGAACGGGCTATCCAAAAAGCTCAAGGAGACTGATCCAGGTCTAAGAGGATGTACTTTTAAAGTCCCATAAGACCTATAAGTATAGAGGGGGATCTAGTGAAATAATAACTTGGGGCTTTTGATTTCTGGTTCAAAAGGTGCAATATTGAATATGGAGACATGAGACATTCGCCAAAGTTGAATTTCTTAATTATTTTTATTCACTTGGCCTTTAAACCATTTAAAGGGACAATAACTTGAAAATAGGTTTGGCATAATAAAATAGAGAATCACAGAGCTTTCAGAACTCAACAGTTCCCTTCAGGACGGAAAACTGAAGACTGGAGGGAAGGGGTGGCTTCCCCCGATTTCACACAACTCCTTAATCCGGTGTCTTAACACACTTCCAAGTCCACTCCCTCCTGTGGCGGTGTTCTTTCCGAAGAGGATCCACATGATCACCTTTCCAAAGACACAATCCTCCATGAGTCCTCTGGCATGAAAGCTCAGTGCTTTACAATCATCGTTTCCAGAATATCTCAGACAGAGACCACACATTGACCATCCCTGTGGGACCAAGGAAGAAGTGCCTGTGAAGGGAAGCAGGAGGTTGACTTGGTGGACTGGCTTTTCATTCAGTTCTCCTCTTCTCCTGATAAATCTGTGTTGAGCGGTTGGGTCTTCTGGAATGTGGGGTACAAGGGAATGAGACCAATTTCTGAAAGTCACATATGCAAGGCAGCTTCGTGGCTTCGTTGGCCCACTTGACATGTGCAGAAAGTCTAATGGAGTCAGAGCAGGTGGAGTTTATTGCCATTTTCAGAAGAGGTAACACTGCTGGGGGGCCGCATGCCAAGTCTTTCGGCCTTGTTCCATAAATATGCATACAATATTGCTTACAATCTCCCTACATGAATCAGGGATTATTTCATTCTGAAGCACATAAAATTTCATGTGAATTCCACTTTGTGTGTGTCTTGAAGTATATCATTTATAGAGGATACATTTCTCGTCTGACATCCATGGTGGAATTTATCTAGCATTTTAACGACATTGTTATGATGGAGTCTTTAAAACTATTATGTTTCAGATGAATCGTAAATCAGAAGGCGAGACTTTTAAAAGAGTTGTCCAAACAGCTGAGCAAGGTTCTAGTAAGCCTATACATTTCTCATCTTTATTAAGTTTGATCTTTACAGCTGACGTGATATAAACGTGGGGAATACTTCAAAGTAAAAAATGTCAGTTGTCTAATTTTAAATAAAGATAGAACTTTTTAAACTCCTAATACACTCTCTTAGTGCCATGAACTTAGTGCATATCGAATGTGCTACATTCAACACCTTGTTTGAACAGAACAAGAATATATCTACAGGAAACTGGAGAAAACAATTCCTGAGAATTCTGATCATCCAAAGAGGAAGTCACCAATTTATGAAATAGACTGCCTCGTACTACTATTTCTCAGAATGTTGGCAAGCATTTTTTTAGGAAACAAAAGATATACACAATAAAATACTTTGGTGTATGTTGAGTTAAACAAAGTCAGGGTATTTCTCCATTGCTGAATTTCTCAGAATTGTGTGTATGCACGTGCATGCATTATAAATCTCCAAGATACGTGTATAGTATGCAGGTCCCGAAAGTATCTAAAAATTTCCTTTCCATGCCACCTTTTGTTGGAGCCACTATTAATCAGTTCCATGAAAAGATATTTCTGCACTGAATTCAATCATAGAGTTTGTTTTCATGTCTTTAAACTATAGTGATTATAAACTCCTGGGGGCCAGTGGTTGCATGTTACAATTCTTTGAATCCCCCGCTGTGGTTCTAGTGACCCACCCAAGCTCACTTATTTCCTCTCTTATTCCTCTCACCCCATTTAACGCCGCCCAAGCACACCGAGCCCACTCCTGGCTGGGGATTTTCCATTTCCCGTTAGCGTGCTTTAAAACTTCTTCCCAAAGATAGTCACAAAGCTGTCTCCCTCCTTTCATCCAAGACTCTACTAAAAGCACTGCTTCTGTTATTCTTTATTATTCCTTTTCTCCTCAGCCTGTTTTATTTTCCTTCATAACACATAACACTATCTGGCATGACATCGTCTATCCATTTATTTCTTGAACATCTTGATCCTCATACTGACCACATGAACACAGGGACTATGCTTCCTTCACTCCGGTACTCCTAGTCCCTAAGGCATTGCCTGTTACACACCTAGATATAAATAAATAATTATTGGAATAATATGTCAAAGAATCCTGCTAGAACAAAAGGAAGCAGTGGAAGTCCCAACGTTTTACTGTTTAGAATTAGTTCTGTTAAAGGAGCTTCAGGCATCCTGGGCCAACCCACTGGCTGAAATTGATCATATACATTTCAACCTCCTGGTTTTCTTTTCTTTCATTTTTCACGGTAGCCAGTAGCAACCCAAGGGAGCACTGAAGAAAGAGGTCCAAGATGGGTATCAAGAAAACTATGTCTTCCCCACTAATTTTGCCACTAATGTGAACAAATCATTTACATGCTCTGCACCTCCTCTTTTTAATGTTTGTCTATTAACTATGTCCATGGAACACAGCTTCAAAAACTCTGCTTTACAAATATGGTAATATCACTAGTCTTAATCAACTGTTGATGTGACCTATGGTCAGGTAAGTTTAGCAGATTTTGGGTTAAAGAGCTAATGGGTTGTTATTGCAGAACTTCTCAGGGCCTTTAATATAGTGACATATATTATGACCCTCTGAGGTGAAGGATATTATAAACATAGCTCTCCAAATTTCTTTAACCAAAGAACCCTTTTAACAGCTCCTAAAACCTTGTTTCTTGGAACACCACTTTAGGAAATACTAAAAATGATCTTCAAGGTCACTGAATGTATTAACATTATCTGACCATGATACTATCACTCAAGGGACAATCCTAATGCAATTGAAAAGAAGAACCACAGGGTGCCTGGGTGGCTCAGTTGTTAAGCGTCTGCCTGTGGCTCAGGTGATGATCCCAGGGTCCTGGGATCGAGTCCCACATTGGGCTCCCGGCTTGGCGGGAAGCCTGCTTCTCCCTCTCCCCCTGCTTGTGTTTCTGCTCTTGCTATCTCTCTGTCAAATAAATAAATAAAATCTTTTTAAGAAAAGGAAAAAAAAAAAGAAAAGAAAAGCCACAAACAGAAGAACTTTAAAAATATTACAGTCACTTAAAATTTGATAATAAGAAGACAAAAAACTAAGTAAAAATTAGGTTTGAATAGACATTTCACCAAAGAAGATATCCAAATAACTAATAAGTATATAAAAAGATGCCCAATATCACTAATCATTAGGGCAATGAAAATTAAAACAACAATGAAATAACCACTATACACCCATTGGAATAGCTATAATCAAAAAGCCTAACAATACCAAGTGTTGGTAAAGATATGGAGAGACACCAACACCCAGGTTGCTGGTGTGAATATAAAATGATACAGCCATTTTGGAAAACAGCCAGGTTATTAAAAAGTTAAACATATACTTACCATATATCCAGCAATTCTACTACCAGCTATTTACCCAAGTGGGGTGAAAAATGAAAACTTTTACTCAGATTTTCATACAACATTATTTATAAAAACTAGCTAAACCCTGGGAACAATCTAAATGCCCATCAACTGGTCAATGGATAAAAAATATGGTTTACCCCTATAATAAAAAGGAACAAACTACTGATACATGCAACTGCATGGATGAACCTGAAAACATGATGCCAAGTGAAAGAAACCAGACATAAAATACTACATGTAGTAGGATTTCATTTGTATGAAATTTCTAGCAAAAAAAAAAAAAAAGAAAGAAATTTCTAGCAAAACAAAATTGCAGAGGCAGAAAGCAGATCCGTGGTTCTCCAAATGACTTTGGAGAACTTAGTAAATGTTTACTAAGTAGTGAGTCCTACTTTCTTTATCTACCAAAAAGGAGAAATATATTTATTCCTTAGAACTGTTACAATGACTCAATTAAATAATACATATAAAGCACTTGGTATGAGTGCCCCCCAAAGGATAGTGATTATGACACTTCAAAATCCATTCTACCAATTGGTCCATTCTCAACCATGTAACAGATGCTATTTATGCCCTGCCCCACACCCCCTTCATACACCTGAGTTCACCAGCAGGTATGGTGGACAGTTTCTAGCACAGTCAAATTCCCACCTTAAGCACCAGCATCTCTCTTCACTGCCTGAAGGATTTCTCTGGCGTCACAAAGACTTGCTCAACTATAAGCAGAGTTAAGGGCTCAGCCAGAGGCAGTCATCCACCAAGGGAGGATGAAGGTTGGTGGATAAATTAACCAGGTTTTCCATCCTCTGGCTGCACATTGCTGAGGTGTGTTCCATGCAGTTTGGGGGGCGGGGGCTGGGGGGATCTCCAGTGTGATAAAGCCTCAGTTGCCCACATGAGTAACCCATTAATTGACTTGCCCTTATTGGATTTTCTCATTCCCTGTCACTTCCCCATTTCCTCACATCTGCTGTCTTTGATCACTTCCCAAATCAACTTATAACCAAGTCCCTGTCCTAGAGTCTACATTGGGGGAAACCCAGACTAAGACAAATTAGCTGTGTGTGCTTAGGCAATCTCATCAGATCATCTTATCTGTACAGTAGGGTAATCGAACAAAACAACTTTCATGATTCTA
The DNA here is from genome assembly GCF_054177405.1 of Leptonychotes weddellii. Taxonomy (NCBI): domain Eukaryota; kingdom Metazoa; phylum Chordata; class Mammalia; order Carnivora; family Phocidae; genus Leptonychotes; species Leptonychotes weddellii. The sequence goes on along the minus strand of NC_138371.1, from coordinate 14,176,829 downwards.
AAGTCAGCTCTACTTATTTTTGTCCTCATTTCCAACTAGCACATGAAAAAAGGAATCTATATTTTTACTTTTTTATTTATTGATTTTTAAGTAGTCTCCATTCCCAGTGTGGAGCCCAACAAGGGGCTTGAACTCACGACCCTGAGATCAAGACCTAAGCTGAGATCAAGAGTCTGATGCTTAACCAACTGAGCCACTCAGGCGCCCCTAGTTCTTTGTATAAAAGGACACCTTTTCCTTTATATAAAGAATGAATGGTTTCTGCATGTTTAACAATAGGAAATGATATGCTATTTGGTTTTTGTGATCACAGAACATGGAATCACAAACTGGATACAAAAATTTGTAAAGGCTGTCAAAATCAGGATATATTAAGCTAATTCAGGTATTGAGAATGTGGCAGATTGTGTATTCCAAAGATGGGCACAATGATATCTCCCACCTCCCACATGTGTTTACACTGGGACCTTGTCATTCCCCCATCAGTAAGCAGAATCTAGTTTCATTCGCCTTGAGCCTGGGTGGGTCCTGTGGCTGCTTTGTCCAATAAATATGATGGAAGCAACATCCCAGTTTTAAGCGAAGCATTAACTAGCCTGACAGCGTCCACATCCTGTTTTTTGGAAGACAGCCAGTGGGGAAGAAGGGTGACTTCCCTGAGACCTCCAAGCTGGGTGAAGCCCAAGTCACATGGTGAGGCCATCTAGGAGAGAGGGGCATCCAAGGGAAGAAGCCATCTTGGAAGTGGACCCTAGAGTCTCACTGCCCCAGCTAACGCCTGGTGGAGCAGAGACAAGTGGCCAAGTGAGCCCTCCGTGAATTTCTTGCCCCACAAAATCACCAACGAAATGAATGGCTGTTCTAGGCCACTAACTATTGGGGTTTTTTATGGCACAATAACAAAGAACAAAACATTGTAAAATAATAATTAAAACTGAAGAATGTGAAAATTCATAAAATGTTTTCTAGGATCAGACTGACTTCAGAAAAAGAGTTGTAGATATTGTTTCAGAAATCGTGATGAAGGTCCTTGTGGGGAAATAGAAACAATGAGAGCACAATCCTATTTGAAGTCTCACTTTTTTCATTAGCAGCAAAGTAATGAAAAACAGCCACCCTGAATATCCAATTTCCTCCAATACTTTAATTCTTTTCTTAGGCTGGAAGTTTTAACAATTCATCCTTTACTACAAGTTAAAAAAAATACATAATGGTTTTTTAAACTTTTTTATTTCTGGGCAGCAGATTTTGAAGGTGAAGCTTTAATCACACGCTAGTCTTATAATCACTGCTGGTTTTCAACTAAAGTATTACAAATTGGGCTTTAGTTCAATTCAAATTGCATGGGCCAAATCCTACCCTTGGTTATTACGGGCAACTCCCATTGAAATCATTAGTAGTTGTACATGTGTAACAGGAGATAATTTGGCCACATGTGCTTTTGTCTTCATGTGTCTCTACACAAGTTCAGGCAGAGGGACTGGGCTGTGTAGGGGAAACATCTTGTGCTATTTGGAATGAGTTATCTTTTTGCCATACTGCGTTCATGTCAACATGATGAAAAGAAAATGCAAATGTAAGGACAAGCAGCATTTCCTTTCCTTTCTGTTGCTTTTAGCATGCTGCTGGTTCCTGGCAAACACAGTTGCTGCTCCTATCGGTAGCCATGAGAAGGGTTCCATCTGCCCTCCTCCCCCTGCCCACTCCTGGGAGACCCTGCCTCCATTCACAGCTGGTCAGAGGGGCAATGCTTCAATGTCAGGTTCTGGTTCCAATTCTGCCATTAGCAACTATCTTCCCTGGCATAATGTTAACTTTTGACTACACAAACAAATGTCCAATGCACAGGCAATCCAAACAACTGGCCAAAGGATTTTTTTTACAGAAAGTTCTGGGGGTTACATTTTGCTCATTCAACAGTCAATAAACTCTTTTGAACATCTAGAGCAGTGGTTCTCAATCTCAAGCCTACTTCAAAATCACCAGCAGAGCTTGTTAAAAGACAGAGTGCTGCAACATCGCATATGGCATCAGGGAAATACAAATCAAAACCACAATGAGATACCACCTCTCACCAGTCAGAATGGCTGAAATGAACAAGTCAGGAAACAACAGATGTTGGCGAGGATGCGGAGAGAGGAGAACCCTCTTACACTGTTGGTGGGAAAGCAAACTGGTGCAGCCACTCTGGAAAACAGCATGGAGATTCCTCAGAAAGTTAAAAATAGAGCTACCCTACAACCCAGCAACTGCACCAGTATGTATTTATCCAAAGGATACATAGTGATTCGAAGGGGCACATGCACCCCAATGTTTATAGCAGCAATGTCCACAATAGCCAAACTATGGCAAGAGCCCAGATGTCCATCAATAGATGAATGGATAAAGAATGTGTGGTATATATATACAATGGAATATTACTCAGACATCAAAAAGAATGTTGCAATGACATGGATGTAACCAGAGGGTATTATGCTAAGCAAACTAAGTCAGTCAGAGGAAGACAAATACCATATGATTTCCTCATATGTGGAATTTAAGAAACAAAACAGATGAACAGAGGGGAAGGGAGGGAAAAATAAAATAAGATGAAAACAGAAAGGGAGGCAAACCATAAGAGACTTTTAACTCTAGGAAACAAACTGAGGGTTGCTGGAGGGGAGGGGGGTAGGGGAAAGGGGTAATTCGGTGATGGGTATTAAGGAGGGCACGTGATGTAATGAGCACTGAGTGTTGTATGCAACTAATGAATCACTAAATTCTACCTTTGAAATGAATAATACCGTATATGTTAATTAAATTGAATTTAAATAAAAAGTTTTTAAAAAAGACTGAGTGCAAAAATGGCCATGCTGGATCTTCGGCCCAGAGCCACAAACTAAAAGGCAACCTACAATATGGGAGAAGACATTTGCAAATGACATAACAGATAAAGAGCTTGTATCCAAGATCTATAAAGAACTTATCAAACAACACCTAAAAAACAAATAATCCAGTCAAGAAATGGGCAGAAGACACGAACAGATGCTTCTCCAAAGAAGACATACAAATGGCCAATGGACACATGAAAAAGTGCTCCACATCACTTGCCATCAGGGAAATACAAATCAAAACCACAATGAGATACCAGCTTACACCAGTTAGAATGGCTAAAATTAACAAGACAGGGAACAACAAATGTTGGCAAGGATGTGGGGAAAGGGGAACCCTCTTACACTATTGGTGGGAATGCAAGCTGGTGCAGCCACTCTGGAGACCAGTATGGAGGTTCCTCAAGAAGTTAAAAATAGAGCTACTCTACAACCCAGCAATTGCACTACTGGGTATTACCCCAAAGATACAGGTATAGTGAAAAGAAGGGGCATATACACTCCAATGTTCATAGCAGCAATGTCCACAATAGCCAAACTGTGGAAGGAGCTGAGATGTCCTTCAACAGATGAATGGAAAAAGAAGATGTGGTTCGTATATATAATGAAATATTACTCAGCCATCAGAAAGAATGAATACCTACCATTTACATCAACATGGATGGAACTGGAGGGGATTATGCTAAGTGAAGTAAGTCAAGCAGAGAAAGACAATTATCATATGGTTTCACTTATATGTGGAACATAAGGAATAGTGCAGAGGACCATAGGGGAAGGAAGGGAAAGCTGAATGGGAAGAAATCAGCAAGGGAGACAAACCATGAGAGACTCTTGACTCTGGGAAACAAACCAAGGATTTCGGAAAGGGAGGTGGGTGGGGCAATGGGGGAACTGGGTGATGGGCATTAAGGAGGGCACATGATGTGATGAGCACTGGGTATTACATGCAACTAATGAATCATTGAACATTACATCAAAAACTAACTATATGTTGGCTAATTGAATTTAAATTAAAAAAAAAAAGAGTTCTGGACACCCCACCCCCATAGTTTGTGAATTAACGGGTCTGGAATGGGGGTCTTGGAATTTGCCTGTATGAGTCCCCAGATAATGCTAATGCTGCTGGTCCAGGGACCATACTTTTGAGAACCACTGTTCTAGAATGCAGTAACACTGTAGACATAGTGCCAAGTAAGATATGTTTGTGAATGTACAAATCTTATACTCTCGCAGGGAAGATAAGAAGGCAAATCAACAATTGTGGTATGGTCTGATGAGTGCTATCATGGGAGAAAATTACAGGCTTCCTGGTGACATACATAAGCTGATTTAGCTTAAGAAAGAGGGAACCGCATATAATATTTAGTGATTAAAGAAACCAACTGTAGAAAAGAAGAGAAGAGAAGAGAAAAGAAAAGAAAGAAAAGAAAAGAAAAGAAGCCAATTGTAGTGAACATTGGTTGTTTTTGTCTGCCAGTATCTTTTGTTCCTTCTAATACTATTTTCCTTTTGGGAACTGACTACCCCTGGCTTGCTGTAGCCTTGTCAGCATCTACTAGCCGTCATGTGGCCCTTCTTCTCTGTCACTGGGAGCTATGTGATCCAGGCTGGTGGATTAGAGCCTTTTGGGGGGATTGACAATGACACTGGGAGATAGAGTCTTTATCCTTCAGAGATTCCCAGCAATAAGAACCATGTATGGCTGGAATTCCTGTGGACCTTCCTTACCCCAATATGGGCAGAGCCAGGCTGAGAAGAAAGCCATGGATGATCATATTTTTTCAAAGATGATCACAAGAATGTCTCCCATGTCATACTGTTCCTCAACATGTCTCTCTGAAGCAATGGGATCTACCTTCCCTTCTCTTGAATCTGGAAAATGGCAGAAGTGGCACTATGTGACTTCTGAGACTAGGACATAAAAGACAAATCAGGTTGACCTGGTTTTCTTGGGATGCTTGCTCATGGAACCCAGCCAAGCAGCCACAGGGAGAAGATCCATGCCAGTGTTCCGGCCAACAGCTCCAGCAAAGGTCCCAGCAACCACTAGCACCAGTCACCATTCATGTGAGTCAATGAGCCTGTAGATGATTCCAGGCCCCAGAACCCCAGATTCTCTCCAGTTGTGGCCCCAGACACTGTATAGCAGAGAAAAGTCATCCCTGCTGTGCCCTTTCTGATTCCTGACCCACAGAATACCATGAATGTAGTGGAAAGTTCAGGGTAGTTTGTTTTATGGCAATAGTAACTAGAACAGAAGCCAACCTGAAGTAAACACAGCTGAGATGGGAGAGAAAGAGAAAGTGAATGAACTTCAATTATTTGAACTCTCAGCTCAAACCCTGCCTGAAGTAAGATCCACCTGATCTCAGGCATCCTAGCTCCATGAACTAATAAATTCTTATTTTTGCTTTAGTTATTTTGAACTGGATTTCTGTCAATTTCAACCTAAACAATGTGAGTACACTGACTTTTAAATATCATGCAACCAAAAAAAAAAAAAAATGAAGAGGAGAAGAGCACATACAATACTGAGACAGCTTAGTACTTGATGCCTCTTAGGATGCTATCAAAGATACTGTCCACATGACTAAAAATCTCAGAAAAGAAAATAATCTTAGAAATCAGGGAAATGTCAGGTATAGGTGAACATCTAAATCAGGCACATCTCAATATGAGCTTGGACCCTGTACTAGAATGGCTGGGTTCTCATCTCAAGTCCACCTCATATAGACAAGTCCTATCAGATGCACCTAGGTCAAACGATTGAAAATAAACCTAATACCAAATGTAGGGTGCTTCTAAAAAAGAGCTACAGAAAATCTGGAAAGGAAAGTTTATGAAGAAAAAAGAAATAGGGCAAGGAAACTATTAAATGAATGAATAATAAAGCATGATTTTGACAAATCTTAAACCATTCTATAACTTTTGAGGAGTAAATACTTCTTATGGAGTAATCTTTCCAGTACATTTTTCTTCCTCCAGGGTTTTCTGAGCCTTCCCCCTGCCAAAAAAAAAAAAAAACCAACAACTGTTTTTTCCCCTTTTGAGCATAATTATTTATTCCCAACCATATTAAATATAAATATATATATATATATACCCAAACAAAAAGAAAGGGGAAAAGAATTCATTTCTTCAAAACATGAGTATCGTGGTATCATTCTTCTACAGGTACCCTGAGAAATAGGCACAGAAATTATCTTCAAAGTTTACAAATGAAGATGAAAGACCGCTAATGATTCTTTTTCCTATTTTATGAGGAACACAAGGCTAAGTCAGTCTTCTTTAGCACATTGTGTCAATTATTGTGATTAGTCAAAGAAAAATGCCCTCCTACACAGTAAATCAGGTTCAAAGGACTGACTTAGTTCTCTGAAAGTACAAGGTAATAGAAAGAACACTGAACTTGGAGCCATGGTCCCTCCACTCAATGATATATTGCTTTAGACAAATCATTTAACTTCTGAAGCAAAATGCCTTTATCTGCAACATTCTTCATCCCAACTATATGGATGCTATGAATCTCAAAACAAGTAATGTGAAAGTTACTTACCAACCTTAAGTCCTACACACTGTGAAGAGCTATTCAAGTTCAAGTTACACAAGGTAAGTCAAACATATTTAGATTGGATAACCTTCACGTTTCCCACATCTGTATTGCTGCTAACCCTCACTACGGGAAGAAGTATTTTAAGTATATTACATAAGTGACTTAAAAGTCACCTTAATGTAAATCCTAAAATAAGCACTTAGAAGCACTGCTTCATAGTGTCCTGAGGGCATGGTCCAGAGCTAGAAACTCCGTTAGGTTTTAAGGAATGGAGAACTAGTGGGGAAGATATTACTACTAAGAGAATCCATCGATTGGACTATTTAAGCCAGTCTCATCTGCAAACTATAGATTTGATTGGCAATCTCTGTGGCTAAATGCACATATTTGATACAAATGATTTGATGGAAGAGTGGTCCCCAGTGAGATCCCTTGGCCCTCTAAACTCAGGATTGATCCCCTAAACTCCTAAACTCAGGAGAATCCTAGAAGCTTCTTGCCTGTCAATTTTATCTTTTAGAAACTAACAAATTGCTGGAATAGGAAAAGAAATATTTGAGGAGGATCCCTGTGTAGGTGAATCAGAAAGTGCCAATTACCTCGTCTTCATTATAATGTTAAAATCCCCCACTGAATATTCATCCAAAGCCCCAATAAAAAGGAACCTGCTCAACCCTGTTCCGAGAGTCATGACTTTGGAAATTATTCCCAATGTTCTCTTTATTTGTCCAATTTTGTGAGGCATCTCCACCTGATGTGGTCTCTATCTACAGCTCACCAAGGAACCCACTTTGGACCCACTTTGGACCCACTTTGGTCCAGTAGCACAGTTAGTGGGAGGCAAGCAGGGTCAACAGGGAGCTTTCTCTTAAAACACGTGTGCCTTAGTTAATAAAGAAACATTCTAAGCAACAACCCAAAGGCTGATGGCTGGGCAGTTGGCTAGGCATGGAAAAACAGAAGTGGACTCGGAGCACTGGCCACTTCCCCTTCTTAGAAACTCACAGTCGGGAAGGGTGAAGTTTTCCCAGTGGTGACAATTCATGACAAGACAAGACTTTCCATGATACTGAGGACACATCTTATTCATTCCATAGGTGGCACAAGAGCCTGTGACGACTCTGTCATGCTACTTCCTCCTTCTGGAGCCGCCCAAAGGACAGGGCTGTGTGTTCAGGGGAAAATCTAGGGACCAAGGTCAAAATAACCATTTCTGTGAATAGAAAATCTTTTGATTAAATTTCTACCTGAGTTCTCCACTTACCTGTCTCAATATACCCACAACACAAAGTATCATTATTCAGGCAACCAAATTATTTCATAGCATTATCAGAGAGCCTCAGTGAAACTTCCAAATGTCACACAACCCATCTCCTGTGGTCTGAATTGTGCCCCTAAATATTCATATACCAAAGTCCATATGTTGAACAGCCGGTACCTCAGAATGTGACTGTATTTGGAGATAGGATTTTTAAAGAGAAAACTAAGCTAATATGAGGTCTTTGAGTGGGCTCTAATCCAATTTGACTGATGCTTCATAAGAAGAGGAAAGTAGAACACAAACAGACACAGATATAAGACCATGTCAAGACATAGTTATGACAGTGGTCTACAAGACAAGGAGAGAAGCCTCAGAAGA
>NC_138371.1:14156331-14168667 GCF_054177405.1 Leptonychotes weddellii | reverse complement strand
ACCTTGGTCTTGGATTTCTAGCTTCCAGAACTGTGAGACAATAAGTATCTGTTATTTAATCCTGCCTGTACCTTGGTCTTGGATTTCTAGCTTCCAGAACTGTGAGACAATAAGTATCTGTTATTTAATCCTGCCTGTACCTTGGTCTTGGATTTCTAGCTTCCAGAACTGTGAGACAATAAGTATCTGTTATTTAAGCTACCCAGTCTATGGTACTTTGTTTTGGCAGCCTTAGCAAACTAATACACTACCCATTTGCTTTTAGCCAAAACAGTGGTCTAATGGTGCAGCTGTTTACAGATTTCTGTAGACAGAAATCCCATGTTATTCCATAGTAAATACTTCTTAGAGACTGGCCCATTTCTGTGCTTACATAGGTGTTTTCTAGAGTCACCAAGTTAATTTGATCAAGGTAGGAAACCAATCATGCTCTCCTACCCACTTCCCACTCCTCCGTTACATTTCCCTCATCTTCAGCTTGAAAAGTAGAGCCTGGTGTGATTTCCAAAAAATTAAATTCAGAGTTTCCTTGTGATTGACAACTCAAGTGAATTCAAATAAATTCTAAATATGTCAGTATCCATAAAATGGATGCCCATTTTATGGTCCATTATCCATTAAATGTTCTTTGACTGAAAGGAACTCTAAGACGAAGTTCAGTTTCATCTCTTAGTTTGGCTTTCAATCTAACACCTGATGAGCCAACATTCAGATTCAACCTTGAACATAAACTTCCATTCTGGTGTTCATCTTCTCATTCCATTGATTCCACAGTCAAAGAGCTGGGAAAATGTGTTTCCTCCCTTCCTTCTGGGGAGAGAAATGTATTTTTCAGTCATGTAAACAGACCCCGGTTTATGGCTTTCTGACTTCTGAGCCACAGATCAGAAAACAGACTAAAGACGTTATAAACAGTTATGATTATAGCTGCTGTTTAGATGTTTAGGAAATGGCATTTAATTCTGTCATTCATCTACTTCAAGCAGGGAAAATCAGAAATTATATTTGTAATAATATGATATTTACCTCAGCAGAGTTTATTAGAATGTCATTCAACAGATTTTGTGCAGTAATTGCAATTAAATTACCTCCAATTGCCATCAAGGGCAAGTAACATTTTCTCAGATTTCAGCATCCTGGTGGCAGGTGTCTCCAACTCTTGACTATTGCATGGATTTTAAAGATGAATTAGATTAAATCATCAGTTACAGCTCTATATTTATTTTATCTTTCCTTGCTGAATTAAAGTCATCAACATATTTCTGTACCCTAATATGAGGTCCTTTGTTTTCTTGCTTACTTTATGGGATGTGGTGTTTGTTATTAGCATGTTGTATTTTAAATACTTTGTTCAGCCTTTTGAACGTTACAAAGGAAAAGAGGAGCCTATAATCCATTAAGGAATCCATTTCTGAAAAACACCACCATGGCATCAAAGAAATCTGTTATATTTGTTTGGATAAATTGTAACTACAATGCAGCCATCTTCTCTGACAAGAAGTCAGAAAACTTTGATAGTTATAAACATTGATAGTTATTAAACAAAAACAGACAGTGAGAGGTCTATGATGTACAGGGGAATAATTTTCTCTCTGTGTGTTTTTGTTTATTACTGACCATGAAATAAATGATTCAATCCTTCTCCAAACTGCTACAGAGTTAATACATACTTATTCCCAGAAAGATAAATCTGTGCCTTGTTTAGCTCTAGGTATAATGTATCTGTTGAGAATTAAAAATGTGTTGGTACTCTTTGGGGAGAAAGAAAGAAAGAGTGTTTACTATGACTTTTAGCCTCATATTTCTTCTTGCCAATTGCAAACGTGGTCGTTCTTTCTTGGCATTGCCTGGTTAGGATTGAAAGTGAAACAGCTCTTAATCTTCTGTTCCTTCCAGTATTTTTCCTTAATGGGCATCAATTAAAGCTCTTCTTGTCACTGGCTGCTTTCTAGCAAAAGCTACCGCCATATGGCCTCAGTTCAACTTGTAAAGAATGGTGTAAAAGTCCATAAAGTACTGAAATCTTCAGGAAAAAAAAAAAGAGAGAGATTGATGTTAGAATTTTTACTACTGTCTTGCACAGTAGCTGCCACAGTTGAGGAAATTTATGACTACAATAGCTTCTACCATGTTGAAAGGAATCCATAAATGAGTCTTAACTGGACATGAGGCCAGACACTAGCATTAATCAAAACTGTGATCGTCTGTTATCAACAAAGCAACTGTATCACCAAAATTATATACAAGTGAAAGATAAGCCATTATCTCTATGACCTTGGTTAAATCACTTTTCTTCCAGAAACCTCTATTTCTTAATCTTCCGAAAGTTCATTACCAGCACAGAATGCTGAGATCCTTTGGCCTGTAGAGGAATTTTAAATTTCTCTATATAAATATCAATGTTGGGATTTATATTCTGGAATCTATCTTCTGTTTACTTGGAAGGTAGGAGGTGCAAGGAGATCTGATCAAAATTAGTCACTGCCCGGGAACAAAGAAACAACCAGATGTGTAGCAGGGTTGGCCCTGCCAGACTTCTTAAGCTGAGACTTTGTAACCAAAGGCAACCCTTGGAATGGCTTAATGCACATACCATATGCATAAGCGTATAACCAAAATTTACCAAGCATTCAAATTAAGCATATACAACTCATTACAAATCTCTTATACAACCATATCGACAAATAAACTATGCATATGTGAGTTTCATTTAGATTACCCATACTTCCCCCAACTCAGAATTAGAAACAGAGTTGATATGGGTCTTTGTTCATTTTTCTGCTGTGTTCACAGGAGTCCAGCTCAGCTGAATGTCAGGTTCAGTCTCTGAGCAGGTCTTTGTGCTTAGGACATAAGCAAACTGTTTCTTTCATCAAGCCAGTTAACATACATATGAGTTAAGAGAACCACAAACAGCAATAAAGTGGACTTGACCCATCATTTATAAAAATGTTTGGCCTGAGGGGCGCCTGGGTGGCTCAGTTGGTTAAGCATCTGACTCTTGATTTCGGCTCATGATCTCAGGGTCCTGGGATCAAGCCCCATGTCGAGCCCTGCGTTGGGCTCCATGCTCAGTGGAGAGTCTGCTTGAGGATGTTCTCTCTCTCTCCCTCTGCCTCTCCCTCCCCCGCTAAATAGAGAAATCTTTTTTTTTTTAAGATTTTATTTATTTGACAGAGAGATAGAGAGAGAGCACAAGTAGGCAGAGAGGCAGGCAGAGGGAGAGGGAGAAGCAGACTCTCCACCGAGCAGGGAGCCCGACGTGGGGCTCGATCCCAGGACCCTGGGATCATGACCTGAGCCGAAGGCAGCCACTTAACCGACTGAGCCACCCAGGTGCCCCTAGATAAATCTTTAAAAAAAAAAAAAAAATGGCCTGAGAGATTTACCCAACACTTATATTTAGAAAACACAAGTAATTCTCATAGATCTAAATTACAGAATAATTCCGAATAGCCAGAACTTTGGGGGTAGGAGGGGGCACATCTAATGCTACTCATTTTGCAACACCCTTTCTAGACTCTTGCTTGGCTTTCAATGCTTTCTCTATTACTTGTCTCTCACCCACAGGGCAAAAGGCTATTCAGTTACCTCTCAGGAACCTCAGATGTTGCCTCTGATGGGAAAGAAGGATCCAGAAAGATAACCCCCTCTCCCCCAAAGAAATAAATTCTCCATCACTAGCACTTCCTAATTCCTGGCAACAGTTCCTTCTAATGAGTTCTTTTAAGCATGAATATTGAGAATTAGTGCAATGGATGTTACCAATACCTTACCCATATCTGATATAGTCCACCCTAGAGGTCACCTGCAGCTTGGTGGACCCTTCTTTATTAGGCTGACAGCATTTTACCTCAAACACCTGCTTCCATCTGTCAGCGCACTTTATCTGACCAGAGGAGAGAACAACAGGGCAGGTTGGAAATGTCAGGAGTTAACACCTAGTTAAGTGCAAACCTCAAAACATGAGGGATCGTGAGTGGATAAATACCCCCAACTTTGCACCTCATTAGCTGGATAATCTTGAAGTTCTTTCTCCACAGTCACTCAGAGGGTCCCCCTACCCCTTCACCCCCGCCCAAGAACTGGATCTTCCCACAGCCGTGGCTTCAATTCTTAATGTACCCTTTTTTATTTTCCTGTCCTCCCTGTCCCACTTCCTAACTCCCTCTCTGTGCAGCCTGAGATCATCTCCCCAGTTAACTTTTATACCCAAATCCTTGTCTGAGATCTGCGGTGGGGCAATTCAAGATAAGCAAAGAACAAAGATAAAACTCCATTTGATTATGGAAGTATCAGAATTCAAGCCAGGGGGATGGAAGAGGAATAAGAGCTCTTTTGCAGAGACCCAGCTACTGAGTTAAGACAGGAGAGTCTGACCATTGCCAGTAAGTGTTCAGGCATGAAGCTCGTCAAAAACATAGATGCAGCCACCACTAAGCAAAAGAGATGGGCCTTCCTGCCACTTAATCAGGGAATCAAGGATCAAGACGGAGGGATGTGAAACGATCGCAGGAGAAGGCTCGTCAAACAAAGCTGAGGGCTAGTTCTGAGCCCATGAGCCAGGCAGGGAAAAGCTGGAGGCAAAAGCGAATTTACATAATAGCTAATAGAGTTAATAGACAAGCTTAAAGTCTACATATCACAAACTAATGAGAATTACAGTAGAGTCTTAGCTGAAAGTAGACTCGTGAAACTGGATTTTCCCTGGGAAGTCAAGTTGTGCCAGAGAAACTAGGTGTCTGATTCTACTTTGTCAATGAGATGAAGCCAAGTGTCATGAGCATCTCCCTACCCCATAGGGTATGGTGACTTCTGGGTCTAAGGCATAGATCTAGAATCTAGGTCTTCCAATTTCCTGAGCAAGGCATGCTGTTAACCAGTAAAAATGTGAGTACTTTAAAATGCAAACACACACACACACACACACATACCTGTCATATCTTAGGTTACATTGGCGCATATTTAATGATTGAGTGAAATGAAAAGAACAAGGAATAAAGCGACCATGAGTGTTTATTCTCAAATCTTCTCATTCACGTTAAAAAAATTAGCTATTACTTTTGAAAGAGTACTCTTCTGTTTCAGTTATTCTTTTTCCTTTTTTTTTTTAAGATTTTTTATTTATTTATTTGACAGAGCGAGAGAGAGCCCAAGCAGGGGTAAAGGCAGAGGGAGAAGCAGGCTCCCCACTGAGCAGGGAGCCCGATGTGGGGCTCAATCCCTCTTCTGTTTCCGTTATTGTTGAGTTTCAAAGATAATAAAATAAAGATCCTAATTCTACCAGGGTGGAATCAGCACACCAACTCTGCCGATTACATCAGGGGTTTATTCCATCTTCCCAAAGCTTGCATTCTTTCTATTGAGTTTGATGTGCCAGGTCCCAAAATTGGGAACTGTATCAAGACAAATATTTTTTAAATAAAGTAAGCATTGTTGGTTTCAAGTATGATTGCCTCAAATATAAGCAACTACACAAATTCAAAACATGTTGGATGAAATGGTAGAAGGAAAACAGAGGAAGAAGCAAAGTAAAAATAGAAGCCATACACATAAAGGGCATAGGGTATGAAGCAGAGGATTTCTTCTGAAATTATATGAAGCCAGTGAAAAAGATATCATTTGGAACATAGTATTGTGCAATTCTAGTCAATGTAAGAGGCAATCAAAATGTTTCAGGGGGGCTGAAATGTTTGAAACATGAGGACAAGTGTTGGCCCATTCAATACCTCAGAGAAAAGAAAACGATGGGAAAATTTTTTCCAAGGGTATATGCATGAGCCAAATTCTTCACTCACATACTTGTACATGGGACCTAATTCTGCACTTGGATATTTGTGGCAACTCTGCATTCTGCAAACTTTGTGCTTGTGTGAAACAGGAGTTAAGCATATGGCAAACTCCTGCTTGCATGGCAATGTAGCTTCTGTTAGCATTAAACTTCTCATTAGTATGCAATGGAACTTTTTAAAAGGAAAACAACATTAATGACTATAAGCCATTTGTAAGCTATTTTAAAAGTTGGAATTCAAAACAAGATTGAACAACATAAAGCAAATATGGGCGCAATCTATTCTCCTCATCCATCAGGACCCTCTACTAGAACCAGCCCAGCCTAAGGAAGGATAACCCCAATTTAGCAGCCTATGATATGTTTCTGAGAGGCACACCACAGACATATGGGGAGACCTAAAGACTCATAACTTTATATCACTGGCATGTTCCAGGTGGAGAGAGGAAGGGGTTCGCCTGGATGGGTAGAGTTCTCAGCTTCCCTGAACCTCCCTAGAAAGCTAAATGCTTCCCAAGCATTAGGAAAACAGCTCACCCTCAGGCTTCAAGTCTTGCCTTCTTCCTCATGTTTATGTGGCCACCCTCTTCAAACTGCAAATCAGAGAGACAAGCTCTCCCTTTTATTTTTAATTTTAATTTAATTATTTGTCAGAGAAAGAGAGAAAGAAAGCACAAGTAGAGGAAGAAACAGGCTCCCCGCTGAGCAAGGAGCCCGATGCCGGACTCGATCCCAGGACCCTGAGATCATGACCTGAGTCGAAGGCAAACGCTTAACTGACTGAGCCACCCAGGTATCCCCAAACTCTCCCTTTGAAATTCAAAAGGCTTTGAAAAAAACAGCAAATCACTTCTGTGAGCAGAATGGTGGGCAGTCACTGTGTTTTCAATATTACAACTTCTTAAGTGGGTGGATGTGGCATTTCAAGGTACCGCACACCCATGGTCTCCTTCCTCTTCTTTGAATGGTTTGGCATACTTGACATTAACCTATCAAAACACACACATCTGCTTGTAGAAGTTCCTTGGATCTTCCAGGGCTGTTCTTTCTTGGCAAAAATTTGATTTGACAGCTATGGGGTATGCAGCAAGTGCTAAATGGAAAGACTTAGAAGGGGAAAACAATTAGCTTTAGCCCAAGTTCATTTGGGGTGGTACTGGAACATAATGATAAAAGACAAGATGTCGAGAGAGAGAAGGGTGGAGGAGAGAGAGAGAGTGATCTTAGACTTGAAATGAAAACTAGAGACAACTGAAATGTGTTAAGGATTGAAGTCTTCACCTGTCTTTTCTCGTTTCTGGGGGTTTTTTTAAAGATTAAAAAAAGTAGAGCATAGAACATGATGCCATTCAGCAGAAACATACCCCACGCAGAGCGTACCAGGGGAATCACTGCATTTGGCTGAATCACTGCCTGACTATAAATGGACAGAGTGTGAAATCAGAACAGAAGTCTAGGTCAAGGTGCTTACTGAAGAGCAGACAGGGAAAGGACCGTTGTCCATTGGAGAACAATAAAACAAAATGCTGTTAATTTCGGAAACTAGAGAAGGGGAGCATACTATACTACAAACATGGTCAACAGAGCCCATAGCCAGAGGAAAAGAATTACCAAAGGAGTGCTAAGCTGCTACACAAGCCACAGAAAAACTAGATTATTTACTCAAGAGAAGGAGCTCAAGAGGGTCCACAGAAAAAGCAGTGGGAACAAAGAAACTCAGTCATTTAACATGCCAAGAGAAATAAGCGGTAGCAACAACATTTTTAAACCCTAATTTATGGGGAAAAGAGGAAAATTATCAGTCTCAGCCAAGAAAAATAATAGCTCTGCATATCTTCAGCTATTGGATTTTTGCATTTCTAAATACATGTCTGTGGTCTGTGATTCTCAAGTCCTTTTGTGAGCGTGAAAACCGACCTCCATAAACTTCTCACTAAGCTCCTTTTCTCCTTCCAAAATGCAGATGAGATATTTACTACCCTGACTCAGCTGGTGAGCTGCATACCCATAACAGTATCATCGAGAGGATCTTAAAGCTCTTTGATAGCTTAGTGAGCATTTTCCATAGCAAATAGGCCCATCCTCTGCGTTCTGGGGAGGCAGAGGGCAGAAGGGAACTAGTACATTGTTTATCTGTTCTTTGACCTTAATCCATAATAGAGGAAAACCTGGAAATAAAACGAGAGCCCCAAAGAGTATACTTCAACTTTGTCTGCAGAATTTCATTTCAGTTATTAATAATGAAAAAAGACTCAGCGCATCTGATTACATGTTAACAAGTGTTAATGCTGGGTGGTGCAAACAGATGTTTTTGTAAATTAATATTCCATTTATTTTTCTAAGTACTTAAAATTTTTAAAGAAAAATTAGTCAAAAATAAAATAAGATTAATGGGAGATTGTATGGTACAAAGTTTAACAGAGAGTGTCTGTGGTCTCTACCAGGAAGAATCACAAAGTTTAGGAGAGAAATGCACAGAATTTCTGAATTGCCTATTCTGTAATGCCAATGAGTTTCAATCCCAGCTATAAATGGCCATCACAGGGGGGCAGTTTTCATAAAGGACTTCTCCTGTTCAAGGCTCACTCGAGGCCAAGTAGAAGTGAGAATCAATGAATGCAGGGCCCAGACAACTGTATTTTGTAAAAGTTTCTCTGATGGTTCTAAATATGTAGCCAGCATTGAGAACAACTCCTATCCTTTGGGACATGTTAACCTGGGATGAAATCAGAAAGAGTGTGACCGCAGTAGGAGAACCAGGATATCAGGGATCTGGATCCAACTGTATGACAAGTTGAGTAACCTTAAACAATTCATGTAATCTCTTTGGAATCCACCTCCCTTTTCTAGAATATGAAAGCACTGTACTAGATAAATGAAGAGGTCTGTTCCTTGTTCCATCATTCTATTAATGAAATATAAAAAGAAGAAAACAATTCAGAATTGATATGTTAATTGGAAATGTTTTCTATAACTGTATTTTCAGTGGAATAATATAGATTATGCACTCTTCGATGTAGCTAACTTGTATTTGGCTGGCTTAATTTGTCAAGGATTCCTACACATGGCTAATTCTGGAAGATCCTCTTAAGCCACTGTTGGAAGAAGGGATTCCATCTTTTCGTTATCATGAATCAATGGGACACATGAATAAAGATGCCTTACTGTGCTTAGTGGGATTGTTTGCCTTCTGCTAAACAAAGGTGACTCTTGCACTTTCAAATTACAACAGTAAAGGGATACCCATATAAAAGGGATAACTTTATAAAGTAGCTAATTTCCCAGCAAATGACCTGAGAGAAACCTTGAGGCCTTGGGTTTAACATTCAACAAACCACCTCCCTCACTTCCCCAAGCTCCCGCCCTTACGAAAATGGCCACCTCATCCCTATGTGCCCTGTGTGTACCTGAAAGTCATATGGGTAAAGGCAGCCTGTGGCAAATTGGTCAGTGATTTTGGATGAAGAGGACAATGCTTTGATTCACTCATATTTTAAACGCGTTAGATGCAGTGAGAGGAATTCTTGTTTTGTAGGCTACCATCCCAAAAGAAAAAAAAGTTACCTGAAGGTCAAATATGAGTCAACATTGTGGTATCTTGTGACATGACCTGGAACAAATGGATTAGCAGCAAGGGGTTGAGGGAGAGCCAGGGGGTCCTGGGAGCCAGAACTAGACAATGGAGGTGGGGACACAACCAAGCCAACAACATGGTTTTTAAAGTGGATGATAATGGATAACCAGTCTACTACAAAATCCTGCTGGGATCACAATCACTTCTTTAATTCTGGCAAAAACAAAGTAAGGCTCTTCTCCCACAAGGCCTAGAGAATTAGGCAGAGTATTACAAACAGGAATTGGGCATAAGGGGATGTGACTAGAACTCAGATACATGACCGGGGCTACATGGTAGGATTCAAGAATAAGGCAGAGAGTAGCCTAGGAACAAGCCCAGCATCCCAGAGGTAGAGCAGGGATGACTGGTTGTTGATTCACTTGGGTGTAGATGGGGGACACTGACTTGCCCTCTATGACAAGTACTGAAGACTGGGACTGAGCCGGCAATTTGGGTTAAGAGGTCTCTCTAATGGAGATGGGAAAAAATGGGGCAAAAAACCAGGGTGTTACAAGAAGCAACTTAGAATTAACTTTAGTGAGTTTTCTCATTTTTAAGAAAAACTGAAATTGAGTCATTTTCTACCAAAAGTAGCCATGATTTTATGCCATAAGACAGCCATTAATCAATGGATGTGGAAGAAAACTAGATTTCCCAGAGAACATGAAAAAGCCAAAGGATTAGAAAGAGGGAAAGATCTGGAAAACCACAGGAATAAAGACAAAAGGAGAAAGGGCAAGAGAAAGAGAGGAGCCAGCAAATCCCACCCATACCACTTCTGGTCCCTGAAACATCACTCATCACTCTCCTCCTTCACAAATTGTCCCTCCGGTTTCTGTTTTAATACCTTTGGTTCCACTTTCCGTGTTGAAAGGACAAAACATGACCTCTTCAGTGCAGAGCTCCTGGAACTTCCTTCCTCTTTGCCCTTCCTTACCATAGTGTCAGTCAGTAATACTGACATATGACAAACCAGTCTTGGCCACTGCAGGTCACTTGTCCTTCTCCTTCATCTTCCCCCGCTCCAGCTGGTTGTAACCCCCTCATCTCTTTGGCCCGCAGGACCTCACATGTCCGCTAGGCTTCAGCACACTCTCGCGCTCCTGGAATGTCTAGGCTCTTGATTGCAGCCCTGACAGTGGTTCCTTCGCCATCACAACCACCTTGGATGTCCTCTGCTACAGAAAATGAACCCAATTGGGAAAAGGATAGTAGGAATGCCTACAACTCAAACTAGATATAAAAAAAGGACACTTCCTCTGACCTACCATTCAGAAACAACCTTCTACCAGTTGATTGGTAGCCACGTCATTTCATTACATAGGACAAATTTTGCAGTGAGCTTCGGCCTTTCGGTAAGGATCACAACAGTCCTGGCTTTGAAGGGAAAGCGTGTGGTTTCCAACAGCAGGATTTGTCGGGGCACCTGGTGGCTCAGGTGGTTAAGCATCTGTCTTTGGCTCGGGTCGTGATCCCAGGGTCTAGGATCGAGCCCTGCATCGGGCTCCCTGCTCGGCGGGGAGTCTGCTTCTCGCTCTCTCTCTGCCCCTCCTCCCAACCCTGCTCGCGTGCTCTCTCTCGCTCTCTTTTTTTTTTTTTTAGGATTTTTTTTTTTTAAAGATTTTATTTATTTATTTGACAGAGAAAGAGACAGCGAGAGAGGGAACACAAGCGGGGGAGTGGGAGAGGGAGAAGCAGGCTTCCCGCTGAGCAGGGAGCCTGATGCGGGGCTCGATCCCAGGACCCTGGGATCATGACCTGAGCTGAAAGCAGACGCTTAATGACTGAGCCACCCAGGCACCCCTCTCTTCCTCTCTCTCTTAAAAAAAAAAAAAAAAAAGATTTATTGTGGAAGCCCTGCTTAAGCTCTCCAAGAAGGGTGAAGAGACACTGAGCAAGGACTTTTATGCCACAACCATCTTTGACTTCTCCTTATGTACCAATATTTGGATGTAGATGTAGAAATAATGGTGGTGGAATGGATGGTCTTCCATGACCCTTAGTCTATATAATAGCTTATTCAGCCCTTGTTTTTGGTCTAGCATTTTAGCATATCCTACTAATTGTCTCAGCAAGCTCAGAATCAACTATGTTAAGGTCAGAAAGATTATAAAAATCTCAATATTTCTCAATATATAAATTTTAATGTTTTTTGATGAGTAGTGTGATGAGTATGTGTGTTTGTTGCCTGGTGGTAGTCAGGACACACTTAAACTTTTTATATTAATTCTTATGGGAAAAAAATGTAATTATATAAGTCTACTCCGTATAAACTATATTTTCCTGGGATGTAAACTTCAAGTATGACTGAGAACCCCTTCACCCTGAATAATAGTGCTGTCCCTCCTTTACCCCTCTCTGTGAGCCAGGCATCCTTCCTTCAGAGAACACCGACACTTTGCTCAAGTTTAGATGGTGCTTCGCTGACCCTTTCTTTGTAAAGGGTAAGCATGTTAAGCTTTGAGCTCAAGTCTTTTCTCCCCAGAACAGAGGAATTCTCTTTTGTAGAAGAGGAGAGGCATCCTTTCCTTACTGAATCTAATCATCATTCTCAAAAGAGATGGGTGTTTTCACTCTGCACCTCTGTAGTGGTTTACCTCTAGAACTTTGTCATATGAAAATAAAATAAAATTGGCATTGGTTGGAGAAGCCCACAGACCCTTCATTTTAGGGAAACTTGAAAGAGACCAAATAAAATTGAACTGTGTTTAAATCCAGTTTTAAAATTCCCTAATCTTAAAAACTTTCTAGCATTCCACGAAACCTAGAGGACATAAAGAAAAAGATTAAAACATCTATGGGAAAAAACATACACACGTGTGTATATATGTAGATAAATAGAGCAAAAAACAAAGACAAGCAGAAAAAGACAAGATTTGCCATCATATACATAGGGCTTTAACAAATCAATAAAGAAGAATGAACAGCC
>NC_138371.1:14017555-14156231 GCF_054177405.1 Leptonychotes weddellii | reverse complement strand
AAAAAAAAAAAAAAGAAGAATGAACAGCCAATAGAAAAATCAGCAAATACCATCAATAGGTAGTTCACAGAAAATGATATACAAATAGCTAATAAATATATGAAAAGAACCTTAATGTCACACATAATTAATATATGCAAATCAAAAATAAGGGGACTCATTTTCTCAACTACAAAACTGAAATTTTTCAAATACTTAAAAGTTTATTTAAAACCTCGTATGCCTGGTGGTATTGCAGAAACAGGCTTTTTCATCAATTGTTGGTGAACATACAAAGTAATGCAACATTTTTGGAAGACAGTTTAGCAATATCTTATCAAAACTTTTAAAATACATACATTTGAACCAACAAATCCAATGGATATGGTCTCTTGAAAAAATAGTTGTATGTACAACAAAAAACTAGAAACAATGTTAATTTGCATCAAGAAATGATAACTCCATAGAATATTGAGCCGCTGTTAAAATGATTAGATGTATATATGTTGTTTTAGAAGAATCTGCTAAGATTAAGTCACAAGAAATATGTATTCTATAATCTCATTTGGGTAAACAGAAAAGAACAAGTATAAACAGAAATTTAATTATGTGCATAGATATAGTTGTATATATTCACTTCTGTTTGCACAAGCCTTTCTGGAAGAATAGGCAAGAAACAGTGAAGAGGGTTACAGGGCTCCCTTCACTCAAGCACCTTCATTTTCCTTTTACATTTGGTAAATGTTGAGAGAAAGAAGGTTTCCCTTGGCTTTTCTAGGTGACTCTGCATTCCATGAATCCAGAGACTGGGGGAAGAATGGCTAGAAAGTCCTCCCACACTTGTGTCCTTCCTGCTCATTGCCTAAAGGGCAATTTACACAGATTGTCTTTCTGAGGGTCTTTTACGAGGCTCATTTCCAATGTGATCAGTTCTTCTTGTAGGCCACGAAGACTCCATGTATCAGTGTCACTCACTAAGCCTCAGAAGCTCCAGCAGCTCCTTCCATGGTCCATCAGGAAGGCTCCTCCAGTAATTTAGAGCTTGGCAGTGCAGAAGATGTAGGGAGTGACATTACCAGCCATCATAAGCATAACCTTACCAGGCTAGTACAGAACCACAAAGAAAGCCTGTCACCAGATACAATTACTTTCTAGCATAAATCATTTTGAAATACCAGCTAAAGGGGTAAAGGTAGACAGACCAGAAAAGCTCCATTTCAGGAACATTTCAAAGCTCCTTCTACGAATGTGAGTTATTTTCTTTGTCCTAACTAGTTACTCATTTTTCATTCATTGGTTTCTTTCCCAACTCATTTCCCTCACCCCACAAACTCCTAATTTTTTTAGGAAGAATGCTCTTTCTTTGTCTACGTGAGTATGGATTCATGCATTTCCAAATACAGTACTTTATGCAGCTGTATTCATTCTTTGAAAAAGTAGGTTTATATCATGTTACCTCAATGTTTTCATCCCTTGACTCTGTTAATTTCTCATTCAATGGCATGGGAAAATAATAAATGTTGTTATATGCAGTTTTAATTTATGCCCTGTAAAAACACTAATAGATAAAGAATTCTCCAAACTGGAATGGTGATGACTGAATCGAATTTTTTTAAGAGGATTATTTTCCAAAGAATTTGTAGGGAAGCATTCCTGAACAGACTAAGGATTTTGTACAGCATTAATTTCATTGCTCAAGTCTATTTTGGGTGCACATTGTCAACAGATCCTAGTGGCCAGTTTATTTCAAATGCACAGTTAGCATAGTTCACATACTAGGAAATAATGCCAAGAGAAAGCATAACCAAGTCCATGGCCTCAAGTCTTGGTCTACAGGACACAGAGAGAAGTCAAATTAGAATGCAGACACAGTGTGGTATGGTGGAACACATGATTATGGAGTCTGAAGTCCTGGCTCTAGTCTCAGCCTTGCCTCCACTTATCAGTGAGACCCAGAATAAACCACTAAAACACCCTGGCCTCATCCGGACAATAAAGGAAATGGGCTTGATGATCATGGCTGTCCCTCCTACCATTCTTGTCTTGTGAAGGTGGGCAGGAATGTCCTTATTAAAACTCCATTTTCCCATGAGAACTTGTACTTCAAGAAGCTGCCATTCCTGCTTCTGGCAACTAAATTCATTTGGCCTAAAAACTAGTTTCAAAGGAAAAGGTTCATTGTCATACTTGGAGACCATACACCTCACTGTTTCAAACAGCTCCCAGAACTGCAGGATCTCAGACCTGCTCACCACCTCAGACGTGCAGAGATAATGTGATCCCTTTATGTCTCTGATTGGTCTTCCTCATTAACCGCCATCAATCTGGCTAGTGGAGACATTCTATTTTAGTTGGATCCAAGATTCAAAATCAACACACCACAGCTTCTTTCCATGGGAGCCAAGCAGAACAAGGTCATGATCCTGAATCTGGCACTTGCTAGCTATGGGAGCCAGGATTAGTTACCTAACCCATCTCAGGCTCAGTTTTCTCTTCTGAAAAGTGGGGGAAATGGGTTTGTTACAAGGCTTAGATAAGATATTTCAGGTAAAGAGCTAAACTCATTTCTCAATAAATGTGAAGTATCATCACCATTCTTGTCCCATTAATCCCACCACAAACTGTAGTAATCTGCTCTTGGACCCTTCCCATATCTCCCCACCTTTTCTGCTTCAAGGTACTTTGGCCAAATTTCCAAATCTGCCTGATTTCCCAAACCTGCTTTGGAAATCTCAGTTATTGAGTCAGAGTGACAATCTGGTGGGTGGCAGGGATGGGGAAGTTGGTAAACACTGGACTCAGCGTCTGAAGATTCAGGTTTCACCGGCTCTGCCACTTACTAGCTGAGGAAAATGCGCAACTCCTGGGACTGTTATCAGTTTAACCTTCTCAATTTAAGATGAGGATAAAATGGCTGTCATACTGCAAGGAGCATTCACTACAAGGCTCCAAGAAGAAAATAAATTTAAGAGTGCCTACCACTGTGCTTGACTCAGTAAGTGTTTATGGGGATTGAATGAAGACTGAGTGTCACACATGAGGGTATGAAATGTTGTAAAAATTCCAAATGATATTAAAATAAGGCCTTCTGGGGCGCCTGGGTGGCTCAGTTGGTTGAGCGACTGCCTTCGGCTCAGGTCATGATCCTGGAGTCCCTGGATCGAGTCCCGCGTCGGGCTCCCTGCTCGGCAGGGAGTCTGCTTCTCCCTCTGACCCTCCCCCCTCTCATGTGCTCTCTCTCATTCTCTCTCAAATAAATAAATAAAATCTTTAAAAAAAAAATAAATAAAATAAGGCCTTCTGATATATTTGTGTGAAAAGAGACTTCCCAATAGCAACTGCCCTTATTCTACTCCAAGTTCCTACTCAGTTTTGCCAACTTTCCTTCCATCATTTGTTCTTTAATGTTTTCTCAGCAAAGGTCAGGGCCAGACTTGCTACATCCTACCACATCAAACTTCCAAAACAAAAGGGGTAAATTCTGCTCACTTTGCATTCCAAAATTTCACATCTTACAAACTCAACTACTTGTCTAAAGTTGGTCTTCATTTGGATGCTTAGCATTATGAAATAGGTAATAAGTATGAATTTGTTTCCCAATATTCAGGTGTAAGACAACTTTTTGTGATCTGGAGTTGCCAAAGCTAACACTTGAGCACTTGGTGTTCGGTCACTCAGTATCAGTGAGGTCTTATCAAAGGGGCTGCTATTCCCAGAGCGTGGTGTTAAAGCAGGACTCGGGTGCCTACCTTTAGGGAACCCATCAGCCTCTCCCCTGCCTTTTGGTACCCCCTTCTTTCTTGAATAATCCAAAGGCAAATCTCTATTCTCTCTTAGGGCAGAAGAATTCCTTCCATCTGACAAAGACATGGCTACCCTCTAAACACTGAAAAGGAGGAATATCTCTCTTTTGTTCACAATGAACCAACAGCAAAAAACAAGAGTTGTTCATTTTTCCATCAAATAATCCATCCGCATGTATATAGCTTTGCTCATTACCTCACAGTTCTGCTTCTCCTGCAACACCCCCCCACCTCCAATGGTAATGGTGGACAGGGCGGAGAGAGATGCTGGTGTTGCTGAAAAGAAATAAGTCATGGGAAGCAAAATGAACTAAGAGGCAGTTTGTATTTACCCAACTTATTTATCCGATTTACTTGGACTTGGGATACCAAACATGGTTCATGGATGCAACAGGCTCTGGTTATGGTAAGCAAAAAAGAATATCACTGAAAGGACATTAAGGATGCAAAATCTCAATAGGCCAGAACACCCAACTTGAAAAATGAACGAACACCAGGGGAATCTAAAGACCTGGCAACTGGAACCACAACAAAAATCTTGTGACAAGAACTGCCTGGTCCATACAAGGTCCTACTGATGTGACAATGACTCCTAAGTGTCCTACATCTTTGCATTCTTCTTTCAGAGCCAATCGTCCCAGAAACTAGTTGGCCAAGCCCAGGTCATTTGTCTTCTTTGGCCACAGAGCCACACACACACACACAAAAAGGGAGGTAGATTCCTTCCAGAAAAATTATCCACAAGGAAGGAGTTCCCCAAAATGGTGAGGTGGGGGGAGTCCATGTTAAAAGGGCAGGTTACATGGTGGACACTCACCAAATTTTGATCTTTCGTAGATTGCTCCTTTTCTTGGTCTGAGTTTCAGCGTCTGCCTAGGAGAGGGTTGAACTCGATATTATCTAATATTCCTTCCAGCCTTCAGAGATTCTACCACCCGCTGCCTCACTTCCTCTGACAGCCGGTCGTATCTCGGAGGGCCAGCATCAGGGAGAGCTTTTAGTTGGGTAGCATCTAACCAGAGGTGAGGAGGCCACACATGTAAGAGTGAGATTAACCTCATCATCAAGGAAAAAAAGGTCTGATATTCCACTGACATGTCTCCCTGGTTACCTGAACATTCTCTCCTCTATTTTCTTCAATCACAAGGGAAAATGTCCCATTTCCTGCTTCCTTTCCTAGGGGCTGCGCCATGCTGATTCTACTCTTGGGTCTCTTTTAGACCCAAACCGTTTCTTTCTCTGGACCAAAGTAATCTTCCTGAACGTCTCTCCAAATCCTCTACTTCACGGCCTCTGCACTTGAATCATCCATCTAACCAAATCTCGAAATCTCACAATTTATTTATTAAACTACAGTTTAATCGTTACCAGTTGTCCGTGTACTTTCCCCTTTAAAGAGCTAAACTGGTTGTTCAAACGCCATCATTTCAGCTATGGAAATCTTTTCTTCTCTCAAGCATATCGCTCTGTGTTTGCTTTTTGTAATTCCTCTTTTATTTTGGATAAAAATTGTTTTATCATCACTGGAGTAAAAATAACCAATTTTGATTGTTTCTGTCCATTTCCTTTTTTTTTTTAGCAAGGGTTTCAGATAACTCTCTGTATTCATTTTCTGTATATTTCCCCCTCCAGCTGCCCCATCATTTCCATTTAGAAAGCAGGACAATCGCTCTGCAATGATTTGTTTCTCTCTCTCAGAGCTTCACACAGCTCTCGCCGCATTCTCTGGCGGGTTATACACATGCTATTTTTGTTAAGTCCCACATTCTTATTTTTTCAGAAGGACTGCAGTTCTTTGAGCTTTAATTATGGTGTCTTAAAAGATTGCCCCACTGCTTTCATGCTCGCGAATTTTATACTTCCTCTTATTGCACCTTATTCACCGGATTTCTTAATTCCCCAAAATTTACTTTCTTGAAACCCGATACCTTTGTATAGCTGCATTGTTCAAACCTACATCTTATTATTCTCAAAGTGAGTCATCTGTGGACACAGAAACCCTTTTGCCTGCTTGCCTGCTATCTTCAAATACGATTTTTTTCTAGTTCTTCCTCCACCCTACTGCAAAA
This sequence comes from Leptonychotes weddellii, assembly GCF_054177405.1. Taxonomy (NCBI): domain Eukaryota; kingdom Metazoa; phylum Chordata; class Mammalia; order Carnivora; family Phocidae; genus Leptonychotes; species Leptonychotes weddellii. The sequence continues at coordinate 14,150,380 of NC_138371.1, read as the reverse complement.
GAAAGTTATATATATTATTTCTTTCCAGCAATTGCAGATCTCTAAAGGTAATCAAAATTCCACCCCAAGCCCCTGTTTAAAGGATCAGACCAGAATTACTGAGCACAGTGCCAATCTTTGTTTGCAACCATCGGTGATCACTTTCTTTGTGAGATGAATCTAGTCTACAAAGAAGGAAATACTGCCTATGATCCCAATATTTGAATCCTATGGAAAAGAATTAGGAAGGAGACTAGTTTCCCAGGAAGTTGGAAATGTGCATATGAAATGTACAAGCATCTACCTTTTTAAGAGCAAGTTCTGATAAATACAGAACTGGAACATGGAAGAATGAAGGTTAAAACCACTTCCTGGAACAAACTTAGTTCTTGGAATTCTTTTGGCTCAAATGCAAGGTTATTATTGTAAAAGTCGTCATGTACTGCAACCCTGTACTCACTTCAAAGTGAAGTATCACAAAGACGATCACTCTTACACAGGAGAAAGAAGATCTTGATGGAGGCAAGGCAAATAACATATGAATTCTGGCTGGTTTGAGTAGAAAGAGAAATAGTAATTGAGGAAAAGGGTTTAACCAAAAGGATTTGAGTCCATTTGATTAAAAGTATTTTTAAAAGTCTCACATAAGCATCCCCGAATATTAAAGTTTCTGAGGTTTATCCATCACTAGTCATTTTCCAATTAACTGTACATCCTAATACCCCCTGATCCTAGTTCAATGGCTTCAGTGACTGATAATTTTGTTTCTTTTCAGAACAGATATTTAAAGCCAAAATCCTAGGAATGTGATTACAATCATTTTGTGGCTTCGAGTTTGCAATCCTAACTCTGAAGTGGCCATTTATTTCTCCCAGGTCATTATTCAGGCACCAGGTGGCTTCCACCAGGTAAACTGGGGTGCAATTTGGTAAATGGGCTGGCGAGGCTTTTCTCAACACTCAATGATGCAATACCAAAACAACTCAGTTAATTGCTCTCTTTAATGAAAGGTATAAGCAAGCATATGAAATAATTATTAACTGCTACATTTGCATCCATATGTTTACAATGTCACACACATGACTTAGCAACAAAAATTAAAAACATACCAAAAATACAATAGGGATGAATCTTAAGAAATAATGTCGAATTGGACAAACACAAAATTAGGAATGTTCCATATAAAAGGGAGCAGGGAAATGTGTGTATTACAAAAGTTGTTATCATATAAAAAAAGAAGAGAGGATGAGGAAATATTCCAAGTTAAAGGAAGCTAAAGAGATACGACAACGAAATGCAACAAATGACCTTAAACTGAGTCCTATATTAGACAGAAACCTTCCCTGGAAGGGAAAAAAACGTTACAGAGGGTTATTAGTCAACTAACAAAATTGGACTGTGGACAGTAGATTGTATCGGATCAATGTAAATCTATAAAGTTGATCACTATGCTGTGATTACATATGAGAATATCCCCATTCTTAAGAAATACACACTAAAATATTTATGGATAAAGTGCCATCATGTATATAACTCACTCCTAAATGGTTCAGAAAAATTACATATTTACGGGGAGAGAGAACACACATAAATAACAAAGCAAATAAGGTAAAATGTAAACAATAGGTAAATCTGGATAACATGCGAATAGGAGGTCTTTGCACTATTTTATTTTTGCAATTTTTCAAAAATTTTCAATTGTTTCCAAATAAAAAAATGTAACTATATACAATTGATCAAATAAGACAGATTGAACAGAACACATTCTATGTGATTCCATTTGTGTAAAGTTCCAAACCAGGCAAAATTAAACTTTACTCTCAACAAAATTAAACTGTATTCTTTCTTTAAGCATGCATAATTAGGTAGAAAAACTAAAAATAAAAGCGAGGAAATAAATGCTATAATAGGTATGTGGGTAGCATAATCCCATAATAGGATACCATAATAGGATAGTGGTTATCTTTAGCAAGGATGGAGGAGATTACTTAGAAAAGGGACTTGCCAGGGGCTTGGGGCACTAGCAACATTGTCTTGCATCCTGGGTGAAGAGTGCCTGAATATTTGTTTTATAATTATTAAGAAGAATGTTTATGTATTATGAGCTTCTCTGTGCATGTTTTCTAAAGGATGAAAAGAAGGAAGGGAAAGAGGGAAGGGGAGAGGAGAGAAAAGAGAGGAAGGAGAGAGAGGAAAGAGACTAAGGCACAATTTATTCCCTGCTTTTATGCTCTTATTGATGAGGGATTTGCTCTATCTAGCCACCTTTGTCAAGACTACAGAGAAAATTGCCCTTGAATCTTACTTTAGACCAGAAGCTCACTATTGCCCCCAGGTCCCTGACTTAGCACAAGCCAGAGCTTTAGGGCTGTCATATATATATATATACACAGGTATCACTAGACGTGGTCCAGTTACAGAAACAGGTAATTGACAGGAGAACAATCTGGAAGCTTTAATTCCTCACTATAAATTCAGACCATTGGAGTTGATTTCTTGGGTTCATTATTTAGCTAGGGTTGAAAAGCTTTGTGAGATCAATAACTTCTTTAAAGGTTGTTAAAATTAACATTTAAAATATTCTAACCAAGAACTGGCTTTCCTTTAGAAGAGATTAAAGGTAAGAATCATTTCTTCGATGTTTGGATGGGAAATCTACCATTGTCCATGGGAAGTTTATGCTCACTCTTCAATAGTATGAAAGAAGATTCCTACAGAAATATTTCTCATGATTTTGTGGGTTCAGTATACAAGACTTATCACTGGAGCAAACTGAAACAGCATGGGGTAACTTAGAATTCGCACATCAGTCCCATGACGATGGCATACAGAACATAAAGGGATTCAAGTGTACAGTAACAATATGCAGGAGAACCTGGCTATTCCTGAAAACTCTTGTCTGACCAGCTCTGCATATAGAACTAATTGAAGGGAGAGGTACAAAAAACACCAAGTGAGGACTTACATTTTAATTTGTGCAAATGCACATAGAAACCATGGAATTAATCTGTTCTGCATTTGGGTGGTGCCCAAATCCCTGAAATTTTAAGTAATATGTGACCAGTGTTTCTTTAAATTATACAAACACAACAATAGTTGGATGATAGTGTTCTGGTTACTGGCTAGTTTTTGGAAATATTTCCTGCTTTTAAGTTTAAAGGAATAATTATAGACTTTCCTTAAGATACAATCTACCCTACAAGGAAGGGTGACATATTTGTTCTGGTCCTAAAAATATCCCCATGTGCAGCCAACCCAAACAGTAGAGTGCAAGTTAACATGATGTTCCATTTTAATTGGGGTGCTGTCCCCAGTTGCCTTGAGGCACACTGAGTAGGGACCCTAGAAACCCACACACAGTCCAGTCTACACTGGACTGGTCCTCTTGGGCACTACTTCATAAAACCTTGAAAAGAGGTTTAGGAATACATCTCATTAAGGTCTTATACATGGGGATTTCTAATGTGGAGCATTCTGGGGAGGGTGACAAGAAACCTTTAGCCAATGAGATGTGATTCAGAGTCCAAAATGAGAAAGAAAAAAAACATTGTAAACAAATGATGTGTCTACAATTATCTTTCTGCCCTAGGCTGTTCTTCCTCCATATATATTCACCCCACACTCATTCTAAACCTTAGAACTAAGGGGGTCAACGCTCAGAACTACCTTACAGAGATTGAGTCCCAGGATGTTGCACACAAAAGACCCGGTGCCATTGGAATCCCATGAGCCTAATTCTTTCAATTGACCTGTCTTTAACACCTATTATTTGTAAAACATTGGGCTAGAACTTAGGCTTGAGAACTAGGCACACACAGGTGTCTGCATGTGCTTGTATAGTTCCTTGATTACTGCAGATTCACAAACTTATTTTAAAATCTACTTTTTTTAGAAGCGAAAGACAGGTTTGATTTTAATCATTCGAGACATGTGAGCAAGATTTGATGTGAAAGATCAAAAATGTGGATTAAAGTGATCACACTTGAAGAATAAAAATTATATTCTTCCTGAAAGACTTCTGAAATATATCAGCCTCTAGTTAGAGCACAGCTAGGGATTTGAAAGATGCAGATGCACTGTGGGTCAAACCATATCCCTCTAAGTATACTATCTCTGTATAGAGATTGCTCCCAGCGATCACAGGGCCATCAATCTTGCTTCCCAATTTCGATTTTTTAAAGGGGGTTTTAAAGGGGCACTATCCTTTAAAGTGTGCCTAATGGCTAAGTATTGAGGTCATCCCCCTAGTAGGGCAGGTCCAGACCCACACCTGACATTCTCCATCACCAGGGGAGCTTGCTTAATCTCACAGTGTCTGTTTTGCCGTGGAAAAAGTGACTGTAATAAGAGCCACTTTATTCTCTCAGGGAAACTTGAAAGGGAGTTTCAAACTCTCATAGGAAGACTTCTTATTATACCAATGGAGGCATCTTCTGATTTTAGTCATATCTTTTGTAAAAATATAAACACATGGGATGCCTGGGTGGCTCAGTCGGTTAAGCATCGACTCTTGGTTTTGGCTCAGGTTATCATCTCAGCGTGAGATCGAGTCCCGGTCAGGCTAAGTGGGGAGTCTGCTTGAAGATTCTCTCCCTCTGTCCTTCCCCCTATCGTTCTCTCTCTCTCCCAAATAAAATATGTAAATCTTTAAAAAATATATAGACACATGGTCTATCAGCTAATAATAACAATAATAGCTTAATAATAATATTAAACTTCTAATACATCAAGCAATAATCTAGCTATTTTAGAGACATTATCTGATTTAATCCTCACGATTCTTGTGGTTAAAGTAGGTATCATTACTACCCACTATTCATATGCGAGGAACGCAAGGTTCAAAGATCCCAAGTGACCTTCCCAAGACCATGCAACTAATCATGATGTACACTGAATTTGAACCCATGTCTGTTAATAGGATTCAAATTACAGAGTTATTTCTGCTGTGTCAGAATTATTAAGCTTCCAATAAAATTATAATTTACAAAGCACTTCCATAAAAGTTCTGAAAGATAAAAATTACTGGGTTACCACAAAATTTATGATTAAAAATCATAAAATCAGTAATATATTTGGCATAGGTAGTTAAGTCCATAGAGTCAGTATTTACAAAGTGCAAAGAGAAAGCTGATTAAGCTTATCAAATGAGTGAATTCAGTTAGGCAAATTAGACACTTCCATTAAGAAAGTCAGTCAAATTGTTTATGCTTTTCATTTTAAATTTTGCAGGCCAAAAGTACAACCAGTTGAATTTTTCATTTCTCTGTGAGTTACATGAGTGTGTCAAATACACTCACAATCAAGGTCAGATCTTTCATGTTCTCGAAGGCAGTAATGTAATGAGGTGGCATGGGGTCGGGGGAAGGTCTGAAGACTATTTTCAGCATTTCAAAGAGTCTAACAGATATCAAATATGTCTCCCAGATTAGGCTGAACAGGCTAATTACATAATCACATTCCTAAGCTTTTGACCAGAATTACTTCAGCTCAATGCAATAATAGTATGGTGATCTCATACTGATCAGCAAGACTGATCGGGAGTTGCATGTGTCTTTGGTTAATAAAAAATTTTCAAAAAAAATATAATGATTACTTAACGTCATAAAGGTAGGTGTGCCAGGATGTTTATACTTACTGCGGTATTGTAGTTAAGGTAGCAAAAGGGGCGGGGGAGGGAGCAGAATAGATGCTCAACAATAAAGGTATGACTAAAGAAACGATAGCTCATGCATGCAACAGAATACTATAGAACTATCAAAAGGGCGGGTATCACTTCAAGGTATGTTATAGAATAAAATAAGCAGGTCACATAACAACATTTATTACAAGGATACTATAGGCCTCATGCTTTCACCCAGGTTAAGAAGATATGGATGGTGCTTTGGATGTGTATACGGAAAAAGATATGCATATTCTCTGTGGACCTTCTAGCGCGTTCAAAGGAAAGGAAATGGGAAGGGCTCATTTGAACTGGTAACGGTGGTTACTTCCAGAAAATGGAAGGGTTCAAGTAAATGGGGTCTTTCACTTTCTACTCTAAACTTTCACATGGTTTGAATCTGGATAATGAGTATCAACCGTGTTGTAGTATTTTTAATTCCTGAATAAGTACAAGGGTTGTTGTTGTTGTTGTTGTTGTTTGGTAAGCCTTTCCAAACAAGAACTTGCTACGGAAACATAAAGAGAGGGAGTCCCCGGTGGTGGAATCCAGGTGACCTGCTAGCACAGATATACCCTTCCAGGGCGCATACAAAGCACACATATCCACTCTACCCGAGAGTGATCAGCTCCTGCAGCATGTATAAAGAATGCTGTTTTTCATGCCAGAAATCTGCATGCAACGGCTCTTCTCTGCACCCTTGAAAATACTGCAGCCTGGTAGCTAAGCGGTGTAAACAAGTTGGGGGAACAAACCTGAAGACCCTTCAGGAACCCTGGCACCTTCCTGAACTTGGAAGTAGTCCTGCTCCTAATTGGACACAGGTGTGCCTGAAGGGAAGCCTCCTTGTAAGTGTGCTCTGGGAGGAGCCCAACCATCCGGGCCATTCCCACTTCAGGGAGTGGGGAGCAGGCCAGCTCCACCAGCCGAGGCGCTGAGCTGCTTGCTGTCTGCCCAGCCCCGTCTCTGGCAAAACCACTCAGCCCGGGAGGTGTGACTTGGTGTGTGGCAGGAGTACCCAAAGGCTCTGCTAGATGTTGACAATCTCCCCCTAGAAGAAAAGATGTGGGCTTCACAAGGCCTTGTAAAAAATGTACTTCCTAGGCTATACCAGAGTGACTATTTCAGCGTGAGTTCAAAGTAGGTCTCAACCACACACTCCGTATCAGGACAGGAGGGAGGCTTAGCGGGACCTCATCTCTCCCCTGTCTCACGTTCAATCTGAGTCTTCTATTCCAAGTTTCTTCATGTCCATTGGAAGGGCCTGATCATCAAGTATTTCGTGCTCTTGGCTCAAGCTTTGCTGGGAACTAAACAAGTATGAGAGTCTAAGCCTGAGCTGTAGGGGGGCAGACCCCATCAAGTGAAGGACCTGCAAGGGGAAACTGAGGAAGGAGCAAAGGGGTGTAACCAGCAGGACTGCCACACAATTCCCTGAGTTTGGCTGAGCCCCACCCCTCCCTGCTGGTGGTGAGGGTGCAGTGGGTCCTGGCTGGGATAAGGCAGGGGCAGTGAGGTCAGGCGGGCGCTGTGGGCAGCAGGTCAGTGCGGGCGGCAGTTAGGGCCAGAGGACATGCCAGCCAGCAGCACTGTTCCAAGAGAAAGGGAGAAATGGGACAAACCCAACACTGCAGGAAAGAGATGATAAAGAGGACTGAGCATCCTAAGGGCATAAACAAAAGAGCAAGGTCTGCATTTGTTCCCTAATTCAGCATCTTCACCTTCAGAGACAATGAAAGAGCCCTTTAAGCTTTGAATGAGAAATGAAGCCACGCCCTAGGCAGCCTCTGCCCTCCCTTTCGAAAGCACTTAACTGAGATCATGAACAACAGGGTGAACGCGGAGAGCCGGTGGTCTGCTGGGCAGATGTCGGGGCTCGGGGGAGCCCACCGCTCTCAGCCAGCTCTCCAAGAAAGTGTCCATTCATCGTGGCTCTCCCCTCTGTGGCCCTGACACCCCCGGGCTCCGGGCCTCAACCTCAGGGCCTCCCTCCCTCTGTGGCCTTCAACAGCGTGTTCTCTGCTGGAACATCCTTTCCTGTTTCCACCTGTCACCTCCCGGAGGTCTCAGACTCGACCACATCCTCACAGAACCCAAGCCTGCCCACCCGGCCCATGCCCTGAGACCCCCTCCTGCTCACCACAGCTTTTCACTGCCACTTCTCCTCAGGTGGCTTTCCCAGGACAACCCCGGCTCTGATGCCCGCCATCTGAAAACCTGGGCAACTCATCAGATGTCCCGAAAAAAATGTTTATGAGCTTGAGTCAGAAGACATGGTTTTACTTCTTCTATTCCTTATGTGCTATTGCTTATTATTTGACTCTTGCCCTGGAAGGTGGGTTTCATGTCACGAGAGAACTTGTCTTAGATACCTCACATCCTTGATGTCTAAAGGTGTGCGACCAAAACTACACACAAGCCACACACTGATGAACTGAGCGCTCAGATGGTGGCTCCTCCATCTGGAATGTGCTATAATCTGTGAAACGGAACTGCAAAGACTTTGTAGAAAGAAATGAATGAAATATAGCTCACGAATAATTTTTATATGGATTACTTGTTGCAGTGATATTCTTTTCAATACATATGGTTAAATAAAGCATGATTTAAATTAATTTTACCTAGTTCTCTGCTTTTTAAAATCAGATTATTTGGGCTTTCTTGGTGTTGAATCATAGAAGTTCTTTATGTATTTTGGATATTAACTCCTTGTTATTTGCAAATGTCTTCTCCTATTCAGTGGGTTGCCTTTGTTTTGTGCCGATGGTTTCCTTCACTGTGCAAAAGCTTTTTATTTTGGTGTAGTCCCATAGTTTAATTTTGCTTTTGTTTCTCTTGCTTGAGGAGACACATCTAGAAAAATGTTTCTACAGCCAATGTCAAAGAAATTATTGCCTGTGTGTTCCTCTAGGAGCTTTAGGGTTTCAGGTCTCACATTTAGGTCTTTCGTCATTTTGAGTTTATTTTTGGGTATGGTGTAAGAAAGTGGTCCAGTTTCATTCTTCTGCATGTAGCTGTCCAATTTTCCCAACACCACTTGTTGAAGCATTTCTGGTTGGTTTGTTTTTTTAATGTGGCCACTGGAAAATTTTAAATTACTTATGTTGCTTATATTCTATTTGTATTAGGCACCATTGGCCTAGACTTTTGCTTGACACACTGTAGGTAGGCCAATACTTCTTAAAAAAATACATACCCACTGTGGCTCCGTGGGCCTATCATTTAAGCCTCTTTTTATTTTTACTCTTTGACATGACAATAAAAATATCTACCCCACAAGAACTTGTTGTAAAGACGAGATAAGATAGTGTTGCCCGAAGTTTAAATTATTACCCAAAGATACGTTATTTATATTTAAAGTTTGGTGAATGTCTGAAGAATGAGAAATGCAAGGTAACTGAATAATCCTCTAATTGTTAAGACAGTCTTATTATCAGAGCCTGTAACATTGGGAACAACCACAGTGAAGGGATAGGATTTCTGCTCTGAAGCCACCATCAGTTATATGCAGTCAGAAAGCAGACGTCACCAGAAAATCGAGGGTTTGCCAAATTGAGGACGAAAGAATAGATTTCTTTGACAGCTTAGTGAAAACATAGATACTAATTGTTTTGCATCCTAGATTTCAGTGTGGGGAGGGTGTTTCCCCTTTGGATAATTAACCATTCAGTTTGGCAAAGTACCTTTTCCACGTCAAGTAGAAAAAGCTTCCAGTTGACAAATAAAATGGGATAATGAATTTTTTTTAAGTTACATTAACTCAGGAAAAGGCAAAGCAGCTTAGAGAAATCACAGCCACTTTGACCCAGGCATTCCTGACCGTCCGTCAGTAATAACTATATTTGCAAGTCATCCCAGTAAGATTGAAATACACAACTGAGGGGGGAAAGCAAAAACCAAAAAATCCCAGGTTTTCTTTTGTGTCACAGAACAGGTGATTCAAATAGAAGTGCTTAAGGTGGAGAAAAATTCACCTAATTTGCAACCCAGTGAATACCATATAAAGTTAAGGAAAAGATGGCTTTTGACCTAATTTCATGGTCCAAATTTAATCAAATGAACCCCCTTCTTAAACACTGACATATTCAGGCATCTCTAAAAGATGTCTTTGAATAGAAATTTTGTTGTAGAGATGGAAGTCTTTGCTATTTTCCCCCTCCTGTTAGTACATGTTTGTAATATGCTAAAGCAGTGATTTCCCCCCCACCCCCCAGGAGTGATTTTGCTCACCAGGGGCCATCTGGCAATGTCTAGAGACATTTTGGATTGTCACATGTGTGACTGGCATCTTGTGGGTAAAGGCCAGGGATCCTGCTAAACATCCCGCAATGCACAGGACAGCAGGAAAACAAAGTTTTCCAGCCTAAAAGGCTAAGGTGCCACTGTTGAGAAACTTTGTACTAAAAGGACTGGTGTCTATAAGGTGTTTCAGGAATTTTTTATGCTTTTGCTACACATAACAGAAAATCAAATGAAGTTGGGCATATCCTTGATGGCCTCTGGCAACCATCAACACATGATCACAAGGCTAAGAAACAGTGAATAAGTTAACTCATTGTAACTCATCATAGAAAAACTTAGGGATAAACCATTAGTCTGTAAGAATTGATCAAGGAAAAGAGCAATACTGACAAAATCCTTAATGTAACTGAGGCCAAGTTTATAAGGATGAAAGACCTCCCTTGATGCACTTTATTCAACATTAACTCATTAAGTCTTCATTATTCAAGAGGGTTGTACGAGGGACTTTGGAAGATATAAAAGTAGATAATCTTGTTGTTACCACCAGCACACTTATTATAGACTGGAGTTAAAATGGCCCTTCAAGAAATATCTCTGGAATTAAAGAAAATTGGGGAGGCATTGAACCATAGAAAAGAAGAATCTGGCTTTGTAATCACCAAAGGACACACCAGGATTTGAATCAAGACATGCCCCAGGGAGAGGCTCTTAGTCCCTCTGAACCCCAGCTTTCTCATCCATAAAATGGGGATAATAACACTCACTTGGTAGGGCAGTTGTGAAGATTATGTGCAATTATTTATGTAAATTGTCCGGCATGATGCCTCTGCCATGGTGGTTACTCAATACACGGCGTGCCTTGCCTCTTCATTCGCTTGTAGTGTTTTCATCTTAACTATACTTAAGAAACCATGATTAGGTGAAATAGAAGGGAAGCCTTCTTGAAGGTGTTACAGAAACATTGGCTTTTACAAAAAAAATAGGCTAACTCAAAACAAAACAAACAAAAACCCTAAACGCCAAAAACATTGCTATAAAGGACTGAAGTAGTAGAAACCTCTGGAAATCTGGTTATAAGAATACTGATGACAGATCTTAGAAGACTTAGAAGTCTGGTAGTGAAGGAACATTCTCGGATGAAAGGAACAGTACTCAAGAAGGCAGTATAATTTACATTATTTCAATAAAATAAGATATGACCTGGACTTTGAGAAAGAACCTGATATCTAAAGCTAAGTAAAAAAAAAAAAAAAAAAAAATCAAGAACTGGTTGCAGATGTTCTTGTATCAAAATTTATTTGTGAAAATCTTTCAGGATCTATATGACAGCTCCTGGATGTTCAAAGGGTTTGAATCATAGACTAAGTTAAAAACTAATAAATATGTATTTTTTGTGTCGAATGTATTTTTTAACTTTCCATAGAAATCCTTATTAACTTTTTTGGTGCTGTCATCAACAACAGATTTTTGTTGTTCTCAACATTTTTCAAATATATTCATACCTATATTTTCAGTTTTTGTCACTGTTCTATATGAGAAACAAGGCAGGTATTAATACTCCCATTTTTTGGTGAGGATATGGAGACTGTGAGATTAAGTAATTTGGGGGTCTTCACTCCTCACTGGTGGAACAATTGGTCCTAATACCCTGACTTTCTATCAGACTTCTTTTCATATGACAACTCTTTCTTGTCACATGCATAATTCACCTGAACAGTATTTTTGAGCATCTGGTCAACAAACATAAGTAATTCCGTCTGCCTCAAAGACCTACAACCCAATATGTATATAATTATAACATAGAGGTGACATAATGACATAAGAGAAGTGTTAGAGATATGCTCTGTCAATTGAAAGGAAAGACAGATTCTATCAGATTGGCAGGATGCATAACTCATCTTTGTACAATCCCAGAGCTTGAAGAGTTCAGAGGCCGGCAGAGGGGAACACTGTACAAATAGCATCGTCTAATGCACTAAGTTCTATAAAAGAGGTATAATCACATGGCCATGGGCACAGCACCTCAAATAGATCTGAGATGTTCTCCAATGCTTCAGTGAATGACTGGATGAATTTGTATATGAGTGAATGAACAAATATTGGCTCAGCAAAGCCTACAGAATGCAAAACTGTTTTGTTTTGTGCATCTGCATTTGACATATTCCATACCAACCGTGGTTCTTAAAAACATTTGTAGATAGCACGCCTCGGCGTCAGGCTCCACATTTAGTGGGGGGGTCTACTTGAGATTCTCACCCTCTCCCTCTGCCCCTCCCCCAGCGCTCACTCTTTCTCACTCTCTGACAAATAAATAAAAGTAAAATCTTTTTAAAAAAAGAGTTTAGAAGACAGTTGAACATTAACATTTCTAGTATAATGAGACTTTTAATCTCTTTGGATGAGGTGCATGTAAATAGTGCTTTTGTAATCAAAGATACCAAATAGCACAAATGCTTTGTTGTGGTTTCACATAGTGTAGACATTCCAATATCTCATCCTAATTTGCACCGAATTTTATGCCATTAGACGTGAGCGTAGGCTGTGTGGCATTCTTGTCTGATGGGTAATCTTGCCGGGTTGAAACGTTGGCACTCAAACTACCTAGCAGATATACAGTCTCAGTAAGAAACCGTAAAGCAACAAAACTATGAAAGGCATGTGTTATTGCTCAATGGTAAGATGTCACTTTCACATTATGGGGAACTTGTGGAACGTTATTTGGCTTTATAAACAGAGATATTGCAAAAGTGTAGACACAAAGGGAGAAGAAGTAGAAAGATAAGTCATGAAAGAATACAAAGAGAATGGGGACTGAGGATAACCAAAGTTCTAAAAGTGGTCTGAAAATCTCAGAATTGATTACTTGGAGCCATTGTTGGGGACTTTGGGCTTCAGATGATCAAGGTCAAATGTTGAAATGTCCATCCTGGCAATAACATTTGGAGCCCAAGCTCCATTGGAACCAATAGGAAGGAGATGATCAGATTATTTGGTCCAATTGGAATTTGATTAAATCAGAATGTCTAGGAGTCAGTGATTTCCAATGTGGAAACAAAGCAAGTCATCAAACACCCCTGGGGTTTCTGTTATTCCCTTGTAATTGTAGAGGAGGAAGGAGGTTGATCTCTAGGAGCCATTCTGTGGATCTACCATGCTGCCTCATATCATCCATGGTGGAAAATGACCATCCTCCTTCTAAATGGTTGTCTGATCTAAAGAAGGGCCCTTTGTTCCATGAAGGAGGCTGCTCATCCTCACCATTTTATTTCTTAACACTTAGAACTTTCATGAAAGATGTAATCAAGGAGACACCAGATGTCATAGCATCCTAATTGCTGTAGATAATCATCAAGAGCTTGAAGGCATTGTACGTGCATGTGAAACATTTACTGGTGGCCTGGTTCCCAGGCAAGAACATGGAAACAGCTGTCTCATTGGAGTGTAAATTCCTATGGTTAAGGGGATATGCTCTTTCTAAATCAGATCAAATGAATTAACTTTTAAAATAAAAATTGTCCTTCTGTAGTTACACAAAGCAAATGCTTAGTTTTAATCAAACCAAATGCTGGGGACAGAAAGAACTCAAATAACTGAATGTGTGTGTGTGTGTGTGTGTGAGAGAGAGAGAGATGTGTGTGTGCCTGTGTGATATGAGATGGGGAAAACAGAAAAATGTCAAGCTCAATGGTTGCTTTTAATATTTTATCCACTTTTAATATTTATCTCTTTATCACTGGCTGTAAGCAAATTGATTATAATGTGTTTTGATATCATTTACTTCATGTTTCTTGTGCTTGTGATTTGTTGATCTTTTCATAACTATGAATTTATACTTTTCGTCAAATTTAGAAAGTTTCCAGTCATCATTTCTTCTCAAATATACTTTCTTCCCCTCCCCCATCCCATATCCTCGCCTATGGACACAACAATTTCATGTATACTCGTCCACTTGAAATTATCCCACAGCTCACTTACATTCTGTCCTTAACTTTTCTCAGTCATCTTTCTCTGTTTATCATTTTGAATGGTTTTATATTGCTGTTTTCTCATTCGTTAATCTTTTCTTCTGCAATGTCTAATCTATAGTTAATCCCACTCCATGTGGTTTTTTTAAGATTTTATTTATTTATTTATTTATTTATTTGCCAGAGAGAGAGAAAGCGCACGCACAAGCAGGGCGAGAAGCAGGCTTCCCCCTGAGCAAGGAACCCGATTCGGGACTCAATCCCAGGACCCTGAGATCATGACCTGAGATCTGAGCCAAAGGCAGATGCTTAACTGATTGAGCCGCCCAGGCGTCCCCCACCCCATATATATTTTTTTTAATCTCAGACCCTATGGCGTTTACCTCTAGCAAATTGATTTGGATCATTTGTATGTCTTCCACGTCTCTGTGTAGCATATTCAATCTTTCTTCTGGTTTCTTGAATATATGAAATACAGCAATAATAATGATTTTAATGTCCTTGTCTAGTAATTCAATTATCTGTGTCATTTCTGGGTCACTCTCAATTGTTTCACCCCCCATTATTGATAGTATTTGCCTGCTTCTTTGCATGCCTGGTAAGTTTTTCACCTTGCGGGGTGCTAGTTATGTGTGTATTCCTATAAATATTCTTGAACTTTATTCAGTGACACCGTCATATTACTTGAAAATGGTGAAAGCCTTCCAGATCTTGCTTAGTTAGGCAGAACCAGAACAGTATTTAGTCTAGGTTTTCCCCTCCCTGATACTGAGGTAAGACAACCCTTAGTGCTCTGATAGCCCATGAATTATGAGATTTTCCACTCTGGCTCTTGGAAACAGGCACGACCCCTGGCCCTGGGTGACAACCTTCAGGCACCATTCCCTCTACTCCTCTGGAGCAGTTCTTTTCCAGCGTTGAGGACTTTCCTCATACACATGTGCTAATCAGCACGCAAATGAATATTTAGGGGAGACTTGATGCGAATCTCTGGCATTCTGTCACTGTAGAGCTCTCTCCTTTTTGGTGCTCTGCCCTGCCCACTCCAGCTGCCTTGTCTACCCCAGATGTCTCCGCAACTCAGAGAGACTGTGTACATCTTCCTATGCTCCACTTTGGGTACTGCAGTAGGCACCTTCCTAAAGGAAATAAACTGGGGCAATACTAAGGATCACCTCATTTGTTCCTTACCTATTAGGGATTATTGGCTTTGGTTGCCCAATGTCCAATATCTTGACTGCTGTCATTTCATTGTCCAGTGTTTTAGTTGTTTCTGGTGGGAAAGTAAATCCAATCCCTATTATTCCATCTTGATTGGAAATGAAGTCCTCAAATCCAACCACTGCTAAGCTACTTAATTATTTATAAAGCAACAAATGTAAAAGCACAATGTAAAATTTGGAGGCGATATCCATGAGAAAAAAAAAGAGAAAGAGAAATGAAAAAAGTATACTGGAAAAAAAATGAATCTTCTAAAAAATTTCTTTGTCAACAATTGACAAATCTTTGTGATTAAAAAAAACAAAACAAAAGAAACTTAGAGCTTGATCACTCTGTAAATTTCAGGCAAGAGTTGCTCAGGTTCACAACAGTGTGAAATCCTGATCCTTGGGGTTTAGCAGAAGAAGCCACGTTAACGGAAGTCTGATCTTCCAATCATGGGAAGAATGCTACAATTAGGAGTGTCTTCATGAAAAGACAGAACTATGCCTGGCATGGTGCCCAACACACACGCAAGTAACGTTTGTACCATGGGAGAATTGAGAACATACTGGTCAATACAAAAGCATAAAATAGTGTGAGATAGGTATGGCCCAGTGTCAAACTCCTTGATACAAAAAATTATATTGATGCTGCTAAAAATATATATATTAAATATATACATATAAAAATATATATATATTTAAAAATTCTATGACAACATGGGGCTTCTGGGGCACTTTGTAGTGTTATTTCTTGACCTGGATAGGGATTACAATAATATTCAACTTGCTCAGCTTTCCCTTTGTACTTTATGCACTTTTCTGCATATTTATTGTAGTACAGAATTATAAAAGTTTTTTGTTTTTTGGTTTTTTTTTTAAAGATCAGATGAGAAACCACAAGAGAGCTAGGTTCAGTTGCCAGCTTTGAAAGTGAAAAGCTGAATAATTATATTCTTCATCATAAAAAAAAGGTCATCATAATATCATCATAATATATTGTCTATTTATAGGTTTAAGTAAATATTGAAGAGAGCTCCTTTGATAAATGACTTCCACATACATTATTTTTTTATGACCCTGAGGAATAGGCATATTTGTACAACTCCATTTTGCAGATGGAAAAACTGAGTCTCAAGAGGCTGTGTGACCTGTCCAAGATCACATACAGTAAGGGATTGGTGGGAGTCATGTTATTGTCACGGCATATAATCCTTTATATTCTTTGATTTTATAATAACGTGGTATGTGAAGGATAATATGGCATGCACTTTTGGTTATCTCCAAGCATCCACTCTTCCACTTTCTCTCTGTTAGTAGAACTGAACTTTACTCAGTATTCAGGTAGCCATCTTCTGGAAAAGAGTGGGAGGGATCCTCCCCAGGCCCAAGAAGTAATACCTTAATTTAAGCCAATCATATTAATCCCACCCCTCTTTGCAATGATTGGCTTATGAAATGGGCATGTGATGTGTCTTGACCAACCAGATGCAAGAGAAGATCTGCAGTGGGGTTTATCGCGTAATAACATGATGCTTGAAGCTGCTTGAACATCTTGACGAGTCTGAAGATACAAGTAACACGGTGAAGAAGTCTAAGTGGAAATATTAAAAACAAACACAGAAACAAAAAACCCTGGATCTCTGATGACATGATTGAACCATGTAAGTCAAACCCTAAAATATCCCTGCTTCCAAACCTCTTATATGTGGGATAACAAGCCCCTTCGCATTGTTTGAGCTGTTTTGACTTGGATCTTTCTGTTCTGCAGCTGAAAGCATTCCTGCTAATAAACTAAGCCCTGAACTGATGATTCTCTTGTGTGGTCTTATTTAATTTTCATTGGAAATTCTGTGAGATTCGGGCGCCTGGGTGGCTCAGTTGGTTAAGCGACTGCCTTCGGCTCAGGTCATGATCCTGGAGTCCCGGGATCGAGTCCTGCATCGGGCTCCCTGCTCAGCAGGGAGTCTGCTTCTCCCTCTGACCCTCCTCCCTCTCATGCTCTCTGTATCTCACTCTCTCTCTCTCAAATAAATAAATAAAATCTTTAAAAAAAAAAGAAATTCTGTGAGATTGATATTACTATTGCCATGTTTCAGAAGAAGACTTAAGCTTAAAAAGCACTTAGGAACTTTCACACGTTCATGAAGTTAAAACTAGGATGCATATCTATCTATTACGCCTGACTCCAGATGTGTCACATGATAGACTCCTCAAGAGTTTTTTTCAAAAGATGATGGCTCAGTCACATGGGAACATGAAAAGTTATTTTGTTGCTATCACGTTAGTTGTGGCTATAGTGAGAATCAATGTCTTTTTCTCTTTTCTCCAGCCCTCAAACAAAGCCCTTCAGGGAAAAATTCTTGCTTCCTGGTACTCTGCAACCTATTCTCTCAAGAAGATTTCCTAAGCGCAAAGGAAGGACAAATATCCCTCATTCTGAGGAATCTTCCTAACAATGGGATGCTTACCCAAAAAAATGAATTAACTATTTTAAGAAGTAGGTCCCTGTCTTAGGGGGTTTAAATTAGATCCTGGGTGGCCATATAGTGAAGATGGGGCGTTAATCTGGCAGGTAGCTGGGTAAAATAATCTATTCTTAATCTACAACGAGAAGGTTTCATGACGTTCTCAAATTCTCTATGGAATAACTTATCCATACCCATTCCATTTGTCATCTTCCTCTTTCTCTAATTCATTTCTCAAAAGAGTAAAAAGATGAATAAGGTAAAAGCCCAAATAACTTCCAACTTCTCAAGGGAAAGATTTTTCAAATGGTGCAATATGAATACTTGTATTTTATAGCCTGTCATTTCTTTCAATTTGCAAATAGTAAGTCTCTGCTTTGTGCATATCTGTTACAAATTTTCTAAATACCAAAGAAAAAAAAAAGACCTATTCCTTCCCTTGAAGAATTTGCAACAACTTACTTGAACAGATGTGTACACATTAAAAGTTAAAAATACAAGACAAATGAAATGGTGCTGTTGGACAAATATAATTATGAGCAAAATGGAGGAAACTTTAAATGGGGTTCAGGCCTTTAAAAAAAAGAGATGTCCTTGTACCTTTAAAGAAATAACCTCAAGCCAAACAAATAATCCCTTCGGCAGTGGTTGGTTTTTTTGCTTTTGACATCCTTGCGGTAAATAACCATGTGATGAACTCTACTCATTTGTTAAGATGACCAAAATATTAGGCTAAATCTTGACCAAAGCCAAACCCATGAAACAATACATTCATGGTCAAACCCTTATGTTTTAGATTTAGAGCAGGGCTTTCTAACCTGGGGTCCACAGATCCTTCAGGGACTCTTCCAACAGATCCCAGGGCAGTCTGTGAAGTTGAATGGAAAAAAATTATAGCTTCAATTTCACTAACCTCTAACTGAAATCTCGTGTTTGCTTTGACAAACTATAGCATTATTAGCAGCTTCTGTGACATTGTCAGCAATAGAAATCATAGGTATTTTCACATCACATTATAACTTTGCAGAGATCTCAAAGTATCACTTATGCTCATTTCTACTTCAAAATGACGGCAGTTATTGTTGTTTGATGCACTAATAGACACAGGTATTACTACCTCACAAATTTGGGTGTGTGGTATTTTTTTTACATATTTTGATCAACATGACAATTCAGTATAATTGGGGTTTCTTGGAATCCCATGTGTTTTGTTTTTTTGCATATAGAAACAATGTTCTGAGACCCAGCTCATTTACCAGAGTGCCCAAGGGTTCATGGCACAAAAAAGCTTAGGAACCCCTGGTTCAGATATCTCTACCTTCTTAAATTTTAATGAACATTTTCTTGGGGCTTAGCAGAAATTCATCAGTGCTCTGTGTTTCTGATTTTGTCGCACATTTGAGTTTTGGCATTTCAATGTCTGAAAGATTGGATGCATAAAAGGAAATCATTAGTGTCAAATAAAACAAAATTATAACTACTTTAATTTTTAAAATTTGTCTCTCACATATACTTTGGGTATTTTTATCCCTACTCAATAAATGAAAGGGAACTGGTCCCAAGACTTTCTCTATAGCAGAAGTGAAGTGTCCAGATATGATGCATGAACTCATCAAGTCTTGAATCTGGAACGTATTTTATGGGTTTCAGAAGTTTCTACCCTGGAAATGAGCTTCTTCCTGCCATAAGGAGACGTATAATCTCCTTTTTCTTTCTTTTTTACCTTAAACTCCCTGAGCACAATTTAACCTCAATGAACTCACTTCTTAAAGATCAGATGCTTGCTCTTTGAAGAGTCTCTATTTCTTCTATATACAAAGAAAGTTAATTCATACTGTATAAACACTTTTTAAAATGTACATGTCAAGGCATACAAATTTGCATTATTTCTTTAGACTATGCTTGTTTGCTTTGAAATTAAACGTGAGGTGCATTTATTTCAAAGAGATAAACATCAAAAGATAATTTGGGAGCCACTTAAACTCAGATGGCCAATTTATATTGCTCTATTCATGTTACTTAGTATGGTAGGTAAAGATCAATAAAAATTAAATGTAAGATAGACTATTACAAAGAGATGGCTATTATGCTGCTCTATTTTATGTGAATTTGGGAAAAGAACCTTAGGCTGACACATTCAGAAAGAATTTTGTATGTGTGGGGTGTTTCAAATTTTTGAATATCTTAAAATTCTCCCATTACAAACAGCCTCTGGGCATATGTATGCACTGCAGAAAGAAAAACAAGAAACTGGCCATCAACAGCAGCTCCATAGGAAGTCATGGTCCAACCATGACATTTCAGGCCAGAGCCTTGGTCTACGGACTGCTAATTTCCAAGGAATTCCGAGGAAGAATTTAACCATTTCTATGTATGGTGATTTGCCCCTCTAGCCCTCTGAAACGTGTTTTAAGGAACAATGAGGGAAATGGGGGTTCCCCAACGAAACTCATCTCTATCCTTCCTGCTTTTCATGTGATAAGTCACATGAACCTTAACATAAGAAAACAGCGCTATTTCAAGTCCTTAACTCTTTAAAGTAAGTGAGCATGGATTCAGCCTCGAGCAAATTTCACAGAAGACATGTTCTTGAAACCGTAGCTCCAGTGAGACTCATTTTTTTTTTTTAAATCACTCACAGGGTTTTATAGAGAGAATTAGGTAACTTTCTTTTTCAACTTTGCCTCAATTTATCAGTTTCTGGATTACATGCCCCCTATCTATCCAAGAAATCCAGTATGAAAATGAGGGACAAGTCCAACAACTTCAGTTTTCAAGTTATGTTAATAGTACAAGTTTTGGTATGTCCTTTATGTTTTTAAACACACTTACACAATAAAAACCAGTTCCTTTTCATCTTTAAATCCTCCAGACAGAACCTACTAGAGAGATTATAAAGTTGTCTTATGCCCCGATGTTTTATCTAAAAACCAGAAACTGAGTGATGCCTTGAAATCACCTAAGCCTGGGTGGAGGTGTGTCTCACTGGGTTCAGGGAGAGTGTGAGAGGTTGGGACAGCTGCTATGCTGATGACACACAGCTGTGATGGAAGGTGCAGAACAAGTGGAGCGTCAGGGTTGTGGTAACTCGCCCACATGTAATGTACCTGGAATGCGGCTGGGCTTATTCCCATGGACTTCTGCAAGGGTGAATAATTTCCACAGTGACTCTTCAAGTTTATAGATGATCTCACATTTTGAAGAGGTGGGGAAGGGTAAACAGAAGACCTGAGGTTCTTTTTTCCAAAATGAGAAGGAAGTTACTTATATTGAGGAACATTGGGATGAATGGGAGATGTTCGGGAGAGAAAAACACAAATCCTTTCCATGAAGCTCTTGTAGCACTAAAAACGATCCCATTTAAAAAAAAGCTGATGCTCAGAAGCTAAAAAATATTTTTCACACTCAGATTTGGGATATCCAACCAAACATGCTCTGAAATAGACATCCCCAGATAAAATACCACGTCACATTCTTCTGAATGGTCCAGCTTTGTGATTGCTTCCTGCCAAGTCTGTGGGGTCACCGTTTGATTCACAAATTCAATTAAGGACAAATTTTTGTTTTCCCACATGAGGAAGATACTAACTATACATAACCAAGACTGATTTTTGAAATATTTCCTTTGAAAAAATTAAATGCTTTGTTTTCACAGATATATCAAATTTCAAGCGATAATATCAGGCCATATATAATCTAGGTCGCCTATATAAAATGTGCCCTATACAAGTTGGCCCAAGTGTAGATAAAATCTTAAAGGACATTTCAAAATAATGAATCCAAGAAGACATACTGTTAGAAAAACATGGACTTGCAAAGCAATCGAAACTCTTACTGTTTTATCCCCACGTCCCACAGTGTCTAAGTAATCTCAGTGTCTGTCAGCTGGAAACACAAAGAGCATAGGCTCCAGGAGAAGGTAAGTCATAATTAAAATCCCAGAACTTCAACTTCATCTCAGGGTCACTTTATGGAACTTACTTAACTTTTCCAAGCCTCCTTTGTGCTAGAAAATGGAAGTCATCATTCCTCCCTGGTGGGGCTATGTGAGAATCAAGGAAATACGTGTCTGTGGAGTTCTTAGCAAAACACCTAGCCCCCAGTAGCACACAAGCACTCAGTAAGGGATACCTGTCATGATAATAACATAAACCATCTTCACGCTATCGGAGTCAGAGCAGCTTACACACGTGCACGAAAGGCAAGATGAAGTAAATACACAAGTTAACAGTGCAAAGGGAAAGCCATGGTAAGAACATCCTGTGAGGTCAGGAGTGTGCTGCTTATTCATTCATTCGTTCATTCATCCAATCAACCAATATTTACCTGATGCCTGCTGGCGCTCATCTCTGGGCGGTGGGAAAGTGCAGGGAACAAGACATGTGATCCCGCATTCATGGAATATATGGTCCCAGATGTTTGGGAAAGATGAAGGGCATATAAACTGCCATCTGTAGTAAAGCTTTAACAGTCGCTTTCTCCATGTGTTCGATGTGCTGTCTTGAAATCCCAGTGAAGGCAATGCAAATATAAACTCTTAGGGGGAATTTTCTTACTTGGGTAATTTAGAATAGTCTGCAACATGGTAAGCAATGTAGAAGGCACTGCTTCCTCTATCAGTGTGATTCTCGTGGTGGAAGCATGCAGGCAGGAACACATGCACACGTGTGCACACACACACACACACAGCTCATGCGGAGTGAGAATGGTGCTTTATACTATGTCCCTCAGCATGGCCTCCCAGCCCCAGGGGAGGGTCGGACTTCTGCCTCCATCTGTCCTGCCCCTGTGGGCACTCTTCCTGGTCACCCTCTATAGCTGTCTCTAAAGAGTAGCCGTTCCCACCCCAGGGGATGCTCGACGTGATTCCTGGAGTGGAGGAAGACAGTTTCAGACATCCTACTTGTATTTTGTAATCATAAAAAAGATAAGTCATGCTTTCTTAATATCTCACGTGTATGACTTGTGCCCTCACTCTGCCCTCCACCACTGGATCCGTAGTACCTGGCGTGACCTAAGGGAAGAGCAGAACCTTCCTAACGCGATGAGGCCTGATTGACAGCGACACTTGCTCGCCAACATTCACGTGCCGTGTACCAGAAAATTCTGCATTTTACACATGCCAGGCTAAACTGTTTTAGGAGCGATATTACTTGGTTGTAACTAAGCCAAGTAACAAAACGAACAAGCGAATTAAATAGAGTCTGGCAAGGAAACCTTGTGTTGAAAGTAATAAAATAATCCAAATACAAGTGACCAATTAAAAAAAAAAGGCAAAGCAGAGACTTCTCCCATCCCTAATACTTGCTCTTTGGAGCCACATGGGTAAAAACAATGACAATTCTAATCAGATCTGACCAAAAGATGACCAGAAAAATAAGACTTTATCACACCTCTTCGAAGTCTGAGTTTTTAGACCTCGCTCTAAGTGTATGGGACATGTGCCAAGATATTATTTAAGGATGGGTTTCAAGTCATCCCGATTAGCAAGGCATTTAAAACCTAAGCATCAAGAACATGAAATCCAAACGACTTTTTTTTCAGCCATTTTTAAAGCCACAGAAAACTCAGTCAGAGCTTTACAAAATTTCTCTGAAACTTAATGGAAAATGCTTTGAAGTCGCTTTTGAGGTTTCTTGCATAATAATGAAAGACAAAAAGTATTTGTCTGGCACAAACGATTCTGGGCTAAGATTATAGAGATATCCTCGCACTTGAAACTCATACCCTACTCAGATCTATTGCAACAAAGAAGTGAAAGCCAGAAGTGCACACATTTCTTCAGGAGGCCGTTGAGGTTCTTACTTTTCCAAAAAATAGGACTTCCCTATAAAAGGATGTTCATCGTGCGTTGTCATGAGATGGAGTACTCATGAAAAGCTTTCGTACCATAGACATTCCTTGGCCATCACTTAAGAAAATAATTTTGAACGTTTCTCAACTTAAAAAAAGAGGGACATATTTTTCTTTTACTACAATACCAGTGTTTCAAATTTGCCAACATTTTCTGTAAGGACTGGTCATTCTCAGTTGTATGCTATCTAGCAGATCTATATGAGATATCTCTACATATCTATCTTTACATTTATCTCTATCTATATATTTAAATTTTACCTTTCCCCTCAAAATAAAGGTGGTAGTTTAATAATAACTGAAAAATCATATTGCTTTTAGAGAATAGTTCAAGCTATGAATTTCAGGCATTTGAAAATAGAAGCTTAGAAATATTGTTGTTGTTTCATGACTCGTGAAAGAAAAAAATGTCTATCACTGTAAAAATTCTGTGCACTCAAACCTGGAAAAGAACTTTCTAACCTGTTTTGAAATCATCCAAATAAGGAATTTTCAGGGTTTAAAAAAATTTTTTTAGAAATATAAAAATTCAGGGCGCCTGGCTGGCTCAGTCGGAGGAGCGTGGGTCTCTTGATCTAGGGGTTGTGAGTTTGAACCCCACGATGGGTGTAGAGATTACTTAAATAAATAAAACTTCAAAAAGGAAATATGAGGGCGCCTGGGTGGCTCAGATGGTTAAGCGTCTGCCTTCAGCTCAGGTCATGATCCCAGGGTCCTGGGATCGAGTCCCACATCGGGCTCTCTGCTCCTTGGGAGCCTGCTTCTCCCTCTGCCTCTCTCTCTCTCTCTGTCTCTCATGAATAAATAAAAAAAAAAAAAAGGAAATATTAACTTGGAAAAATAACTAAATGACATCAGAGACAATGGAAATTTACCAGCCAAATTTCAATAAAAATGTTGCATGATCAGTGGATCAAATTTGTAAGTATCATACTTTAGCAAGCCCTGCCATGGATGCACATCTTTCATTTGAATCTGTGCATCTTTGAAAGGTATTCTTTCCAGCTATGGAATCTGTGATAACCAAAGATCAAAGTAAATTGAACTTTGAGACAGATCTTCAAATACCTGTTTCAGAATATATTTAACCCATATTTTCAAAATAACAGAGCATGTTGGATCACACTGCTCTTATTAAAATATAATTAGTGATAACTAAGCTAAATATACTAATAAAATTCTAGTGAAAGCAAAGAGCATACACAAGAATGAATAAAATAAGGTTCTAAAATGTATAAAATATTTTTTCTTCTTGAGAGCAACCTAAAATGTTTAACTTCCATTCTTGTGTATTGTACAACATACAGAATGTGCATCTGTAAAAAAAATAGAGCAGTAGATCATTTATAAATTTTAAAAATGTATTTATAAATAAATAAATGTAGAGCTAGGTGTGCACACATGTACTACTAGGGGTTTCAAGGGGTTTTTTGTTTTGGGGGGGTTTTCTTTTTGTTTTTGTTTTTTAAGATTTTATTTATTTGAGGGAGAGAGAGAGCACATGAGTGAGAGGCAGAGGCAGAAGCAGACTCCATGCCGAGCGGGGAGCCCGATGTGGGACTCGATTCCAGGACCCTGGGATCATAACCCGAGCTGAAGGCAGACACTCAACTGACTGAGCCACCCAGGTGCCCCTGTTGATTTTTTTTTTAAGGAGAGGTGGATCACTCTGTTGCAGATGAGTATTTCTTAAAATGTGGTTTAGGAACTACCCGCCTCTGGGTCACCTAAGGTGCTTGTTAGAAAAATGAAAATTTCTGAATTTCACCCCCAACTCCTAATTCGGGATCTCTAGAGGTACGGCTCAGGCTTGCATTTGTAGCAAGCTCTTTGCGTGATTCTTATGCATGCTGTAGTTTGCAAACCAGGACCACTAGCCGAGAAAATCATGCCTGACTGTGAGCCATCAGATGCACTCTCTGTGCCCAGAGACCAAAGATTAAATATAAAGGGTCCATCCCCCTGGGTGGACAATGATCAAACCACTAGTCCATTCTCTGATTTATTAAGAATAATGTCGGGGCAAGTAGCAGCCGTGTGGCCAGGAGAAAAAGAACATCTTCCATCTCCCTGCCTGATTAGGAAATTCTTAACTTTTCCAGGACTTGTCATCCTTAGAGCTCATGGTAATTTACGGATGTTAACTTCGTTAGCCACACAGATCCTAATGGGATAGTCAGGAGGTCAGACTATGAAATTCTGAATATAAAACAAAATATCTAAAGGATAATATGGTAAGGAAATATACATATTTGAATGGGCATTTTTAAAAGATAAGTACTAATTGATCTCCAAGTAAGATTGATTACATGTGGGAAAGCAAGTGTCTTTCACATCAAGATTTCTGAGAACTTGTAAAATACTTGTTTTCTCCCCATTTTAAAATAAATAGGACTTTGCCTCAATAATGCAGAACCAAGCACAGCAATTCCAGTGTTTCCTGAGTCCCTCCCTGGCCCTTATAATCACAAAGTCATATGCTCCTTGGATCTTACCTTACAATTTGAAGGAACATCTCGTCTTTCCTCGTCAAGCAAAACCTTTCTGCATTTTCTTTAGTCCTGTTCTGTGTCATCTGCCTGTCAAGAAAGCAGTTGCTTGTTTGATTGTTAATTGCCCTTGTGTTTTATTATAGAACGCGTTCAAATTTTGGTAACATGTTCTTCTTTGTAATTAGATATAGTAGTTAAAACATCATTCAATTCACCATGCCATTTTCCTTTAATCAGCCAGGCTTTATGATGATGGAACCATATCTGTATTTTTACCACAGCAACACTGCTCAAAGAAGATTGTGTTGCGAATACATTTGGTAATTGGAATGAAATTCAAAGGTAGAAGTGCTTTTATTTTGCAGGCCTCAAATGTGTAAATGAAATGAAATTAAAATATGGATACTTCAATGATTTGTATCACCAAGAAGTCAAGGATTTTCTACGGGGCTTAGGATACCTAGAGCTACAGTTATCTATCTAGTGATCGTGGATGAAGTGCCCATCCGAGAATGTATCAGTCAGCATTCCCCAGAATCTACTCTACAGGCCGTGGGCAGGCTGAAAACTCAGGCAGGATTTCTAGGTTGCAGTCTTGAGGTAGAATTTCTTTGGGGAAATCTCAGTTTTTGCTCTCATGGTCTTCACCTGATTAGAAGAAGCCCACCCACATTATCAAGGATGATCTCCTTTATAGATAGTCAACTGATTGTAGATGTTAACTACATCTAGAAAATATCTTCACACCAACACCTCGATTAATGTTTGATTAAATCACTGGGTGCTGTAGCCTGGCCAAACTCATTCAGAAAACTACCTATCACAGAAGACAAAAATATTTTAAATATGTTCTCTCCTTCATTTCCCTTCCAGGAAAGTTTTATTAGCTGCCATTTTACAGAAGGGGAAATTGAGGATTAAAAAGGATACGTGATTTGCCCAAGATCGATGAGGAAATGAGCAGTTCGGCCGGGCCTCCCTGGTTCAAACGCATGACCCGACGGTGCACCCATCCTGTGTGACTCTCTCCCCTCTGTGGATGGGGAGACGCTGGGAGAACAGGGCTCTATCTCCCTTCTTCTTGTGTTTCTCACGTGGTGAACTAGCCCCACATCCATCCTTTACCTTGGAACCGCATCCTTCATGAACGAGGGATCAATCCCGGCGACAAACCAGAAGATGGGGGGCCGCTGGGTCCAGCAGTGACTGAAAGGATTTCTGGAGTCTGACACCTGAAACTCAAATCTCAGTGTGGCCATGTACAACCCGTGCAGTCTCGGGCAAGAAACGTAGACTTTCTAAGATTCAAAAAGCACAAGGTGAAGTACCCAGTGCTGGAGCAGAGACTGCCTGGGTCATCTGCTTCTCTCTTTATGCATCAGTTTTCACATCTATAAAATGAGGACAATGGAACCACTGCACTTAAATGAGACAAGCCCCATAAAGCCCTGAGAGTCGAGTCTTGCCTGTAGTTAAGGACCCAGTTATTATTTGATATTATCTAGGATTCTGCTTCCAATCTATGAACTGAGGATAAAAATAGAATGTCAAGGGGTCAGTGTGGGAACTAAATTCGATGACGAGGGGCGCCTGGGTGGCTCAGTCGTTAAGCGTCTGCCTTTGGCTCAGGTCATGGTCCCAGGGTCCTGGGACGAGCCCCGCATCCGGCTCCCTGCTCGGCAGGAAGCCTGCTTCTTCCTCTCCCACTCCCCCTGCTTGTGTTCCCTCCCTCGCTGTGTCTCTCTCTGTCAAATAAATAAATAAAATCTTAATAAATAAATAAATAAATAAATAAATTCAAATACGAGCATGGAGTGCTCCGCCTGGTCGCGGCTCACCAGCACACATCCAGCCAATGTCAGCTGTCCACTCAAATGCAAGTGTCCAAGAGTGGGTACCCATCCCCCCTCCTCCCCACTCTATGCCCACCACCCGGCACGTGGCAGGCAACTTAAAACGTTAAGAAAGGCAATTTAGGATTATTGACAGCCAGAGGCCACGCCTAGCAAAATGGCATCTGGGACTGACGCACTCGCTGGAAGAGAAAGGAAGCTAGAACCTACCACTGTGAGCATGTGCAGAGTGCTCTATACTTCTTAAAAAAAAAAGTGGGAGATAAACTACTACTTTGGATTCATACATACACATCCTTGCACAAAGGTATTTCTCTACTTTTGTGATGTCTCCTCAGGAAGCAGAAATAAACCCAGACACAACACGTAGAGAGCAGTGGTTAATATGGGTTCTAGCACGTGGCCTGCAGGCCAAATCCCATTGGCCATCTGCTTGCTTATGGCCCACCAGCTAAGAGTGGCTTTTACATACAAACATTTACAATTGATTCCATCGTGGACAACTAACTTTGAATCCCAATTAAGTGAAACATTATGCCCTTCCCTCCACCCCCCCAAAAAATCTCATTCTTCTCATCAGTAGACCTTCTCATAGGTAGACAAAAATTGTACACAGTGGGGCGCTCAGTCAGTTGAGCATCCCACTCCTGGTTTCAGCTCAGGTCATGATCTCAGGGTCGTGGGATCAAGCCCCGTGCTCAGCGGGGCGTCTGCTTTAGATTCTCTCTCTCTCTCTCTCTGCCCCTCCTCCCCACTCGTGCTCTCTCACTCTCTCTCTCTAAAATAAATAAATAAATCTTTTTTAAGAATTGTACAGTGATGATGATTATTATGTTTTTAATTTTGTCAATAAAAAATTGTGAAAAATGTTTTCTCTCTTGTTGTATAAGTACCTACAATTTTGCCTCTTAGCCTGCAAAAACAAAAAATAAATTTAAATAATAAATAAAATATTTATTCTCTAGCCTTTTCCAGAAAAAAGTTTGCCAGTCCCTGTGGGCTTAGAGATTCTGACTTGGACTTTTATTCCCAACAGCTGGTTCCTGTGAACTACAAGCTCTTCTCTGATGAGCACACTTGCTTTGAGAAAAGGGAGTAAATTGGTATCTCAGAACACTTCTTAAACCACAGGAGAAAACGAGTTCTATGCCTCGACAGTTTTAAAGTAAGAAAATGTTACCCACCCAATTCCAGTCCCACACACTTAACTGTAAAATATATTTATAAAGCCATGTGATCAGAAACATTGTGTAGTGTTTTCTGGTCGTGGGAAAAAGAGCCATCCTGTAGCTTAAATGGACCCATTCTTTGGGAAGAAGTTATTTCATAGCACATGATTAAAAGTTAACTTCTTGGAACCTCTACTGAGAATCTGGAAGCTACCATCTTCTAGGTTCATTCACTTATTTGTTTAAAATGTCACCTCTTCCCAAGAGCCCTTAAAAGTGCACACTCTACCTGCTTCTTGCTGGATTAAAACATGTTGGCTGTTCACATTTCTTAAATGATGAAAGATAATAATTTCAACTAGCTCCCAACATTAAAAGCCTATTGACTTTTGCTCCTGCCCAAAAGCTAAAAAGTTAAAACTCTGGAGCTACGGAGCCTGAAGGGAAAAGAAATTACAAAGACAATGCCCTTTATCGAGATCCTTATGATTCAAAGGAAGGTTCTCTCTGGAAATTCAAAAATCAGGATCTGCATCAAATGGGAAAAAAAAAGAAAAGCTAGAAATTTTCAGCAGTGACTAGGGACTATATATATGCGCACGTGATATTATCCAAAGTTCCTAAAATAAGTCAGAATCTGGGAGAAACAAGAAGGCAGAAGTGCAGAAAGAGAATAACGCCAACAGAAGGACCTTGCTTGTGTCTTTTATCTCAAGTAAACCCGTAGGAAAATGAGGTTGGAGGCCAATTGTGACACCCAGTGCTGTCAGATCTGCAGATAATCAGGGAACATCACAAACACTGCTCTCCCAAAATAGAAACTCTTCACTTATAGAAGCCATAGGTCATGACCTCTCCGATTTGGGCCTCCTATGTATCACCCATTTCTAAAATTACCCTATGCTGTCTGCCTGCAGGGTCCACTCTGGGAAAGGAAACAAAGAGGTTTTGACAATTCTTAAAAAGTAGAAAACAAGAAAAGCAATGCCTTTGCCTGTTTGTTTGTTTGTTTCTTTTCTTTTCACCCATTTGGACAGGGAGCATCGAATTCTATACACAGCAAGTTATAGATAACTTATTAATATACCCAAATATTAAAACAGCTTTAGGGGGCTTAAGATGTCACAAGCATCCAAACAACATCTCTTTAAAAAGGCAAATATGTACAATTTCTCACCACAAAAATTTAAAATACACATTTGAACCAAATAATGTAAACCGTCAAAAGACTCAATGGTGCTTTTCATGGACTTGAAGTCCTCATAAAAGGGTCCATATATCTCCATCACTTCTATAACAAGTTTTACTACAGAAAGAAAAAAAATCAAAGAGAAACCACAGAACCGCAAATCTTGAAGATGAAATTAACCTTGAGACATTAATTACTCCATCACTCAGCTGCTCCTGCTGTCCTCACATTTACCCCACACCACAACCCAAAAAATATCTTGTGTTTTAAGCCTCAGAATATGAGATACCACAAATTTCCAAAACAAGCAATTGCCTCTTAAAATTTCACTGACAAGTGACCTATGCCTATAAATGACCACTTCATGCCCCTTTTGATTCTAGAATTACTGGTAGTGGGGCTACACCTTCTCAAGGAACCACTCTGTCCCCTCATCCCTCTTTGTGGAACCCCCACCCACAGCCCACCCCCAGCCCTAAATGTAGTGATTCTTACAGGAGTATCTTCCAAGGAGAAGTCACTGAAATCTCCAGAACCTGTTCCCAGAAGCCAAACATCTGCCTTGCTCCTTCTTCAAGTCTGTACCTGACTGCCCACCTATTCCCCAGCTATGTCTAAAGAGACCAAAAGTAGGATGAGAAAAGCACCAAAATTAAAAGGCCTAGATTTATAAATGTACAAATATCCTAATGCACAATATATACACATTGTAAATATACATATGTACATGAATGCATAGAAAAACGTATATGTGCTTTACATGTACGTAGAATTTATAGATATAAAATTATATTTATACACACACACATATAATACATGCACATATATACATATACACGCATAAGAAAGGCAAGCACTTGACATGTGAAGCCAGATCGGGAGTGTAGCAGGCAGGGCTGATGCCCCCACCAGCCTCCCCCCACCCATTACTGAACTGATGATCTCACCCCCTGAGCCTGAGCCATCCCCTGCCTCCAGCTGGTAATTCACAGGAAAAACAAAGGGCAGAGAAACATGCTGACCTGCCCCAGGAGTTTCAATCAGCAAAATCCAGATGGAGGGAGACTTTGCAGGTCAAACAGGCTGAGTTCTTCAAAAGATGAACTGCAAGGAAAAGACAGGGCTTCTGGGATTCCCTGGAAACAGACTCTGAGATGGAGATTTGCATGTAGAAGGTTTACTGGAGAGTGAACTAAGGAACCACATCTGTAAGACAGTGAGAGAAGCAGGATTGGGCAGAGGGGAGGCCGAGCTACCCACTTGGTTATAATAGACACACAGCTGATCCCACAGAAAAGTATGGGAGCTGGGTTCCCCTCCACAGTTACTCAGATTGACAGATGGGGCCAAGCTGAATCAGGTTTTGCTCAACCAGTCAGTGGAAGCAGATTGGCCCCAGGAAAGGAGTCAATGACCTAGCAACCACCCCTAATTTCTTGCCATGTGGGTTTCCCCAGTGGCGGTCACTTACTTCATCAAACCAGCAAGAAGGTTCTCTATAGAGAGTCTGCTGCTAACAAGACAGAGCCTTACATAATGCAACAAAATCACAGAAGAGCCAATGCATTACCTTCACCATATTTCAGTGGTTAGAAACAAGTTAGTCCTGTCTGCAGTCAGTAGAAGGCGATTATACAAAGGTATGGACACAAAGAGGCAGGATCAGCCTACAAGTGTCCTCCACAGTCCCCCTGGTAGATGGGTGCATGAGTCCTTCAGTGCTGGGTTAACTGGGGGAGCCTCCACAATATCCATCCCAAAGAGCAACCTGTAGGATAAAAGGCACTTAGAGACCCAAGAGACATCTACGATTTTTTTTTGAATGGGCAAGACTACACCATAGTATCCAGAACTGAACAGTTTATTGATAATATAAGAAAGAAGTTCAAGGAAGTGACAAATATAAATGTCAGGATCTCTGTTGGGGCTGTAACCAATGAAGGGGCTTCCCAGTTGGCCAACAAAGTTCTGTTATTTGATCTGGGTGGGGAGAAGGGGTATAGAGGTGTTTGCCTTATTATTATTCACTAAGCTATGCATTTGTTTGATACTTCTTTTGTATCTGCGTGTTATTTTAAAGTTTAAAGCTTAAGAAAAAAATCCCAGGATAGAAATATGATTCGTCCCACTGAGACAATTGTCCAGTCTCTTGAATTAAGTTGTGACCAGAGAGTATAACAAGATATCTGTAAAAACATGGCCAGCCAAGCTCACGTTTTTTAGCAGGGCTCTGGCAAGTGGGCAACTTCAATAAAGGATGAGTGAGCAGGAAAGAATGAACAGGGCTCTTCGAATTCCAAACAGTATATTCTTTGTAGAGGCAAGTTGAAAAGAAGTCATGGCTAGCGGTAACACTTCCAGCTAAGAAGCCCTTTTCATTTGGAGTAACCGAGGTCAAAAAAAACATGTCAATATTTTCTAATATTACCCAAGCAGCCATACGGGTGATGGAATAAAGCTGTATCAAAACTTCCTTGCCTCAATGGTGATAAGAGCACATTATATCATTGAGAATTGTCATGGGCTATAAGCAACAGAAGCAGACTCAAACTGTCCTGAGCAAAAAGGATCTGTAATCTTTCACATAATAGCAAGTCTGAGGCTCAATAAAGCTTCTGGGTTGATTACTCAGCATACCAAGGATGTCAAGGTTCTTTCCTGTCTTCTGCTCACATCAGATACCTCCCCAAGTTGGATCAGAATGGACAAATGGAAACCAAACATCACATGAGGAAACGACGTCAGGAGGAAGAAGACAGGGTCTGTCTTTTCTTTTGACTTTTTTTGGAGTCTACTCTAAAGAGTCAACTTCCCCTCATTAAGTCACATGCCCAATTTTAAACAAATCCCAACCGAGAGGAATGTGATTCCCCCTAGACCAATCACACCCACCCTGGAGCTGGGTCAGCCTCCCCTGAGACATATAGCTGCACAGGGTTGACTGAATACCCAAATAATATCAAAATTCTGTTAGGAAGGAAGAAGGAGGAAATGGTGCTGTGGGGTGATTCAGCAATGTAATGAACAATGCAACCAGCAAGTACACCACATAGATAATTCATCCATCTGTGAACTCTGTTTCTTAAGATTCAATTACTGGCCACAGAACCTTGTGGTTTTCTTACATACAGGAACTAGAAATCTAAAAAGAAAAAGATTAAGGGGCGCCTGGGTGGCTCAGTTGCTTGAGCATGGGACTATCGATTTCAGTTCAAGTCATGATCTCAGCTCAGGTCATGATCTCAGGGTCATGAGATTGAGCCCCACATCGGGCTCCAAGTTCAGCTAGAAGTTTGCTTGAGGATCCTCTCTCTCCCTCTCCCTCTGGCCCACCCCACTGCTCACTCTCCCTCCCTCTCTCTCTCTCTTTCTCCTCTCTCTCTCTCTAAAATAAATTTAAAAATCTTTAAAAAGAAAAAGATTGAGAGGATATTGCAATAAATGTGCTAGTAGTCCCCTTTTCTTGTTTGTTTCTTCTCAATAGGCTAAAAAAATGTGGTAGAATGTCAGCTTAACACACATGTAAAAAGTTAATTAATTAATTAATTAATTAAATGTTTTACTAACTCCCTATAAGGTCCCTATCCATATAGTCTTCCCTCACCCACAACTGGGTCAGCTGGTCCCCCATCTCCTCCCATATGTACATCGCTGCCTCAACGCCTGGAATTTCTTCATCTCTCTTTGACACCTTGAAATCGGATATGGTAATATCTACTTCCTAGAAATCAAATAATGCCAGTGAAGTGCTTACCAAAATGTCCAGCACAAAGGAAACATTTAATTAAAGTTAGCTTTCATTGTCAATTTTTTCTGGGAGTTTGATTTGTTTAATCAAATCATTATGCTGTAATTTCAAAGTATAACCACCCATCCACACATTGCTGGGGAAGTTCTGGGGATTTCTTTTTCTGCAATAGCCATGATTTAATGTATTTATTGGGAACTTTTCTCCTAAATCAGTACGTGGCTATTTATCCATCACTACCTATCCTAGTTTCATCCATCTATTTTATTTCTTCCTCCTCTAAATGAGTTCATCACTTCTGGAAGATGAATACTTAAATTACAGTATACCAAAGAGATCCGACCCATTTATAGTTTCTTGCACTAAAAGAATGAATAACAATGCCATCATCTAAAATAATACTTCTCATTAACATGGATGATTTCACCTCTCAATTGTGTATGGCTCAAGTCCACACTAAGATTAAACAAAACCAAGCTGTGGGTCATTACCAGAACTGACCCACAGAGGAAGGATGGAACAGAACTGCGTTTGACCATTCTAGCTTGTGCCCACCTTGCCCCACCTAGGGGCAGCTGTGGGGCCAAGACACATCATTTCTCACCTGGACCCTTTCAGTAGCTTCCTGGCTGATCTCCATGACTTCACTCTTGCCTCCCTAGAGTCTAGTCTTCACATAGCAGTCAGAGCAATCTTTTAAAAACAAAAGCCAAAACCCCCAGTGCCTTCCCTTCATGCGTAGAATAAAATCCAATCCAATGTACTTAACGTGACCAACAAGGCCTTGTGTGATCTGGACCTTTCTCACTTTACATACCAATCCCTTCCCTCTCCAGCCTCCCCACCACAGCTGAATTGTTCTTCCCCTTTGCCAGACTCTTCCTTTCCACATTGCCTGCACACATTCTGGTCTCTCTGCCCAGAATCTTCTTCCCCGAGATCATCACATAACTAACTCTTGTCACTCACATCTGCTCAGATACCACCTGCTTGGACTACTGAGTCTAACCCCTCCCTAAAACAGCACCCCCGACCCACAGCTTTTACCCTGCTTTATTTTCTCCCTGCCATTACAACTTGAGTTGGCACTTATTTATCTTGTTTCCTCCATCAGGATGTAAGCTCCATGAAGGTAAGCACTTTGATTTGCACATCTATACACTGTAGAGGTGTGTCTGTCATGCAGTAGACACCCTATTAATGAATATATAGCCCAGTCGTGAAAGCTGGGCACAAAACAGTAATTGTGATGCTTTCTCAGGTAGTGAGAACCCTCCGTATTTACTAATAATGTTTGCAGAGTGATGTTTGCTAATAGAGATTGTGTTATTGTTCTTATACGGTGTTATTGTTCTTTGAGCATGCCACTGCAAATTCTGATATTCAAAACAAATACAAAGAGTCTCTCAATTAGTCTGCAATGGCAAAGCGATCATTGACAAAAAGAGTTAGACAAGCTGATACCCTGTAAAAAAATACACAAATCAATATACTGTGCCTTTGCATTAACTTAATCAGTATTAAAAATACTCTTTTTTTTCTACATTCATGGCAGTAGTTTGTGGACATAAATGACCATTAATGACCCCCAATGAAAATCAGACAAACACTGGCGTTACAAGATTGATGAATGTTTTCAAGTCATGGAAAAGAAAAATGTCAGCTTTCAACTCCTGGTTTTCCAGTAAAAGGGTATAAAACAGCACTGTAATTATGTCCTGCAGATGTTGTGCTAATAATCTTCCCGTTGCATATGAACTCAATCCGGGGGGGCGGTGCTGGTGAGGAGGGAATTGATGTATTTCCATATTCAGTGGTATTAGTTCATAAGGAAGGGCAAAGCATGTCCTGCAATACCACGTACACTCCCAGAACTAATTCCCCATGAAAGCAAAAACCATGGTCTTTAGGGCCAGATAATATCATAAGTGACAAATTCCTTCGAACTATTCACCATTCCTGATTCTAACTGTTTTTCTTCTTTTTCTGCCCATAATTTAAAAAGAACACAATCCAAAAAATTCCATTATTGATGTTCCATGATAAATCAGTGACATGTTTAATACCAGCTTATAAAGGGAGAAAAAGTCATTGTGAGTTATGCTGTTTCTTGAACATTCTTTTGCAAATAAATCAGTTTTTTAGAAAGGTAGTCTTCTTTTCTTCTGCTTCAGACTATTAGCTGCCCTTAGAAAATCATTTTGGTTTATCACACTGGAACTGGCTGAATAAGGTATCTACCTTCCCCCCCCCCGCCCCGCCGCCCTGAGATAGGAGCCTTCTACAAGCATTTAGCACTGTACCCTTGTTTCAATACTCAAAGAATAATTTCATCTTCAAAGTAATACTTCTCTGCCACGGATGGGTCACATTCTTGTTCCAATGATTATTCTCATTGAACTCCTGGTAAAGATCTTTCTTTGAAATGGCTTTCTTGGAGCAACTATAACCCAAAAAGACAGTTAATGCCAGGAAAGAGTAAAACAACATGACAAAGGAAACGAAGAAATAGGCATTGTCATATGGTTTGGATTTTGGATTTTTTCTCTTCTGTAACATTTTTTACTTTGCTTTCCAGTTTTCTTTCCAGTAGTTGAAAAACTCTGAGAGATGCAAGACTCCAGATCTCTTGATTCATGCTGTTAGCCTTTCTCAAGAATACAAATGGGTAGCTTCAACCTAAGATCAAGCTAGTGTCCTGTTCATTTCCCCCTTGCTAAGGCCATGACTTCCCTACTTGCTGAATTCTAGCAACTTGATCATGGGCGATTTGCCCCCACACCCTAAGTACCCCGAGAAGTAAACTCATTTTTAAAACTGAAACTAAAATGCACTTATGAGTGAATACAAATGTAAATGTTCATTCCAACTTTAATTAAAACAAGTTCTAATATGAGAGTAACATGCAGGCTTGACTTCCCTTTTCTTTTCCCCCAGGAAAAATAACTAAAGGTGAAAAGGATACATTGGTTTTGTATATATTATTTCCTTTTTTAAAAAAATTTTTTATTATGTTATGTTAGTCATTTTCAAGCACAAATCTGAATCATACCTTTCATTTCAAGTATTTGCCCTTGAACAAATAAGAAAAAAAGCATATTCTGACATCTCCAGAGTAGACTCAAAATGTGTTTTTTCATTTGAGTCCCCAAACAAAACCATGTTCTCACTTCGCTCCCAAGAATAGGAAATGCTTTCATAAATTTTTCAGAAAATGAAATCCTTAACTGTCCTGCGCAAGGTAACTGCGTGGGGAAATTTCAGATGTCTTTTTGGGGTTGTTAGTGCTGGATCAGGTCCTCTTGTTCGGTGTTAGTGACCTGGGCTGCTGAGTACTCTAACTTCCTCTGGTGTTTTACCAGCACAGCTCTCTAAAGTAAACTGTTGTTCTACAAAGTAGTGAAACCCTACCTCAGCGACAAACAGGCTCAAACACACACAAACCTTCCATCTCGGGACAAACGACAATCCCAGCTGTTTCTGCCTGGGATCCGGATTCTCGTGGCCAAGCACGCCCCCTTTGAAGTGGCAAGCACCTCTGCCGACCTGCATTTTGCAAACTTTGCACTGTTTCTCTAAG
Organism: Leptonychotes weddellii; assembly: GCF_054177405.1. Taxonomy (NCBI): domain Eukaryota; kingdom Metazoa; phylum Chordata; class Mammalia; order Carnivora; family Phocidae; genus Leptonychotes; species Leptonychotes weddellii. The sequence continues at coordinate 14,112,981 of NC_138371.1, read as the reverse complement.
CCTGACCCCTGAACTGATTGTCTGATGACTAATTCACATGCTAAGCTGTGGTATATCAGTATCACTGGCCTGCTGCATTTGCCATTAAGGGTTTGTAGTAAAAAGACAGATGAAAGAGAAAGGTGTAATATTAGACCAGCAGCCAAACATCTTATGAGCATGTTTTGAAAATGTGACTTGTAAGAGCTATAGGAAACTCATTTTAAATAAGTCTTTAAAGTTCGATAGAAGGCCCATATATTTTCATTTTTTACTTTACTAACTTTGATTGCTTTCTTTCCAAACTATTGGCTACTGTTAAAAGCCGGCCTTATGCATGAATAGCCTCACTGTTGTGTGAGTTTCGAACTGCATAAGAAAGTAAAGATTACTTGTTCAACAGTCTCTGCTTCTAAAACTAACCTGTCCTTCTGCCACCATTAATGTCCCCAAAGTCGTCCAACAGAAATTGAAGAAAAGAATGTATATGGATACTTCTGATTGAAGAAAAGAGTGCCTATGGATATTTCTGATTGAAGAAGAGTGTCTATGGATAATTTTGATGAAAAAGTTAAATCAGTGAATGATTTTTCTGAGTTGTTAAGATAACCTTTTGTCTTACGTGTACATGTCGAAGATGAAAAATCTAAATTTTCTTTAACTTTTCATCATGAGAGATAATTTCATGAAAATTCACTTTGTCTATGAGATTTATGTTCTATTAATACTGTGAAAGATAGTCTGTTGGAACATCTTGGCAAATGTTGCCACAAAATTCTTGAAAGAAATAGTGGGGCCTCAAAATGTGGATAATGGCTCTTTGAACAGACTCTAAAGACCCGTTTCCATAGACTGGACCAATTCTTTTAAAAAAAATACATAACGAGAAGTCAAATAAAAGGGGTGGGGCAAAATGAGAAGATTAAAAAGAAAGTAAAAGATTAAAAGAGGGAAAGAATATAAGGAAAATTCAAAAGGGAAAAAGATCAAAAAGAGGATTAACCATGTTACTTGTTGTTTTTCAGAAATTAAAAAAGTATGGAGGATAAGGAATTTGTTTCCTTTTGGCCCAAGAAAAATGCCAATTATGGTAGCTAAACTGCCTGGATCACATATCAGCATGCTTTGGAAATGTGAGAAATGGATGGGAAATATAAACACGGGGCAATAGCTTACAGTTATGTTATGAATTAAGCCAGAAAAATATCAAGATTTAGTCACTGAATAAGCTGCCAAGGTTAATTTTCCCTGATGAACTTGAGCAAGATCAGAATAGAAGCGATAGCACTGTAGTTGCCCGTTTTGTGAAACAACCCCCCCACACACACAGCTTTCTAGAATCAAATTCTTCATTTTCTCAGGAAAAAAGAAAAAAAACTCAGGCTAAAACAACACAGTCAACAATAATGAGGTCTTGAAATTCCCTTTCATTCCTTGATTTTTTTTGATCAGTGCCTCAGGTTCTGAGTTTAGATCTCGGATGGAGTGAAACCAAGTATCCAGCACTGCCATGAAGGGTCACTTAACAACACTCTTTGCATATTATTCCTTCTTGGCTTTTTTATTGTATCATTTTGATATCAAGAATTCATCATTTAAGTTTGCCTTCAAATACAGAAAGTGTTTGGGGTCGTATATGTTCATCAATTGGATAAGATTAATTTTGCACGTCTTAGAGTGGAATATACACTCTATCATTGAGTGTGTGTGTGTGTGTGGTGTGTGTGGTGTGTGTCAGACCATTTAGTTTATTTTATTCCTGGTGAATTTATAGCACTTTTCTCATGACACTTTTTCTGGTCCACAGTTAGCCCTTTGGGTTTGGCTTTTGGTTGTTCTCGTTGCCTTTACTCCAGTCAACCTAAAACTAAAGATGTTCAGTGTTTTTAACCACAGATCTTTTTAATTGCCAAATACTAATTGCTTCAAAAAGCAAATAACTTAGATGCTCCAAAAGATAAAGCAGACAAGCAGTAAATCATGAAAGAGAAACTAGAATGAAAGGGGAAAAATCAAGTTGTTTTATTACACTAATGTCAAATGAATTCTAATAAAAACACAGATTTAAATTCTAAATTGTGTGGTGGAATTGTATAAAAAAATGTTTATGGCCTTCCTGCAGGTACTCTAATGATATATTTAATATATTCTTTCTCAAATATGAACTATGTAAAATTTTACCTAAGTCCCAGGTGCTTTTAGTTTTCTTCAAATATGTTTAAAGGCAGGTAGCACAGACAACAATCCAGAAAAGTGAATGAATTTTATATTAATTGCCCCCTTTGTCAGTGGTCAAAAGGAACACACTGTCTGCTTCTGAGGCAGGTCACTCTAAACAAACAACGTAGGTCAGGAGCCATGGAAGCTACTTTACCTCCCGCTGTCTCCATCTTGTGCACACTTTGGTGAGATGGTTGGGGGTGGGAACCGTGACCGAAGCTAAGGCAAGAAGGGTGACAGGTTGCTGAAGGGGTGGGAAGCTGACTGAAACTAGAGTCCTTACCAGAGCAATCCCACTTCTGGAATCCATCCTATAGAAACAAAAGTGTCAACACGGAAGGAGATATGTGCATGTCTATATCTATCTGTCTGTCTATCCATCTATCCATATATCTATATTAGAGAGAGAGGGAGGGAAGGAGAGAGAGAAAGTTTACCACAGTGTATTTACTAGCAGAAAAAAATTTGAATGTCCATCCATCAGGAAGTGGTGTCATGGATTATGACTGATCCACCCTCTGCAGTACTAGGTAGCAGATGTCCATTATAGCATCTGTTAGGTTACAAAATAAAGCAAAGGGTGCTAAAGATAAAACAAGACAAAAAACAACTCCATATGTGAAAAGGCAGGTTGTATATGTTTATATGAGCATAAAGAATAAGTGGAAGGATACTGTTAATTTGGGGAGACTAGAGGGAGATGAGCAGACTTTTAGCTTTTTATTTATATGCCTCATTCTGGTTTGGTTATAAGAAGTATGATTTCAATTTTACATATATGCTTTAATAAAGGGTCATTTAAAAATATATAAGAAGTTTGGTCCCCTATCCATTTGGTGGGAGGGAGTGGTCAGGAATCTTTGTTTTAGAATCTAATTGTTTAAACTAACCTTTAGGCCTCTGAAGATGACAAAGAAGAATGACGGGAGGGTTTCTAAGTAGGTAAAAGAAACTGACGTTGCAGAGTATCTGGAGAATGAATGTTTCAGGAAGAGTAAATATCAAGTGCAAAGACCCCGAGGTAGCTTGTGTTTGGAGTATTAAGAAATAGCAAGGAGGCCAGTGTGGCTAGGGTTGAATAAACAAGAGGATTAGAACAAAAGGGCTTTTGGGGCACCTGGGTGACTCAGTCCGTTAAGCGTCGGACTCTTGATTTCGTCTCAGGTCATGATCTCAGGGTCGTGGGATCGAGCCCTATGCTGGGCTCCTCACTCAGCAGGGAGTCTGCTTGGGATTCCCTCTCTCTCTCCCTCTCCCTCGGCCCCTCCCTCTGCCTCAAAAAAAAAAAAAAAAAAGAAAGAGAACAAAAGAGCTTTTAAAGGGACCCAGAGGACAGATTAAAAAAGATAGGGTTTTCATATTTTTTTAATCGCAATTCAAAGTAAGAAAACACTTTTGCATCTCAACCACTGCATAGGTAGGTACCTGAACACACAGACACACGCGCGCGCATACACAGATAGACAGAAGGATCACAAACAACGGTTTGAAAACCACTGATTGGGAGCGCCTGGGTGGCTCAGTCGGTTAAGCGTTTGCCTTCGGCTCGGGTCATGATCTCAGGGTCCTGGGATCGAGGCCCGCGTCCGACTCCCTGCTCAGCGGAGAGTCTGCTTCTCCCTCTCTCTCTGCCCGCCACTCTGCTTACTTGTGCTATCGCTCTGTCAAAATAAATAAATAAAATCTTTAAAAAAAAAAAATGAAAGAAAGGAAACCACTGATTGAATTTTCTTCTGAGAGTGAGAAAAAGTCGCTAGAAGACGTGAGCTACATGAAAAGAATCACTGTGGCTGCTGTGTGGAAAACAGACTTGGGGGCCAGGCAGCAAGAGTGGGAGCAAAGTTTCCCTTTGGGGGGTGTTGAGGTAGCGGTCTAGGTAAGAGAAAGTGGTAACTGCACAGGAATGTTAGCAGCAGAAGTCACAGAGGTTTTGAATTTAGGGTGTATTTCTAATGCAAGGCTGCTATAGAATGTGTGATCATTTGGATGTGGCAGGAGAGAGAAAGGAGAGTGTAACAACACCCAATTTTCAGGCTTGATCAAGTGGGAGAGTGGTGACACCATTTATTTAGACGAAGAGCGATGGGATAGAATGAGATGGCGGCAGAGGCGAATGATGAGTCCTACTCAGGACACATTAAGTTTGAAGTCAAAACAGCCATGTGACGGCCCCGGCTGGTGACATACAAGCAGTAGTGAAGTGTCCCCCTCTGGTGAAGATGTAAGTCTGGGTGACGTCACTAGACGGCTGGCCAGCAGTGCCACAGCACAGAAGGAAATCTTTGAGGGCAGGAGTTTTCAAATTGTGAATCCTGGCCGTGAAATTAAGAGTTGTGAAGTTAACATAGGGGTTGTGACCAGAATTCTTTTAATAAAATGAAATTAATAAAATTGGATAAGGTAAAACTGAGTTGAACAGAATCTGATTGCACTGAATCGAATTGAATCAAATCGAGTAGAATATATCAAAGGTTGTCACTCGTGAACTTGGCAAAAGTGCAGCCATTCTGATGAGCCATGTGAGAGAGGCAGTTAGTGAGGAAGACCTCACGGATGCGTGTGTTGACAAATCATATTATGTATTTTGCTCAAATGCATCTCATTTAACTTCCCAGTAGATGACAGTTTACCATAACAGGATGGTTAACGTTGGCTACATTTCAAGTTAGGACATAAGGAAGTGAGAATAAGTCAACGGAGAAGATTCCCAGGTCACAACCTAATGCTAGACCTTCTCCCACTGGCACTTTTTTTCCCTTGTTCTCTTTCTTTATAGCCTTTTATAACTCATATGGGATGCAGAACAGTGGAAGGACTGAAGGGCTCGGTCATGACCACTCCTTCCATGCTTATTTCTGCAAGTATTCAAGGGTCCTGATGATGGTGTCATGCTACGTGTTCACGTCCAAGCCTCCACTCAGATGTGTGTGCCTTGAAACTGTAAGATCATAAAATTAATAAATCCCTGCTTCCTTTCTCTTCTTTAAAATTCAGGTTATCTGCTTGAGAATAGAGAGAAGAATGAGAGAATCTTTGTGGTGTCCATTCATCTGAGTGCTTACTGTGACCTACTATTATAATAAGATTCAGTACCTGTAATCCCTTACATTCACATTCAGTAACTTGAAACACCTGCTTGCAAGATTTATGGAACAGACCTTAGATTGCAGGAAAATTGCCTTGTTTATTTCTTAAGACAACCCTGTGAGAGATGAGTTAATATTTCTATCTTATTGCTGAGAAAACCAAGACTCCTGAGGTTTGATGAGTCACCTATTCAGCTAGTCAGTGGGATTTGGGATTACAGACCAGATCTTTCTGAAGCCAAGCCAAGCTGGTTCTTGTTACACTACCTCACAGCAGCTTCACCTAAGTGCTGTTAGCATTGTTGTTAAAGGAAGAGATTAGAAACACCCTGCTTCTCCATCAAGAAAGGGGAACCCTCCTACAGTGTTGCTGGAAATGCAAGCTGGTGCAGCCACTCTGGAAAACATATGGAGGTTCCTCAAAAAGTTGAAAATAGAGCTACCCTATGACCCAACAATTGCACTACTGGGTATTTACCCCAAAGATACAAATGTAGGGATCCCAAGGGGCACATGCACCCCAATGTTTATAACAGCAATGTCCACAAGAACCGAACTATGGAAAGAGCCTAGATGTCCATCAACAGGTGAATGGATAAAGAAGATGTGGTATATATATACAATGGAATATTATGCAGCCATCAAAAAAAAATGAAATCTTGCCATTTGCAATGATGTGGTTGGAACTAGAGGGTATTATGCTGAGCGAAATAAGTCAATCAGAGAAACATAAGTATCATATGATCTCACTGATACAAAGAATTTGAGAAACAAGACAGAGGATCGTAGGGGAAGGGAGGGAAAAATGAAACAAGACAAAACCAGAGAGGGAGACAAACCATAAGAGACTCTTGATATCAGAGGGCAGGCTGAGGGTTGCTGGAGTGGTGGGGGATGGGAGGGATGAGGTGGCTGGGTGGTGGACATTGGGGAGGGTATGTACTATGGTGAGCGATGTGAATTGTGTAAGACTGATGAATCACAGACCTGTACCCCTGAAACAAATAATAGATTATATGTTAATTTAAAAAAAATTTTAAAAAAGAAACACCCTATTTGTCCATCAAAAAGGAAGTGGTACATTATGGTATATTTGACAATGAACATAATGGAGAACTATATGATATATAGAGAAAGGTTTTCAACATACATTATGTAGGGGGGGAAATATAAAAACCAAGGGCAGAGAGAAAGGCAGAATAGTGTTTATTGAATATTCTTATGTGAGTACCCAAAAAGGGATACACATACAGATAGCCTAACACACACCACATATGTTTGCGTATGAAGAGAAAATTTTGAGCAAGATATACCAGAGCCTGTTAATAAGGGGCTGCCCTGGAGAGAAGGACTGGGGGCCTAGAGTAAGAAATTAAATTACTTTTTATTGTTAACCAAGTGTGCTATTAACGTACTTGGTCATCACGAACACTGTAGTTAAAATAATTCCAGACCTATTCCCAGGCACATGGTGGGAATGCATTTCCCCACCCTTTTTGAGACATAGCTGTGTGGCTTGCTTTGATGGATAAAATGTGGGCGGATACAAAAGATGTCACATCAGGGCAGAAGTTTTAAGAGCCAGTGCCCAAAGCATACATCCCCTTCTCCTGTCCCAGCCATACTGAAAGCACGTGCAGAGACAAAACCTTTATCTGCTGGGGTCCCTGTGTGACCACGATGAGCAGAGCCCTCCTGCCAATCCACACTGGGCAGGTAGAGAAAGCGAGCAATAAACCTTTCCTGCTTTAAGTTACTAAGATTTAAGGTTGTTATGGCAGCAACATGCAGCCTATTCTGGCTGGTACCACATAGAAAAGAAATGTCACATGGATAGAAAAACATAAACTGGCAATTACATTAGAACTTTTTAGTATTTTTACATGTTAAGGGGAAATATTTGTTTTAAAATAATAAATTGGTTCATTCATTAATTAAATATTTATTGAGGACCAAATATGTCCCAGGCACAGGGAAGTCCCATCAAATAAGATGGACAAGATCCTCACTTCTACAATTAACACAAACAAATAAATGAGCAAGAAGGTATCAGGTGATCTTATGCAGCAGGTGTACCCCGATGAAAATAAAGCCACATGAAGTTTCGAGAGGGACTAGTTCAGGAGGTCAAAAAGACCTCTGGGATGAAATCACTTCAGCTGATGGTTGCAATTATAATGCTAGTTCTAAAACCATAAAGAAGTTTCTTTAGGCTTCTCTGTAATCGCCAAATGGTCTCGAGCAGGTCTATATTTCATTTTAAACCAGAAAAACACCATAAAATAAATAAATAACAGTGGATAAAACGATGGGGCAAGGGAGTCTTTACTTAGAAAACCCAGGAGATCCAGCCTTCCACCCGGAAAGCGAAGGACCATATTCAGTTACACCTGCAGATGGAACCGATAGAGTTGTAAGTGGATACAGAAGCGAACGTTGGCACCTCTCTAAGAGGAAGAGGCCCCCAATTGAAAATGTATCCCATAAAACATCAATCAAGATAGCAGTAAGAGGGGTGAAATGTGTACACACATAAAAACAATTGAAAACATATTTGCCTAATTATACAGACAAAGATATCAGGATGAGTGTTGAAAGGGGCTGAAAATCTAGGAGATGCGGAATCTCTGCCTTTAATGGAACCCAACCAGGGCTGGGAACGTGGCCTCGGGGACAAACGCCACCAATTACAAAAACATTAAAGAGTTAATAAAGCCTGTGAAGTGTTTCCAAAGAAAGGAGGATGTGAGAGAAGGAAGCCACAATTCCTCTTTTATCAGCAATTACTCTTTCATATGTTTGTATCAAGCTAACTTTATTAAATCATTCTGCAAAGGTCAAGTGGGATGTGTTTTTCCTAGACTATTTTCATATTTCATGACACAGATGCAGTAACTGGATAATATACACTGTATTTCCAAAGACTGGAAGACATTTACGCCCAAGCACTGACTTCCTGTGGTGTGATATTAGTCATTTAGACAATGGGGTTTTACAGAGGCTGTGGACATATAGCAGCTCAGCCAATTCCTTTTCCGGTGCCTGAAAACCTTCCACTGAGTAGCTGTCAGAAACACAGTTTAACTGCTTATCATTAGGAAAAGCAACTCATTCCAACTGCCCTCTGCAACAACAAGGCATGACATCCCCAGGTTGCCATAGTCAACACTTTTTCTTAAATTGAAATAAAGTACTCCCAATATATAAAGTCCATTTAGCTGCCAGTGTAATCATTCGTGAGGTTCAAAGTCCTCTTAGTCAAAATGTAAGGATGGGGTGATGCTTGAGGCTCTGAAAGGCTGACCAGTCCAGGAGAGGGCCCCAATGCTGACATTTTTTTTTTTTGAAGATTTATTTATTTATTTGAGAGAGCGAGAATGAGAGAGAGAGAGTACATGAGAGGGGGTAGGGTTAGAGGGAGAAGCAGGCTCCTTGCTGAGCAGGGAGCCCGATGCGGGACTCGATCCAGGGACTCCAGGATCATGACCTGAGCCGAAGGCAGTCGCTTAACCAACTGAGCCACCCAGGCGCCCCAATACTGACATTTTTATCACATCATTGTTGTGATCATTTTCCAGGGACACTGAGACAGCAGTGCACTGTATTTGTTTTATCATTACATGCGTCTTTTTCAAAACTTCTCACAAATATTATGTCATTTTTCTTTTTATTTTTTATGTCATTTTTTATTTCAGCATCCCTAACGAGTGGTGTTACCCCCAAAGCAAAGAGGCAAAGAAAACCACACCAAATGGTATCAATGCTTGTGTTTGGGTAGTGACCCTTTAGATGAGGGGTTTTTTTCATCTGTCTACTTGGCTGTGTTTTCTATTTTTCTTGAATGGGCCTTTGTTATTTTTACAATGAAAAGGAATTGTTAATATTGTGAGGTAAAAACAAACAAGTATTGCTACCCCCATAACAGACCCTGTGAGGCAAGGATGAATGTCTTTTCTCTGTCTTATTGTCACTAGCCCATCAGCCTCTACACTGCACACTCTTCTTCATTAAGAAGTAGATAACATTCTTTATCTACACCCAAGATGGAGGAAAGAAAGTTAACATTTCTTGGGCGTTCACTATGTGCACCAGAACTGAAGTAAAACACATGAAATTAGCCTAGTTAATCTCATTATCTGGGAGATAAGTATTATATACTTAATTTGGAAAATGGCAGCTCAGAGAAACTACTACCTCAAGGCATTAGTAAATGAGTAACAGGAGATCAAATCAGGATTCAACCCCACATATGACTGATTCCACAGCCAGACTCTTTATAGCACGACACACGCAGGCCAATCCTCATCACGCTACCCACCCGGGATTTCAATCTTGCCAAATAAATGGATGGAAGGATTAGGTCTCCCAGTTCACATTCTAGGTGTTCAGATCATTTGCAGCATTTATCCAAAAGGTCATCTGGCCTGCCTTGGTCCCACTCTGCCATCCCTTAGCATTTGCCTCTTACTCATCTTAAAAAGTGCGGCGATGGTATTATTGGAACACAATCCTTCCTCACCTCCCACCCTTGCCCTGGATCCACTAGGCCCATCTGACCCGAGCACATGGCTGCCACACAAGTGAATGGAGCTGGGGCTCTTTCAGCAAAGACAGAAGGAATGACCACCTTCTGCCCTGGAACATGAGGTTCAAAGCCCAAAGATTGTGCCTGCAAAATATACTCACAATTTCCCCTCTCCAAAGACAGAATCTTGTAAAATCCAAACCAAAAAGAGCCATCTCTCCAAGAGATTCCTGATACCCCACAAAACTACCCCCCTTCCCATGCCACCATCGCTGTTAGGAATCAGTCTTGTAGTGAGACAGTCCTCAGTGGACAAGCCCAGGGGGTCAGAGACAGGGCAGAAGACAGCCTCAGACTGATCCTTACTCTTCTTTCTTTGGGTCTTAGAAACATACCTGTTTTCATGACGAAAGTTGCAATGGTAAATAAGCCATCATTGGCAAAGATTCTTTGGAGCAGAGATCAGCTGATTATTTTCTTGTTCATAACTTCAGTCCCATTGTTTTGGGAACTATCAGTGGTAACAGAGAGTCCTTTAAAAACTATGACCATATATGGCAAAACAAAATAAAAGAAACTATGAATACATCTTCCCAATAAATTATATTCACATAAAATAGCTATTTTGTGATTTTTCCATTCATGGTCATTAAAAATAATCTCTCCATTAGTTTAGTAATCTGGGTAGATTAATGGGCAAGTTTAAAAGCCTGGGAACACATTGTATAATCTGTACCTGATAATTAATGTGATTAAATAATACTACTAATAGGTAGCTAACACTTATTGATTGCTCACCATTAGCCGGGCAGATGCAAGATAACATGAAACCCTCAACAGAGTCTGTTAAAGAAACCATCATCATTTTTTCTTTTCTTACAGAATTTGAAATTAGTTTAAGAGAAATTAGGTAACTTCTTTTTTTTTTTAATGTTTTATTTATTTATTCATGAGAGTCAAAGAGAGAGAGAGAGAGAGAGGCAGAGGCAGAGGAAGAAGCAGGCTCCCCGCCTAGCAGGGAGCCCGATGCGGGACTCGATCCCAGGACCCTGGGATCCTGACCTGAGCCGAAGGCAGACGCTTAACCATCTGAGCCACCCAGGCGCCCCAGGTAACTTCTCCAAAATCACACATCTAGTACAAATTTTTGAATTGCCAATCCAGAATTTCAAACCTAGACGTGGAGTCCCCAGAATCTGTAACATTAGGCTACACAGTCTTGTGAATACTACTCTTAGAACGGTATGTCAGTTTTAAGGACTTAGAAGATGCAAAGTGGGACGGGGATTGTCTAAGAAGAATGTTCCGGATGCTCTGGAACCTTATCAAGTCCAGCAGCTTGAGGTATCTGCGGGATCCCTAGGTAGAGATGAGTTCATCTCTTCTCTGGCATGCAGCGAAGCCCATCTTGGTCTTTGGCCCCCAAAGCGGCTCTCCCAAATGATCCTTCCAACAATATCTTTTAGGTGGTGTTTCTCTCTGCTTTCAAACCGTAGTACAGCAGCCTCACATGTACTTAGGAGAAAACTTCCAATGGCCTCAGAGACCCTCAAAGGCCCTGCAAGACCCAGCCCCTGCCACCTCCTCCAATGGCATTTCTGCCACGCGAACCTTGCTCGCTATACTGCAAACCGCCCCCCGCCCCTGCTGCCCCAAAGAATCAATCTGGTCTCCAGCCCACTCAGTCCCCTACAGCTGAGCCACAAAGCATAGCTAAAGAAAATCTCTCCACCCTCACCTGGGCCTCAAGGCTGCTCCACATCCTCCGTGTCCCAAGACAGAGCCCTCACTGCTCCACTGAGGCCATATTAAATGCTTGCCCCCTCCCCGCTGCCCTCAGCCTCAGAGACAACAGGCAGCAGAGGTGAACTCCCACGATTTCTTGTCCTCCCCCTCCACCTTCAAACACTTCTGTGTTCTTCCCGCCTTCCCTTACTTAAGTAGGAAAGATTTAAAAGGATGCTCTTTATCCTGGATAAAGCCAGCCTGTCTAAATCTGCCCTGCACCTTACTCATCCCCTTTATACTTTGCCAGGACCTGCCTATTTCCGTCACTGACCATCACTCACCTTCTTCTACACCTTCAGTCTCTCTCTGGGCAGCAAGGCTTGCCATGCAGCTTTAAGAAAGGTATTCAAACTTTATTATGCAGCCATCAAAAAAAATGAAATCTTGCCATTTACAACAACGTGGATGGAACTAGGGGGTATTATGCTAAGCGAAATAAGTCAATCAGAGAAAGTATCATATGATCTCACTGATATGAGGAATTTGAGAAACAAGACAGAGGATCATAGGGGAAGGGAAGGAAAAGTGAAACAAGATGAAACCAGAGAGGGAGACAAAGCATAAGAGACTCTTCACCTCAGAAAACAAACTGAGGGTTGCTGGAGTGGAGGGGGTGGGAGAGATGCGGTGGCTGGGTGATGGGCATTGGGGAGGGTAAGTACTATGGTGAGCACTGTGAATTGTGTAAGACTGATGAATCACAGACCTGTACCCCTGAAACAAATAATACATTATATGTTAATAAAAAAAATTTTTTTTCTTTTTTTAAAGATTCCATTCATCTACCTGAGAGAGAGAGAATGAGAGACAGCATGAGAGGGAGGAGGGTCAGAGGGAGAAGCAGACTCCCCGCCGAGCAGGGAGCCGGATGCGGGACTCGATCCCGGGACCCCAGGATCATGACCTGAGCCGAAGGCAGTCGCTTAACCAACTGAGCCACCCAGGCGCCCCTGTTAATAAAAAATTTTTTAAAAAAAGGAAGGTATTCGAACTTTTTGAGTATCAGATAATGGTGCTGTGAAGGTTTTTAAGATAATACACTTCTGCAGAAGCTCCATAAAATAGAATTATCATAATTATAGAGGAATTACCTAAATCACTAATCTACATTGTCGGTCTCCTACTTACAAGTTCTTCCATGGCACCCCTTCACTTTTAAAATAAAACACAAACTCGTGAACATGATATGACATAAGACATTCCAGACTGGGCCCTGGCCACCTCTCCAAGTTCATCATTCTGTCCTATGGACAACAGATGTTACATTTATCAGTAAGTTTCAAAGGCAGCTTTGGATCTCTCTTTCTCCCATTCTCCTTGCTCTCCTCCGCCCCAACCTGCACCTACACAGCAATTCTGAGCTGTCAATACTGTGCAGGTTGAGTGACTGTATTCATTTCACTTTCTATCAGCCAGCTGGCAATATCTGGCTCTGTATTGTATTATGGGAAGAAGCAATGATTCCTTAATGCCTCATAAAACTCAGAAAGCTGGGGCGCCTGGGTGGCTCAGTCGGTTAAGCAGCTGCTTTTGGCTCAGGTCATGATCCCAGGGTCCTGGGATCGAGCCCCATATCGGGCTCCTTCCTCAGCAGGGAGCCTGCTTCGCCCTCTCCCTCTGCCTGCCGCTCCCCATGCTTGTGCTCTCCCTCTCTCTATCTCTATCAAATAAATAAATAAAATCTTTAAAAACAAAACAAAACAAACAACAACAACAACAAAACTCAGAAAGCTACTTTCCCTTACAAGTTTAAATCATGTAAGCAGAGACGGACAACAGTGTTAAGCGTGTGTGTAAGAACCCACTGAGGCCATACTGTGCTTGATCCATGTTGTTGTAGAGAATCAGAAACTGAGAATCAGAAAACCTGAATTGCATTCCTGACTTTACCACTAACAGCTGAGTGTGAAACTGTGGATGATCGTTTTACCTTTCGGTTGCTTAACATTCTTGCTGAAGACTAAGGGTTGTATTCCTGATCTGCCTTCCTCATGAAGATAGTGGGAAGATCAATATAATGTATGTGAACATTCCCTGAAATTCTAAAGTGTTACACAGACCATCACAGATACACAAATACTACTCCTCAAACTCTTTGATACTTACAATTAAAGACAAAGTCTGCAAGTACATACAGAGACATTTTCTTACAATCAGTTCTCAAGATGATGTCTTTTTCCAATGTTAAACTTGAGAGTTAAAGACAAAGGAGGAAGGAAAGAAATGAGGTCAGTTAAGAAGCCCAAACAAACAAACAAAAAAGTTTTTGGATTTTGGGGAAAAAAAAAAAAACAGATTAAAGGAATTTTTTTTTTTAAGATTTTATTTATTTATTTGTCAGAGAGAGACACAGTGAGAGGGAACACAAGCAAGGGGAGTGGGAGAGGGAGAAGCAGGATCCCCACGGAGCAGGGAGCCCGATGTGGGGCTTGATCCCAGGACCCCAAGATCATGACCTGAGCCGAAGGCAGACGCTTAACAACTGAGCCACCCAGGCGGCCCATAAAGGAATTTATTTCTTATTAATATTTTATTTCTTGTACACTGTAGGCAGAGCATAAGTCTGGGCACAAAAAAAGGACTCATAAGAAGCTCTGTAATCAGACTAAATCATGAGGGTAACCGAAATTCTTGAAAATTAGAGTGGATACATGGAAATAGACACAACTATGTAGGAATTGGTGTAAATGGTGACTTTTTTCTCTCTAAAATTCCTTTTCACTGTTTTCTAAAGAAGTTTTAAACATTGCTATAGACTGAATGTGTCCTCCCGACGCTCATATGATGAAATCTAATCCCCAACATGGTGGTATCAGGAGGTGGGGCCTTTGGGAGGTGATAGGTCATAAGGGTGGAGCTCTCGTCAATGGGATTAGTGCCTTTATGAAAGAGACCCCAGAGGATCCCTATCCCCTTCTGCCAGTGTCAGGACACGGCCAGAAGACAGCCACCTGTGAACAGGAAACCAGCTCTCACCAGACACCGAAACTGCCAGGGCCTTCATCTTGGGCTTCCAGACTCCAGAACTGTGAGAAATACATTTCTGTAGTTTATAAGCTGCCTAGTCTATGGTGTTCTGTTATAGCAGCTCAAACTGACTAAGATAAATGTAACTGAATGATTGTGAAAATATATTGGTATACTTAAAGACTGAAATGATTATGCAAAGCTGAAAAAGTCTCTTATGCTGGTGGAAACAACCTGTTTATCAAACTTTCTCCAGAGTTGAGCTATGGTCTTTATTTTTTTAAAAATTGGAACAAAATTAAGCTGGTGAACTTGTTTTAAGGAATGCAGCTTTATTATTATCAAATATATATAATAACTTAAACTCCCAACAAATAAAATGTTGCCAGATATAAATTTCTATCAGTCCTTTGAAAAAAATACATGCCCCTCTGGATTATAATTACCATATAACTTTGTTCATTCTTTAATGATTCCTTTTGTGAACTCAAAGAGCTGATTTTATTAAGTAGGCTCATGATATCAGTATAATCATATTTACACCATGATTTTTTTGGTTAAGTGCCTTCTTCAATTTTAATACAAAGGTATACTAAAATTTAGCTTTCATCAAATAGTCTTACAAACTAGGTTATTAATTCATCCATAGGTGTATTTATGAGCTTCTTTAAGTAGGAATTGTGATTTGTTTTGTCTTTTCAATCTCCCCAGCCCTGGGAACTAGAGTAGATGCAATGAACTCACTGAAGCCCTCACCACTCTTGATATTTTTCCACTTACAAGGGACCAACCATGTTCTATTATCAGCAAACTATAAAGACTAAAACACACATTATAGGATTTAGTATTTAACTCAATTACAGCTGAAAACCAGTGAACCGATCATATTTAAGGTATAAAGAACTAACTATTCATGCGCTTCATAACAACCAAGCACGAATAGTAAGCAATGATTTGATTACATTCAATAAACATATCTGGCAGGTTGGCAATGAACAAAATAAAGCTGGAAACACAAAAATAACCAAGCCACTGTCCTTCTCTTCCAGCAACTTAAATTAGGGAGGAGATAAACAAATTTAAAACAGTTATAAAATTATATGGGTAAGGCCAATGTTCCAGATCTCTTGGTATGGTAACTATAAAAGAACATTCTCACTTTCTGTTTGACGCCCAGCTTCTTAGAGTGCAAACACCCAAACCACTTAAGCCCAAGAAGTGGAGCCTAAGACTAGATTCCTCTCATCCAAGTGCTCCTGGGAATTCTTGGGAGATGACTACCTCTCATATGAATCTTACTTGCCATCTCAGGCAACCCTCTGACTTTGGATGGCTACTGTGCGTGACACCTCCTAACCAAACCATATCGGCAAACAGCGTTTGCTTGTGTGCACCCTTATCCCCAGCTTGGGCATGGACCCTTCCCTTAATGCCTTAGGATGACAGCTAAGGCTTGACTTTTGTAGAGAGTTGGGAACAACAGGAAAAGATTGCAAAACAGAGCACTTGAACCTAGCTACCATTTGTGGGCCCTCCCAGAACCCTCTTCACTCTTCCCACCCAACCCTCCGGGTAGTAGGTGCTATATGGGCCCATATGCTTGGTTCCTGTGCCCTCTGGCTTCTAACTGGCTTCAGCCAAAGGGACCGCCCTACTAGGAGCTGGGAAAGGGGGGAAATAAAGCCAGGATATTTTTCCCTTGGCTCCCTCCCCTTGTAGTTGCCTCTGGATGTCTGTGTCCTTTCAAAAGCTGTCACTCTTAGAGCCAACTGATCTACACGACACTCTTTCCAGGTTCCAGTAAGTTCTCCCTTCCCACCCCATAGCAGCTCTCCTCCACAGATTTCCACATAATCTCTTATGGTTGCCCTATACCCCTCCAACTTTGTAGATAGTCTCCTTATTAAAAATCCTTCTCTAGGGGTGCCTGGGTGGCTCAGTCTGTTGGGTGTCCGACTCTTGATTTCAGCTCAGGTCATGATCCCCGGGTCATGAGATGGAACCCTACATTGGGCTCCACGCTCAGTGTTGAATCTGCCTGAGATTCTCTCCCTCTCCCTCTGCCCCTCCACCCCCCCACTCATGTACTCTCTCTCTCTCAAATAAATAAATAAATAAAATCTTTTTAAAAAAATCCTTCTCTAAATTTCCAAATTCAAGTGTAGCATGTTTTCTGTTGACAGACACAAAATAATGATTGCCTGAGAGCACAGCACCCCCAGATCCTAACGCTTCCATGAGGGCTCCCAGCCTGCCACTGTGCTTTTAGGAACAGTTTACTTCCCTCGAGCAGGCTTCTACTGTTCCAAGCCCAGAAAGAAGTCATCAAGTTTCCTACAAGTAAATAAAATATGCAAAAAAACTCCACCTTCAAAGATAGCCTTTGACATCCTCCTGCTTCGAAGCAAAGCCGTTTTGTTTCCCATCATCTGTACCTACACCTACATGTTCTTTACTCTCCATCCCAGAGAGGATATCTATTCTCCTTTACATAACCAAGAGACCCATGAGAGTGTCTTTGGGAAGGCGGGATAGGTACAGTTTGTCCAAAAGGAGAATTTAAACTTGGAGCTTCAAAAAGAAAAGGAAGAAAGGCCTTTCTTTCCCCTTTTTGCTCCTCAAGGTTGAGCCCAGAGATGTGGGGGCCCATCCCCAGTCAAGCACCCAATTACACACATTTGGATAATTACTAACAATGGGTCTTCCCTCTCAGCCTGTAATGAAAGGCAGGGCAGCTTCCAGACCTCCAACAAAGAGCTCTCCACTGATGAAATTGTAGCTGGACCACTAAGCGTTGGCATCATGCCCCTACCAAGCTTTTGGGGGTCTGCTTAGAAAGGCAATAATCAGGGGCGCTTGGGTGGCTCAGTTGGTTGAGTGTCTGCCTTCGGCTCGGGTCATGATCCCCCAATCTGGCTCTCTGCTCAGTGGGGAGCCTGCTTCTCCCTCTCCCACCTGCTCTTGCTATCTCTCTCTTAAATAAATAAAATGTTAAAAAAAAAAAAAAAGGGCGAGGGGCGCCTGGGTGGCTCAGTCGTTAAGCGTCTGCCTTCGACTCAGGTCATGATCCCAGGGTCCTGGGATCGAGCCCCACATCGGGCTCCCTGCTCGGCGGGAAGCCTGCTTCTCCCACTCCCACTCCTCCTGCTTGTGTTCCCTCTCTCGCTGTCTCTCTCTCTGTCAAATAAATGAATAAATAATCTTAAAAAAAATAAAAAAATTTAAAAAGGCGATAATCATAGATATGTATTCCTTCTCCCCTGAGTTTCTTATCAGGCCTCTTAGGTGGAACATCTCTCAATCCATTTTTAAGGGAAAAAATAATTGCCCCATTTAACCCAATCTCATATCCTTTGAAATCTATAAACGAGGGATTCCCAGAAGGCTCTGGCTGTGGACTGGTCTTACTGGAGAATCTGGGAGGCCCAGCCCCTGACTGACCTCCCTGGCCTCTTTTGTCTGGCAGCCCACAGCTGGCATCATACAAACATGGAACTGACTTGCTCTTTGGCACCACATCTGCCCTGTAACTTCCTGTTTATCCTTAGATATTCTGCTCCAGGGTCACTTCCTCTGAAAAGTGTTCCAGTGCCAGGTGGAGTCATGCCCTCTCTCCTTGTGTTTCCATATGAACTTTTCCTCACATACCGCTTTGTCTCCCAACACATTGTTCACTGATCCAGCTCATTCAGACTGGGGTCTTTTGGCAACGGGAGCTGTCTCACCTTCCAATGAAGTCCCACTGCCCAATATACAGGAGGAGCTCAATAAGTATCCAACAAATTAATTAATTAGGAAATAGAAACCACTGCCTACCTCCCTCACTCTACAAGCAGTCAAAGGAGCTGCCATTTGTGGGGATTCCGTTCAAAAGCTCAGGAGCTTGGCTTCATGGAGTGAAGGGGAACCAGATGAGCAGGGCCAAAGAAAGTTATGTTTTCAGTCCCATGATTAAAACTCTCCTGAATGCCACAGGATGACAAGAGCCTGGGGTGCGAGATGTCAACGCACCAGTTGGGAAAAGCCCAAGCACTGCTGATTTTTGTGTGGTAGGACTTTGCAGATGTCCAGCTGGAGATAGGATGGGGTCATGACGCACCGCTAATCCAACAGTAATTCCACACATTAACCTCTCATGCAGCATCCCTGGACTGCTGCTTCTCCACATCTTCCCCTCTGGTTCAAGAACTGGTGGAAGATAAGGCTAAGGCGACTCCATATGCCAAAGTGACCTCTCCTCTCAGCTGTGCTGTGATGAATGACCCTGACCACAACTTCGAGCCCAGAAAACACGTCTGCCAGTTCCCTGGTCAAGTGAGGCCCAGGCTTCAATCCAGCCAAAGGCTTCTCTTTGAGCTCTTGCTTCATCAATCCTCCCTGTGCCATCTCTCTGGATTCTGAGTCACAAGTCTGGGTAGGTCCAGACACTAGGCTTTTTTATAATTAGTTAGTTTATAATTAGAACCATTGCTCTCAGCAATCAACCAACCGGCTCTTTCCCTGCCTTGTGCCATCTGCATCAGTCAAAAACACCAGAAATATGGCTCTCAAGTGACTTGTCAAGGCCCCCTGCCTCCTCCTCCTTCCCTAAGGCTTTGTACTAATCCAATCTCAAGACAATCTGTGTGCTTTTGGTCTTACCTTAGCCATCTAGCTGGTCCCCTACCCCAGGGATCATTGCAATATCAAACTTGTTCACCCCAATTCACACACCCTCGAGGTTGAGCTCCTTCTTCAGAAGATCATTCGGGACAGTACAAAAGAGGCACTCTTCATTCATTTGTTTATTTATTCATTTATTCAACAGGCAGGTACTGAGTACTCATTATGGGTCAGACATGGTGCTAGGCCCTTGGGATACAATGGTCAGTGATACGGAAGAGTGGATCTATGAGAGAGAGACTAGTTTATATCACCAGCATTTGACAAGAAGCTTGAGCCTAGGTCTGTTTTTTCCCTTTCTCTCACATACCATCCAACACTGATTCCAGACCCATGAGTGCTTGCCTAGGGCTGAGGCTGGCCTTGGGGACTGCTTTGCATAAACACTGCCACTTGGCACTTGCTCTACTCCTCAGTGTTTGACATCAGCTCTCCTTATCCATAAATGACTAAACACCAAAAATCATTTATTTACCCAGAATGATTGAGGCCCAAGCCTTCGTCCCCTTCCTTTCTATAGACATCTTGGTTCTGGTTCCATGAGGTAATTATGTAGTTTCAGGATCGAGTCTTCCATGGCATGTCTGCACAAAGGACATCAATTAATCCATCCCCTCCCCCATTTAAGACTCTTTCTAAACCCACAGCCATGAGCCAGTGACCTTGTCCATCGTGCTGGTTCTGTTGCCAGCACTAATGAAGATCCCTCCTAACATAGGATGTTCCCCAAACATCTGAGTGTGTGTGAAAATATCTTTCCAAGTGGAGCCAAAAAAATATGTTTGTGTCCATCGCAGATATGAAATATGATACCTATTCCTAGGAAAATGGCTGCCCAGGAAGGAATGACTCAGCAATTGATATTAGTACATCCATGATTTAATCATTTTAAGTTCTAATTTTTAGTTTTTACTTTTAAGTTTTCCAACCAAAGTGTATAATTATATGGACAAATGCAAAACCCTCTATGCAGAGTCAGGTTCAAGCTAAGTTGAATGCGAAGGTTCAAGGTCCTTAGAGGCAGCTTGTCCCAGGGAATAAGAGCAGGGACTCCGATGGGGGGAATCAGGACTAGGGGGGAGTCAAGTCCTCATTCCTCTGGAGATTGATTAGATACAAACCAAAAAAAAAAAAAAAAAAGTCAGGGAAATATTGATCTACAGAGATTTTTCAACATGAGAAATATGAACTGAGCAGGAGATCTCAGAGACATGCAGAAATAAGGGCATAAAGAAATATATCAAAAAGAGATATGAGCAAGAGATATGGGTGGCTCAGTCGGTTAAACGTCTGTCTTCAGCTCGGGTTATGATCCCAGGGTGCTGGGATGGAGCCCTGTGTTGGGCTCCCTGCTCAATGGGGAGCCTGCTTCTCCCTCTGCCCCTACCCCTGCTCATGCATGGGCTCTCGCTCTCTCTCTCTCAAATAAAATCTATAAAAAAGAGAGAGAGAGAGAGATGAGCCACACATATCAAATTCTGAGATTGGGCAGGGAGGGAAAGTGACATGGAAGATCAGTTTCTGTTGTGTAGTCCCAGCTCCTGGATGCATTGGTCTGTCATACTGGGAGTGAATTATTTTTTGTAATACCTGCCTTCAACTTGAGTTTGGCACAGGATAGGTTGATATAATGAAGTGAGTGTCGCCAGCAGGATTTGGAACAGTAAAATGAAGACAGGTTCTGCCACCAGGCTGAGCAGAAGTCAAAGCCTGCTTCTACTATTTCTGACTATGTATGACCTTGGCCCAACTAATGAACAACTCTGGACCTCAGTCCATTTATCTGTCATTTGGGGCTAACCATGCTCACCTCACAGGATTTTGTGAGGACTAAACAAGGTAACAAAAGTGTTTGGTAAAGATTACCTTCCTTTCCTCTTCTTAAAATATTTTTGGAATAGGGGCGCCTGGGTGGCTCAGATGGTTAAGCGTCTGCCTTCTGCTCGGGTCATGATCCCGGGGTCCTGGGATCGAGCCCCACGTCTGGCTCCTGGCTCAGCAGGGAGCCTGCTTCTTCCTCTGCCTCTCCCCCTACTCATGCTCTCTCTCTCTGTATCTCTGTGTCTCGAATGAATAAATAAAATCTTAAAAATATATATATATTTTGGGAATAACTGTCGGAAAAAGAGCAACATATTTGACCAGAAGGATGAGCGTGTGAGCTAAGAACACCTAACACATTTAAAGAACTTGGAAATTTTACCTTCTGCACTTCAAGTCTTTGGGGTTTTAAAAAGACATGCTTTAGATCAGCCCTGACAAGCAGAACTTTCTGCAATGATCGAAATGTTCCAGACCTACACTGCCCGACACCACAGCTTCTGCCCGCATGTGGCTATTGGCCCCTCGAGATGCAGCCCGTGCACCTGCGGGACCAACTTCTTAGTTTTGTTTACTTCGAATTATTACAAATTTAAACAGCCGTATGTGCCTAGCTGCTTACGGAATCGGACAGTGCTCCTTTACATCTTTCTGGATCTTTGACTATAAGGTTCTCCCGCGCTAGTCTGGACTTGGGGAGGCAGAAGAGTGAGTTTAAGCACGTAGGCTCTGGAATCGGTCTGCCTGGAATCAAATCCCAGCTCGCCGCTGGCTAATCTCACGTAAGCACGTTATGTCTCGGTTTCCTCATGCTTTATTGCGACTGTGCATTTACTCCCCTGGCCTACCCACTAGGCTATAAACATTGCCATAACACCAACGCCAAGCACCATACCCGGTACACTTAGACTCTCAATAAATAAGTGTTTAAAAAAGTACTGAAGGGACAGAGGGAGGGAAGTGGAGAAGGAGGAGGAAGAAAGAATTGAAGACACAGGCAGTAATGTTTTCCATGAAGAGTGAAGAAAGCTTCTAAAATAAAATAAATGACAAGATATGAAGGCTTGCAATAAAAATTTCAGGGGACATGACCATTGAAGATGAAGACAGAGAAGGTACTCTGGGGGAAGACATACTCCCAGATGACAGTGAAGGGATCTGACAGCTCAGAGAACCATGGAGAGAGAAAGGTGGACTGAGGGGTCTGGTTAAACCTGCATCTACAAAAATAAAAGCTTCCATCATTTAAAAAGTGTGTTCAACCAAGCTTCTTCAAGAGAACACGATTGTGGGGTGTGTGACCCTATCTGTGGAGGTTACAGGCTAATCCAAAAGGTCCCATTGGCAGCAAAGCATGTGTTTGTTGGTTTTCCATACGCAAGTTTTTATTAATCCTACGTTCACCGGTTCCCCAAAAAAGCAGTGTTGGGCAAGTTTTCATAACTGTTTATTCATTATAAATAGTAAATATTTACTGCACTTTTTACATGAAAGACATTTTTACAACACATTGTTGTTGGTTGAGGTTGCAACACAAAGATAGCACTGCTCTTGACCCATCACCCTCTACGACCAACACGTGAACTAAACTGGAACTACGTCTAGTCTCACTACCCCACTACGACATTGTTCTTAACTCTAAAGGGAATGTATTTGTGCCTACCTCGTTCATGGTTCCGAGAAGAGAAAGAAATAAATAACACTGCCTTCCACCTTCTCGTTCCTCTTAACAGCTCGAAAAAACAAATTTATTGACATTCTAAAATGTCACCACACAAACGTATGTAAACCTCAGTTCCTATAATCTTTCCATATTGGATACCCTTGTATAATTTAAAAGTACATGAGAGCCACGTGGACATTTCTGCTCTTGCCCTGCCTTTCATAGAAAAGAGAAGAATGTAAACGTCGTCATTGTAAAAGCATGATTCTCGAACACGGTCTCTAGTCAAAAGGAGCAAGCTGGATGTTGGTTGTCCATTAAATGGCGAACATCATGCATTCTACCGCAATGAATCATGGGCTGCGAAAATAAAGCACCTGCAAAAATATAGTTGTGATTCTGTTTCTACGGCCCTGGCCGTCGCCAAAGCCTCCGTGAGGTACACAGTATTGCACACCGATAAGCAGCTGTGGGAATGCTCGTCACTTCCTCTCCACCACGCCCCCTCCCCCCACCCTGGCCAGGTTGGCTTCAAAATGAAAATGAACTGGGAAAATGTCACATACCTCTCCCCACACCGAGAAAGAAAACAAGCTTTTTCTTCCCATTATCCCATGTCCTGTTTGCAAGGCCGTCCGCCCCGCGACATTTATTGACAACTGGGTTACAAATGAGGATAAGATCACAAATAATTTATTTGGGAGGTCCTTTACATCTAGTCTAACTTCCTAAAAAATGGTGCCATTTCTTTTTATATCAATTTCCAGTGTGTAAAAAAGTCAAGGATTCCTCCATTCCTGCTTCATCACGTGAGCAGTTTTAAAATGGTGTAAGTGTCAGCATTGAACGTCAAACATGTTATACTTGAGAGTACTCTCCAACTATATTTTAGAACATTCTGCTTGCCTGAACCAGTCCAGATACATCTCACACACAGAGACACACGCACACGCGCACGCACACACAAATGGAATGTTTTCGCTCCTTGATCATCAGCACTAAAGAGTTGGGGTATTTGATGTGTAGCCATGTTAAATCATTGCCTTAAAATGTTGCATTTGTCTTTTCACTGTTCCAGGCCTTCCTTTCTTCCACTGCTTTTGTCCAATATGTTCAAAAGAATTTGAAACCAACTACTGGAGAAAAAAAATCAATCACTCTTCTCCGTCTCCTGGTGAGACTGCCCCCCAAAAAGATGATTTTTTTTTTTTTCCGAGAAGATTCTTCACGTGTAGGCTGTGGAGACCGGAAACAGGGCCAGTTTTAGCTCCAGGTGGACAGTTCACTTATGCGATATCTGGCTTGAGATAATGAAAGGCACCTGAAAGGAAACACACGTAGCTTTTTAGGTCATGCTAGGACAATTCACAGCAAGGGGCAAAATCAGCTACAGGCTGACAATGTCATATTTAATACCGTGGTATCAAAGGATCGAGACTAATATTTTTATTCCTGAGACAAGTTTGACACAAGTCTGTGTCTTTGGGATTATACCCTATATGATCCTTGAGCTGACCTCATTAAGAACATGTGTTTCTAATGCCAGGGGTTATTTCATTTTGGCCAACCCTCGTGTTTCACCTAGTGGCAATCGGGCTTCACATCGCGGCAATTAATAACCGCAAGGTGTTGTTGACATCAGCTAAGAAAATAACGATACAAGGGAGCCCTTGCTGGGACAGAAGGCGGGCTCTGTCACAACGCTGACACCGGGACGTCAGGCCTGGTCATGCCGCCGCCGCTGCCCCTTTCTTGAGGAAGGGCTGAGATTTTTCATCCTGTCAGGAGTCATTAGCCCCAGAGAGACCAAGGCTTACTTTGTCCGTACTGCCCATATTGGTAGCCTGTGACAGGGTCCATACTGTAGCCCGTGGTGGTATAGGTGGGTGGACAGTAGGACTGAGATGTTGGCAGACTGTCCAAGCTCTTCATATGGTCTAGTCTCTGACTGCAGCTGGCCGATACCGTGGTGGTAGGTTCCAGGCCCCCGGTGAGAGGGGAGAGAGCATAATCGGTCTGGGGCTGATGGGGCACGCCACCGTGGTTGGTCAGGAGTCCCATTACCTAAAATAAACAGGCAGATTGGGAAGAAGTAAGAATGCAGAGAGGACCGGATCATAGCTGAGAGCTGAAAGGATAACTGGAGAAGTCCCATCTTTATTTCTTTGGAAATCTGCTCGCACAGGGCTGACCAGAAGACACTGACCACAATGCAAAGGGGCTCGGACACTGCATCATGCCCAGTGATAACCATCGGACTTCGGTTTCAGAAAAAGGAAAGGTGGGGCGTGGAGGGAGCAGAGGGGAGGGAGGGAAAAGAAAAAGAGGTGGAATGAGCGCCTCACCATGCCTCTAGCGATAAAATCGGTCTAGAATTTCAAAGAAGGGACAGAAGGACGGAGGGAGAAATTCTATCTGTTGATACAGAACACTGGCTAATCATATATTACATCTGGAAGTTTCACATGTGATTTTAAACAGACATTAGCTTATATATTTCTTTTTTAATTCAACAGATTCATGGGTGCCCGGGTGGCTCAGTGGTTAAGCATCTGCCTTCGGCTCAGGTCATGATCCCAGGGTCCTGGGATCGAGCCCCACGTCCGGTTCCCTGCTCCACGGGGAGCCTGCTTCTCCGTCTCCCTTTGCCTCTCCCCCTGCTTGTGCTCTTTCTTGCTCTCTCTGTCACTATCTGTCTCTATCAAATAAATAAATAAATAAAATCTTTAAAAAAATTAAAAATAAATAAATAAAAATCAACGGATTCAAATGAAATTCTTTTCATGTATTTTAAGATGCCAGTGTCTATTCTCGTAGTGTTCCCTCTCAAGAAAGTTCCTCTCCCTATCTTGGCCATCCCTAAGTAATCAGAGATAATTACTCGTTCTCTGATGCTCCTGGGTGCTTTACTCATCCCTCCCACTGTGCAATCATGACTTTGGTCACCTACTTTGAATTATGAGAGTTTTGAGGGCAATAACCGACTCACCTTTATATTCCTAGCACCCAACGTGGTACTTGACACATATTAGGTACTGAGGAAGGAAGGAGGGAGGGAGAGAGGGAGGGATGGAAGGGAGGGAGGAAGGGAAGGAAGGAAAGGAGGGAAGGAGGGAGGGAGGGAGGGAGGGAAGGAGGAAAGGAGGGAGGAAGGAAGGAAGGAAGGAAGGAAGGAAGGAAGGAAGGAAGGAAGGAAGGAAGGAAAAAAGGAAGGGAGTGCTGAAGAACTCTCCAAGTAACTGCCTCCATTCCCTGCCTTTTCATTTCTTATCTAAACATTTCACATATAAGAAGGTGTTAAAAGGAAAGAAAAGCCCGAAATACAAGCATGTTCTAAAAACTCTGTTCAGTTTTGTAAATAACCCTAGAAAGCAAGAAAACTTTAAAAGACAAAAACAAAACAAAACAACAACCACCTTGCGATTAACAGGCCAACTTTCAGATCACACGGGGAAGTGTTCTGCAAACTCAAGCTCGCTGACCCTTACAGCTCCTGGGGATGGAAGTTAAGTGGCTAACTAATTTGGCAGCTGGAAAACTGCCCCGGGAGAGCGGGAGTGATTCTTCTCAACTTCGTACCATCCAGCGGCAGGGGTCAAGAAACAATTGCAAGAAGAGATGGGGACAGTGTGAAGAGCCTGTTTACCGAGCATTTCAGGCGGGAGCCACAACCGCACACAGGGCCACCATCTCCCTGCTGGGTTTGAGGGAGTTTGAAGCACAGAGGAGCGAAGTTACAAATACGAGCGAGAGGAGAGGGTAGCGGTGAGCCCCAAGCCATGACTCTGGCCTCGCGCTGTCCGCCCAGGTAATTCAGGCCACAGACTCCTGGGTGGAGGGGGTCCAGCAAGGCAGGAGAGAGGGCCTAGCCTTGCATCCCAGAAAAGACATCTTAGATTCCAAAACCAATGACACCACCATCCCCTTTGGGAAGGGTCTGCATCCGCCTCCTATCTAAACAAAATCTTCTTGAAATGCAGCTTTAAAGTGATCTACATGTTCAGTTAGCCCCAAGAGACAAAAGTGGGGGCCAGGTCTGCTTAACCACCTTCTATGGATGACCCTTTCTTCCTCTACTTTAACAAGCCACCAATTTCCCCCACCTTTCCCCCGAAGAGCTAGTCTCTGTTTCCTCGTCTGCCTTTTCGTTTGAGTTGTGTGTGCAAGCATGTGGGAAGCGGGGGGCCAGTGTGTGGAAAGCAACACAGCAATACCCAGTTTTTAAAGATGTTCCAGGGGATCTAAATTTTCTCGAGTTACGTGGTGAAATAGCTTTTTAAAAAGCCTTAAAAACTACTTATATTCTAAAAAAATAATCATACGTGACAGAGCGTCGTTTTATTTTACTGGGGATTTGGGGAAAGTGAGAGTCACAAAATAAAGAGCCAGTAGATTCTTGGAGCTCCAGGAGGGTGGGGAGTCACCAGAACGTGGGGCTCTTCATGGGCCCTCCCCGACGCTGTTTATAGTAAATTAATTACTTCATTTTCTCATTTAAAAAACTTGAACATAACTCAGAATGCATTTAAGTTATTTCCTGAATGTTCTTCCACCTACATGTTCTGTTTTTTCTTTTTTTTTTTTTTTGCCTTTCAGTTTGTATAGATGATTTTACATACATATATCTGGAAAATTCAAAAAAATGCTATTGATGTACTAATTTATTAAGTATTTTATTTCAGCTCAAATTATTCAGGCATGTTCTACTAGAAGAAAAGGGTCTAAAATATAGGTTGTTCAATGCCTAGCCTACCCCTTTCAAATCAGGGGTATCTCTTTGTGTACTGGCCTGATGAGCAAGAATGGATGGGAAAAATAAAAATATGACAAATGTGACCGTGTCAACGAAAGGGAGTTAATGACACAGGGCACAAATATTTTATTGTAAATAAACTGTGCTAAATAAAAACAAACACTTAGCAAAAGCAATTTTGTAATTATATTAATCCCAAGAAGAAAAAATGGCCAATGGAACTGGATAAAATGGAATTACATTTAAATTAATACTACCCTTCATGAAAATACTTACTTGAAACTTAGTTATCATTGTATCACTTTAAGGGAGAAATGGAATTCTCCATACACAATTATAGTTGAAGAACAAGAGCAAACTGTTATTCAAAACATGCATACTCTCTCATGAGCTACATGTACATTTTTGTGATAAACTTATTTTTTTAATCCTCTGCCATATATTTCTTGTTTGCATTAACTTTGAAAGCAGTAATGATTTTGTCCATGGGAGAAAACCATGAAGATCCTAAAAGAGAAGAAATGAGTCCTTCCTGCAAGCCAAATTCAGCTTCTGGTTCTGCAACTTGGTGCAGCTGCTGAATTAGAAAATACTTGAGGACAAGATTGAAATCTAGGGCCTGGAAATATATCTCCTGGAGGATGGAGAAGACATAGTAGGATCTGCCAGAGTCCTATTCCTGGGCAACAGAAAGTTGCTGGGTGAATGGAACAGGAGGGACCCATCTGGGGTCTTCCTTTCAGTATTGCCTGCGTCCTACACAAAAAGCCAGTGACGGTTTCCGCATGATCGAGAGCCCTTAGCTCGGCAGCGTGGTACTCACAGTGGCTAATGTGAAAACTGAAAAGGACCAGAGACCAGTCATCTTTGCTCCCTTTGACTTCCCCGACAGAGCCCAAGAGACAGACATTCTTCCCACAAGTTCTTATTTCCACTGTGATGGTCACATATTGTCCTCATGATTTCTTTCTCGAGAATTGTATAAGGATCGGCGAGAGGCACTAGTATTTTCCTACAGGTGGCCCGAAATGGAAATTAACAAATGATTAGAAACTAACAACGATTTATTCCAGTATTTCACATGGAGAAAACTTGAGAAATATACATCTTTTTAATAACTTCTAATTTCAAAAATGAAAAGGAAATCTGTTTTGGAAAATAAAATAGTGAATGTATCAATACAAAATGCATTACTTTCCCCTAACATAATTTAAAACCTCAAGTCTCTATGGAAGGGTCCCATTACACTTTTATGTACATTTCTTTAAAAGCTATTTTGTATTTCATGTGGCTCAAGGGAAGCCATGGAAATTTCTTTTTGCTGCACAAAGAATTTGGTAAACGAACTTCTTAGAACTCCCCCCATAATATGGTTATGGAATGACTTCCAGTCATATTTTCTTTCTCAGAACATTGTCGCAGTTTCTTTTATACATGCATTTTCCGACAGCAATTTGTCATTCAAAGCCTAAAATAAAATCTTCATTTGTTGTAGAATGGGTGTTTTCTCCCCCCTCATAAACCATTAGTAAGCTGTTTCTACGACAGGACTGGCACTTCTGCCTGATTTTTTTTTTTTTTTTTTAAATTTGGGGTTGAGGGAAGCATAGCCACAGGTTCTCACAAAAAATTTCAAAGAAAAATAAATAAACTGAGGGCTCTGTCTACGGGACATTTCTGTCTACGGGACACGGACCACACACTTCCTAAATGCCAGATAAGTCCAGGAGATGCAATGACCAAGAAGAATTTTCCTGTAATAAAGATCTCTGCTCTGTCCCACTGGGAAGGGGTATAGGAGGAAGATTTCACACGGAGTACAACTCCTAGGTGAGGCGTCTGAAAAAACAACTATTAAGTATATTTCTAAATTGTTACCTCCAAAAACACTTCCCGGACACTGTTTCTAAATTGTTTTATGGATAACCTTTTTAAAAAATCCAAAGCCTTGGAATCATGTGCCAACACTTGTGTTAATCCTTCCATCGTTCGAATTATTAGAGACATTTTCGAAAGATCTCTTTAAGGTCATTCTCAAGTTTCAGAATTCCAAACAGGTTGTTTATATCTTGATTGGAAGATTATATGGTTCAGGGAAAAAACTAACTCTTTACAATTGCTTCATGCCATATTTCTCTTGAATTAATTTTCCTAATGGAAGAGTAAATATAAAAGATAAAAACTACGGGCCAAATGAAGATTTACGTTCAAAACAATGAGTCTGGAAAATATTTGTCTTAGCCTAAGTGTTATGGTTTTGCCGTCAGTTGAAAAGGCTCAGAGCTAATCAGAAATCTCAAATATTTAGCAAATTATGGTGTACATCTTGGCGCGTCTTTTTTCCTCAGTAGGAATCCTGGTTCGTGTCTTTACTTTCTTTTTTGTTCTTAAGTAATCAGATGTTCTTGTGATTTAACATGCAATGATATACATTTCTGTATGTTTTAGAAAACATAGCTGTGAAATATAGCTACGTATGATATGAAGGGTTGTGTTTTTTGTTTTTTTTTTTAGCTTCTAGCTTCCCCTCCAAAACTGTACATATTGACTACATATATTCTTAATTTGGATATAACGTATTTTCAAAACCAAACAAAAATACTCGAATGTCTAAATGTTTTTTGTTTTTTGTTTTGTTTTTGTTTTTTTTGCTAACACAGATGCTGCAGGAGTAGTCTATCTGATGGTTAAATTTCAGTGACTGTATCTTGGAGCCTGCAAAAGCCTAAATTTGAACGACTGAGAACCAGAACGTTGCCTTTAGATTCAAATGCCTTAGGAATGACCCTGCAGTTGATTAGAAGCTAAATAATTAGATTTTTTGGCCCTGTCTGTTCAAAAGCCGTAAGAGGGAAGTTGCCTGAGGGCAGAAGTTTCTTTAAGGTAAGTACGGTGACCTTCTCACCCACACCCACAGTTATGGGAAGGGCATGCCTGACCTTTCTTTACCTAACCAGATAGAAAGCCAGTGTTTGTAAAATGTCCCGCTAAACACATCCTTATTTTTTTTTATTTTACTCCTTAGCTTACATTTTGCAAGTAGCTATGTTTAATGCATGATTCAAGAGTATGAGTGCCAGACAAGTGTGGTTCATATGCTACAGGGACTTCTAAGTTTTATTTGTAAAGAGCACAGTAAGTACTATCTCAGATAAACTCTGAGTGATAGATGTGATTTAATCTCCAGCCCTGTGACCAATCACAGAATAACTTCTATTTCCTCAATTCTTTAGAGTACCTATTTCTCAATAGAGTTAAGCTGTTAAATTGAAAGCAATACTCTTTAGGCACTGCTGACTAAAACATAAATCCAGGCAAAGACTCAGCATAGAAATGGCATGCAATGATGACATGTATACACACACACA
Organism: Leptonychotes weddellii; assembly: GCF_054177405.1. Taxonomy (NCBI): domain Eukaryota; kingdom Metazoa; phylum Chordata; class Mammalia; order Carnivora; family Phocidae; genus Leptonychotes; species Leptonychotes weddellii. The sequence goes on along the minus strand of NC_138371.1, from coordinate 14,082,149 downwards.
CACACACAAGACGCACATACATACACACACGCACATACATATTGTTTACTTCTAGCCAGTGATGATCATGTCCATCTATTATCAATAAAATAAAGCCCATTAAGAAAAAGCTTATTGCACCCAAATGAAAAAGGATGCCAGTTAATACAGTTGGTATTTGACTATGTTACACCCACCATGGGTCATAATAAAATTCTCATATGTTTTAATTCATTTACGCATGCCTGCATTTAATATGCTTTGTGACCATGTCTACAATTAATATGATTTATGAGAAAAGAACATGTGCAATATTGGGGGTAGGGGGTAGAGCATCGACTTTTCTTCTTCTATGAATGAAAAATATAACAAAACAGCTCAAGGAAAATTGTTGGCTGTTAGCATATTAAGATGGACTGACAGAGCCCTGAGTAAACTTGAGGGAGTTAATGATATCCTCTTATCTGACCCTGACACATTTGCAGCATGTAATTTACAGAAGCTCTGTCCAGGGAATCTTGACAAATGCTCCTAACGATGTCAGGGCAATGTTCCATTCTAATGTAAAACAGATGTGGGTCAGATACCCTCATTCATCACTTAACGCAGAGAGTCTCAAACTCTCTCTGGAAGGAATGGCATTACCTGCTGTTAACTCTTCCCACCACCGCAGCAGTCCTCCGAAAGGTAAGCACTCAAACCCATCACCACTTCAAAAACCTGCCTGAACACGTGACTGTGGAAAATCAAACCTATATCTTGCTTTAATTTCATGACGACTTCAGGACATGTTTGCTAAATATTAATCGACCCTCTGGGACCTGGGATTCCAAATCTAGAAAGGGAAAAGCTCTACAATTGGCCATCCCACAGTACTTCGGGGAGATGGATTAAAACTTCATCTCTAATTGCCCATAAAGTAAACCTGCATTCAAGGAACTGCGGGGCTGATTCACCATCGTGACCACTCATAAATGCACATCTTGCTGCACCTTAGCTGCCCAGCTCTGTCTAAGATTCACGCGCACACACACACAAAAACTTACAATAAACTAGAAGTCCACGCTGGCTTTTAGAAAGAAGGACCTAAACTCTGCCCCTCTGAAACAAAAGATGTTGGGCTACACTGTATTCTCTTTCCCCTGAGATTTTCCCTTCCACCAACACTCTAACAACACGGAGGACAGACACGCCAGCCTATTAAGGGAGGACAACAGTGGCCCATCTCAACAAGCAAATCCTTTCTTTCTTCCAGACCAGGTGTGATGTAGGCAAATATTTCTATGGCTGCCCAGAGTCAAGGTCCTAAGACTCCATCAACTAAATGCCTAAGATCACAGAAAAGAAGCTTCCCTATCCTTCTCTTCATGGGAAAGAAGGTATGTTTCTCAGAGAAAAGAGTCAACTGATAAGACAACTGATACTAATTTAATGAGTAGATGTCAAGAAGTCTATTTCTATTAACCATGGGAAAGCAGAGGACAGCCTAGCAAAAGTCTAAGAATGAATATATCCTTTAGGAAATGTGTGCTGGCCTGTTTCACAGGTTTTGTGGTAAAGCAGAATAAGCATCCATCCAAGATGCATGGAAATTTGCAGTAACTCTTACAGATAGGCGATGTCTGAAATTACAGTCTTCCAAAAACCAGAAGCTACTACCCCACTAAGCTAAAATCCTACGTTCCTCGATTCCCTCCCTGACCCAATTCCAGGGATACCGAGCCAATAAAGATGTTGTGTTGCTTTCCTACCTGAAAATTTACTTATGTCCTTGATCATAAATTGGACAGTGGTTATGTCTCCTATTGCACAGGAAACTGATGTTCATGCTGGAAACATCTAGGGCCCACGGTGAAACCACTTACACAGTTCTTTGAGCTACAGAAACTAATCTGCTCCTACAGGTCTTGACAAAGTAGCATCTTTGTAATTTAGTGATTAAAAGAATATTCCCCAATTGGTAACTCAAAATTAGTTGGTTAGATTGTCCCTTACTTTCTAAGACCTCTCTATTGTACCTGCTGTCTTAGCTACCTCTATTCTTTACTGAAGAGAGAAGCATAGTGTTTATCAGATTTGCTTACCTTTGAGGTATCCAGTACCATAGAAGCTGGCTGTAGATTTTTTTAAAATGTGTCCATGTCAATATTGGATTTCAGTAAATCAAAATAAGAATAAGAAAAGGAAACCATCAGGATGACCCTATCCTTTCCCCACTCCTAGCCCCATGGAATAAAGGACCGTTGGCTCTTATTCTTGCTATAGTGAGTTCTTATGTTATTGTATCCTGAATTTCTCAAACAAAACCAAGTTGTGTATATCATATTTCTGGGGACTATTGTATCTCAGGCACATTACAATTCCTGCATTCTGAGTGGATACCAATATTCTTTAAAATGTCTGAGTAGAACAGCTGAAAACACCCCACTCCATGAAGAAACTTGCCTTTCTTTTGATACTACTCAGTTTCCACATTTGCCTTCTTTGGCAGGGACAAACATATTGTTTTTGGGTTTTGTCAGAGATTCATGGGCTGTTCTGTTGTAAACAGTAGTGAAAGCCCCATTGCATTCGTATTATTAACTCATCAAAAAGCATTTCCAAATTTCCAAAGTACTGTGTTTCTCAGCCCAGCTCTATCGGACAATTCTTTTTTGTTACCTTCCCTGTTTAACAAGAAGATGAAACAGAAGCGAAGATAGTTTAAGCAACTTGCCCAAAAAAAATACAGCTAGCAAATGGCTGATAAGTTTTGGAAATCTGGTGCTTTTGACCTTGAGGCTCCTTCTTTAGATCAATGAGTTGCATCCACATTGCAATCAAGTCACTAAACAGGAACTCTTTCCTTTCTTTGTGCCCTTCTCCGCCTATCTAAACATTATTAAGCAGTTCACAGCTTCTTCTTTAAAATCACTCTTTTGGGGTGCCTGGGTGGCTCAGTCGTTAAGCATCTGCCTTCGGCTCAGGTCATGATCCCAGGGTCCTGGGATTGAGCCCCGCATCGGGCTCCCTGCTCAGCAGGAAGCCTGCTTCTCCCTCCCCCTCTCCCCCTGCTTGTGTTCCCTCTCTCGCTGTCTCTCTCTCTGTGTCAAATAAGTAAAATCTTTAAAAAATAAATAAATAAAATAAAATAAAATCACTCTTTTGCCTGCTAAGTTTTTATACAGAGCAGGGGTACAATGTGTGGAAGGAAAAGATAACATCAGACATTACATAGAAAGAAGATTCACTGGAACACTACATCAAAAACTAATGATGTCATGTATGTTGATTAACATAACATAGTAAAATCAAATTAAAAAAAGAAAGAAGATTCACTCGTGAAGAAAAAAAAAACAAGGGAAGCATTTTAGACATGGACAAATCGTGAGTGGGTCTCCATCCGTGTTTTCTCTCATTCAGCACTTCCTAGGGAATGTTCCTCAAAACTTGGTAGTTTAATACTCAGCAAAAGGGCTCCATAGTTAAATCAGAAAACACGGAGCGAGACAAACATGTTTCTACACTGCAAGACTTGTCAGAGCCTTTAGTAGGCTAATGTGCCCTGGGACTTTGAAAGATAAATGGATATAATTTGTAACATTTATCAAATTGTTGGTTCAGAATCCATTTTCCCCAAACCACCTTTCAAGGAGCCCACTATGGGGAACAAGCCTTTATGATGAGGCACTGCTTGGTTCCTGGGTGTTCCAAGATGATTAGGACCTAGGACCACTCCTCCAGAAGCTCATAGGAAAGAGGGGAATGGGTACTTTATCATATAACACAGGGTGGTATGGCGTATGTGTTTTCACAAGGTACAAACACACCAACGGACCTCAACAGAGGCTAAAAGAAGAAATTCTGCCTGCAAGAGTCACAGCAGAGTTGCCACTGAACTAGAAATTTTCCTGTGGAGTCCCATATGTAGAGGCTCAGAGCTGCAGGCGATTTTGAAATCCAAAGTTTAATTCGATTTTTTTTTTTAATGCAAGCTGCCCAAAATGAGACCTCAGTTTTTTTGTGAGATAAGAAGATAAGTTCTTTCTTTAAATAATGCCTGCCTCCTTCATTAGTTCAGCGCCAAGGACGGGCTGCCGTCCTGTCACGGGGAGGAAATATTCCCTTCCAGGGGGAGCTCCTACCCTGTGAGTCTGCAGAGTGCACTGTCTCACCACTGCCCATCTTTCTCGTTCGTTGATCAACAGGAACAATGCAATCACTAACCTCTGAAACTCTAGTTCGCTGAACTCTAGCTAGTAATTTTTAAATTTTAAATAGTATACTGTACATTGAAAAACACACACCTCTACAGAAAAAAAAAAAAAATACACACCTCTGATGAGACCCAGACTGTTTCACAGAAACAGATTTCTTTAGAAAAAAGAAAACAAAAAAATAGTACACAACTAATGAGTAAATCCAGTCTTCTGTGTCTGCAGTACAAAGCACACATTCAGCCCCTAATTGAATAAATATGCAAGTATTCAGATTTCTGTAGATATTGCCATTTTGCAAATGCAGTAATAAATTAAAAGCTTTACATTGCATTCCAACCACATATAAAGGGTTGATTCAGACCATTGGCCTCACACTAGAACCCAGCACTGCTTTCCTGGGCTTTTACTGACTACAAAGAAAAACTTTTTATTCTAGTAGCTTCGTTATAGACCTAGCTATCACACTCAATTTTTTCTCCCCCGATAGCTAAAGGAATTCAAATGGGTCCCCAAAACCATGGGGTTGTTGCATTTGATTTGTCCAACGTGCAAGGGAAAGTAGCTGATGGAGTTTCTCTTTAAATCAATTCAGCAGACACACAAAAAAACATAATTCAGCAAGAAAGGTTCGCTTGTGGCTCATTTCAGTGAGATGATGTAAGAGTCAGTCATTGATGCTGCTCCCTCCCTTCTTTAAAAAAAAAAAAAAAAAAAATGGAGATTTGGGCCAAATAGTTGTTTCTTTCAAAATTCTCCCAATCTGTAACTAAACTCAAGAGGCTGCGGCCAGAGCTGACATAAACCAGGGCTCGCCTCCCCTTCTTTAAGGGGAGCAACCACAGCCTTCGGAGAAAAACCAAAGGCAGTGGGTCAATTACAGCCTGCACCGATTCAACAAACGGATTAGCAGCAATGTTTCCACCGCCGAGCAGAACATCTCGAAAACTTAGCATGGCAGAATGGAAACATACGAATGGTCCACAGTTATTCTGCTGTAGCTGAAATGGGCTCATTTATGATCATAAACATCCTGGAGCCTTCATAAACATGTGAGGCTGTGGCCTTGGCTTTGAGCTCGCGGGCTGCTTCAGAAATGAAACAGAAGGAAGCTCAAGCTTTGGAGGGGCTGCCCCTTTGGCATGGAACGTCTCCCCATCCGAGCTCTGTTTGACACCCAACCAATCTCTTTAATCAAAATCACTCCTCTTTCCTCCACAGGTGAATTTCTGGAAAGTGTCAAGGGAAGGAAGTGCCTCTGTTGGGAAACGGGCTGCTGGTGGCAGGCCCGATTGTCTGGTTCTTCGTAATGATAAAGGAGGGCTGAGGGCGCCAAGTCTGTACCGTGGGTGTGAAATGGACAAAACAAATGGCCTGGCATGGAGCAGCTTCTCCATGTGGGCCCGAAAAACGGCCAGAAAAATAGCTCTCCTGAAACAGGAGCCGGCCCCCCGACCAGGGTAAACCTTACCACTTTTCCATGGATCGACAGTACGAGAAAAGGTCAAGGAATTACCATGCCACAGTGAAAAAGACTTCTTCTATGAGACAGAGAAGTACCCATCACAACCATTCTTAATAATGATACCGCCTCCACATAACAAGCTGATCCGTAAGCCCTTATTCCTTCGCTGGACAGAGACCCATCATCTTGCCTGGCAGCTAAGGAATCTGAGATCATTGTGAACACTGTGGTGCAAAAAATGACAAGCAAAATCAAAAGCCGTCTTGAGTTTTGTGTACACATATTAACACTTAAATGCTCCTCCCTAATAAGTGTCGGGATTAACAAATGTTTGTGAAAAGAAGCTGTGCTGAGCAATTGAAATCTGATTTGAAATGGAACCACGACGGACTAATACATATATGCATGAAATGAAGAAGTACCCTAATAAGCGTGGCTGCCACCAAATATGCAATTTACATACATTACACACTAATAATCTCAAGTTTAATATTATTCTTTAAAAGCAACTGGGTGAGTAGGTTGAGTTCAAGGTTGTCTTTTGTAAAATATGGATAAGAACAGAGGTTGATCCCGGTTGTCCTCCGCCATTAACCACCGTCTCGCTAGTTCGACGATCTATCTGCTCTTTCTTGGGTCCATCCCATCCCCACAGAGCCGTGATCCAGCAACCCGACTGAACAGATGCATGGTCCACAGGCTTGATGAGATGTGCAGACCTACGCTTTGCTCCTGAGGTGGTACGCGGCGAGCAAACATTCAAGCGTTTTTAAGCCTGGTACGCAAGGCTTTATGAGAATTTTTTCTTTCCTCAGTAGATTACCCATGAAATAGGACAGGTGTACTGGTTATTCAATTACAGCCTATCCAAGACCTGGACGAAAATGTGAAATGAGGCCTCGGAACATAGCTCTTCCCGTAGGGATTTATTAATAACAGTTAAACTTTCCTCAAAACAAAACTTTTTTTTGTAATTTAAGCCCATTTTCTTATTTTGTCATTGGTTTCACTCATAAACCAGAAACGAAAATCTGCCCATCTCCTCTAAACATAAAATGTATTCATAATAATCCAGATTTATACCAAATGTATTTTTAAGTATTGCCGAATTGAGAGAGTACTCAAAATTTACGGCCTCTGAGGTTGCAAAGATGACTTCCTCTTTTTAAGGAGGAAAATGCTTAAAATGAACGTAGGAAAAGCTCAGAAATCTTCTTGGATATCAAATGGCTCCGTTAGAAAAAAAAATGTCAATGCTATAAGAGTAAATGAATCAAAACCATATGGATCAAATTTTCCCTAAAATACACAGTTTGAAAAATTAAGGAGGAAAAGTGCTTGGCAAAATGTGTTTTAGGTTTTACCAAACCCAAAACATTTGAAGAATCATTTGCAATGGTTGATGAACCCTAGATGCAGCCAAGTTGGCCCATTTTTGTATACAACATAACAGTAAAAAAAAAAAAAAAAAAGCTTTCTAGAAACCATGCAACCCCACTGATACTGTATTTCACTCAAGAAATCATTAGAAGCTGTCACCAAAAACTGTGGCGATTATAGCCATGGGATGGGGGTGGAGCATGAGATGATAAAAGTTTGTTAAATTAATTGGCCTTGTTTTTTGGGTTTGGTTCCGTGTGTTCTGGACGTGGGGGAGCAGTAGGGTAGTATTTCTTGCAGAGCAAAGTTAATTGGAAGAACATGGGCCAAATGTTAATTAGTCTCATGTCTTAAGCATATGGTAGGATTTCCCTGGCGCTCTGTATTCCAAGTCAGCATTCCTTCTTCTCTCCTCCATGTGCAGCAAGGTGCTGGGAACGTGCCATCTGGGTCTGGAGGGGAAATACATGGTCTCTATTTCCCTGTGTTCTTTCTCTATGGTCCCCACACCAAGAGAACACAACCTTTCCGAAGAAGGCTGCTACTGCAGGGGAAAACCCTCACTAGAGTGACTTGAATGGTCTTCTCAGAAGCTGTTTGTCTTTCAGTATGAGAAGGCCCATCTCCTCCTACAAGAGTTACGTGGTTCAGACGAAATGCAATTCAGAGACAACAGAAAAGGTTGAGGTCATAGCCTTTCCCCTCTGTCACCCATCCCTGGGACTCTTGTCTCAGATTACCCCGACAGATCCAGTCTCTGGGAGAATGTGGAGCCAACCCCTACAATTGGTGAAGCCTTTGGACGAGGCCTGCAGGAAAATCAGGGCAGGAATATCAGTGCCAGAGCCTATGGAAGACTCACTAGGCCATTACGCCTCTTCAGCAAGCAAAACGTGTCATTTGTGTTTATACGAGAATTAGTAACAACTGGAAGAGAGAGATTTTTGGCTCTTAAGTCTGCCGGCAGTTCACCCTGCCATTTAGATGATTGTGCTGCAGTAGTCTCCGTTTTTCCACAAGAAAAATGGCCATATTCTTCAGATATAGTTACTGATTCCCTCAGAACAAGACAAACTTGAGGAAGGGTATGCCCAAAGTTTCTAAAAGGTTTTGTCAATATTCTGATCTTTTGTCAAAATACATGTCAGTCAGTCTATTGCTGCTCAAATCTGACCAGCCAGACAGGTGTGATCTCCTACATCACTGTTTCACCCCGTCTCTCAGGAAGCTGAGACCCTCCCTGAGAAAAGCACTGAGGGCATTTAAGAAATACCCTTGGGCTGATGGCTCTGATTCCAAGCTTTAGAGGAATCTTGGCTTGAGGGAACAGATGTGTCAGAGACTCCAGAAGATTACCAACTAAAAGACACACACACAGAGAGAAGCAATTCTCACGAGATCCAAGTCTGAATGGCCAGCCCCACTAGGAAGAAAGTCAAATGCAATGCACACATTATTTTGAACATGTCAAACAGCCTCCACTGAAAAGATCTACAATGAATTGACCGAAACAACTCAAAAGCCTTTAGATCCAATTCCATGTAAGTTAGTTGGTGGGGAAAGGCCAATGCTGAAATGTAAAGATAGAAAGCAACATGGAAAGGTATATACACTATTATCTCAATTATATTTTTTGAAAAGGTGTAAGACCCAAAAGAGCTGGAAGGCAATATGTAAAAATATTAACAGAGGTTGCCCAGGGGAATTTCTTTTTTCTACTCTGAAGACACTTAAAAAAATTTTTTTTCTATTTTCTATAATAACCATGCAGTTATTCTATTATTATTAATAATAACCTTTATTATTGGGGGAAGTTAAAAGATTGATAGGAAAAGTGTGTAAAGCAAAAAAGCATGTAAAGAGCATATTAGCAAAAAGAGTGTCACTTAACCTGAACCCAAGTCTCGAAAACTCATCTCTACTCGATGATTTTAAGATGTGATGAAAGCCCCCTCCCTCTAGTTTTCAGAAAACCTGTTCCCTCTCTGCCCAACCACATGCTCTCATGGGGGCGATCCTAGCCTATGAGCCAAGGGTCCCAGGTTCCAGCCCCAATTCTCTCTCTAGCGCCTGGTGGTCTTCAGCAGTCCTCAAGCTCTCTGAGCCTTGGTTGATTCATCTGCATATTAGATGTCCAGAGAGAAGCAGAGGAAGTGGAGGAGGAGAGGAAGAGGAGAAACGGTAAGATCAGTTCCATTTGGAATATCATATGATCCAATCTATTAATAAGCCCTTCTATATAATCAGCAGTAAAACTGAAGGGTCTTTCTTTCTCTCTTCTTTAGTTAACAGGTAAACCAGGCTGTTCGAAGTGGGCTCTTATCTTCGAATTTTCTTTAGGATATTCCTAATAAAGCCAGACAACCAAAAGTAGGGTTGGTCCCCCCTTGCTTACATAGAGGCAATCCTGAGAAGGGATAAACCCCAAGGCTCTAGAAAGTTCCAATTTCCAGTTCTCCTACTCTGTTGTTTTTTCAACATGTTTGGCGTGATTCTGGTGCGCTCATCATCTTTTGTCCCCCGACTCTGCCTAAAGAAATAAGGAGGAACTTCATTATCTGTCCCTTTTCTAACTCGCTGAGGATGCTATAAGTACTAAGACAATATGGATTCCTAGTGGTGGTTTCAGGAGGAAATGTATGGTAGAAATGCAAAATATCCGGGATATGTACAGAGTAATAAGTAGGGAATTAACCTGATACGTAAGAGCATAATAAAGAAATACAGGAAGAGCTGCCTGTGGAATTTTCCGTTGCTTGACACTGGAATGATTCCCACCCTACTGCCAACTCTGGAATCATAAAATCAAAGATGAACAGTTTCCAGATTAAGTGCCAGTGACTCCAACTATGTAATACTAATAGAACAGAATAGAATAAAATAGAATACCCTTATTACAACATACAAGCTCATACGCTTAGAAGAAACTAGGACGTTCACTTCGAGAATACAGACCCATGTCATTATTTCTGTTCTGACTGAACACGAAAGAAATGCCAAGGGAGTCCTGGGTCTCACCTTGCAGAAGCAGTATAGGGTTAGTTTACTTTTTATGAAAACTTTCAACCCAGTCGTGTTCAAAAAAAGCTCTGCTATGGTCCCAGACGACTGATGTTAAAAACTGCCGAGATAACTACTTCTGATGTTCCTTCTAAACTGTGGAAGAGGCTTATATGCTATAAATCTGGGCATTTTGAAGAGGAATCTACTAATATAAGTCCATGATTTTCATGCAAAATCACACTCACAAATGCCAGCACTTGGAAATTAAATTTATTAAAGTCCTGTAGGAAGACACGTTCATTGTTTTCATGTTGTTACTTTTTGGCCGAGGTTTAAAGCCACCTCTCATTTCTTATCCCAGGATGTGCTATAGGAATCTATGAAACTTAATTACATTGACTGTTACAAAAAAGGATTTATGAACTTTTGCCTTTAGGCAGAAATGTTTATTTCATTGCCTTTGCTATTCATTCTTTTCAACTCCAACGGCTTTGAACTTTTCAGCTGCGCAGAGTTATCACCGTTGTGCAGAGCCCAGGAACTGCACTCCCAAGACGCAAACCACAAGTGGAAGAAAACGAAGAAGGCAAAGATATAGGAGCCGTTATTCTGGCCACCCTTTGTGCCATTAAAATCTCATTTTCTGCCTATTAGAATGCCCTCTTGGTGCTTAGGCGGCGGTGATAGTCGGTGATTAGTGTGTAATTGAGTATAATTGTCTTTTCACTTTTCATTTCTGTCATTCTGGGCTTCTCTCTGTTTTTCTAGCCACCAAGAGAAAAAAAGGGGTTAAGGAAAGATAAAGCTGTTAAAACTCTCACTCTCAGCCCTGAAGAGATTCTCGATCACAATTATAGATTGCAACCCCTTTGTGACATTTCTCCAAATTTAGTGGGCAACTATCCTTGCCACCTGGGCCAAGAGCTCTCTAATAAAATCAAACGATCTGTATTTAAACAACTGCTAATAATGTCAACCTCAGACAGATGCCACATGGAGGAAATTTATCCAACCCTCTGACATGCAATTATCAAGGCAATTTATTAATATGATCTCTCAAGAAAGGCTCATAGTCCAATGCAAATTAGAAAAACAATTACAACATTCAAATATCTATATATTCCCAAAGTAGCAGTAATTCTCCTAATTTGTGCATTTATAACTCATTTATCCCAGAGTTCTGGAGTCATCAGCTTGGTCTCTCTCCACACAACTTGCTTGCTTCCTCTCCAATTGTTTTAATAAAGCTTTGGTGTTTTCCTATTAGGTGCTTTTGTTCACAACCAGATCAGCTGATCAAGTACTTTAAAAAAAAAAAAACAGAAACAGAAACAAAAACAAAGAAACAAAAAATGTGTGTGAGCTTCTGACCCAAAGCTCAGAACTAGGGGTGGAGCGGACCAATGCCTTGACAACGAGGTATAAACACAGATCTCCCTGATTACATTAAAAATCACTTGGATTGTAAGCCCAAGCTACAACTTTTGATACAGCCCGTAGGAAGGGTGGAGAGAAAGGAAACCAGAAAACTGAAATCATGTGGCTTGTATAAAGAATACATTATGGTTTAAATTTGGCAATTCATTATATGACCGCCTCGGGGAATTGACTGTTTGGTTCTGGGATACAGCAAATCGTCTGTCTGGAAACACGGGACTGACCTGAGGTGAAAGGCCATTGCCAATGGCGGGGTTCATGGGGTTGGAGGGCCCAGACGGAGGCACAAAGCTGTCTGTATAGCTGGAAAATCCATGCCTGGTGCTGGGGAGGCAGTAGGCAGAGCTGCTGTCTGGGTTTGAAGGAATAGTGCTTTGGTGGACGGTGCTCGGAGGAAGCGGCTGAGGTCTGTGAACAGTGCTGCTGGGATCCGAGACGGCTGCAATGAAGAAGACGGTCAGCTCTAACCCTCCTTGCAGGCCGGCAGGAAAAGCGCGGGGCGAAAGTTCAAATCACCGAGCCACCAGGAGTATCCAGCGCTCGGACCAAACGTGAACTTCAAACTGCGCTTCTTAACATGCATAGAGAACCACTCATAGCAAATAGAGCCCCGTCTCTGCACCTAAGTGCAAGGACGCAACTTATTTACATACTTTCAGGGCATACTCACCCAGAACACGAATGCAGAAATCACATGAACAATGAGAATGAACCTATTTTTGGTAGTGAATGTTGTGAATCAGCATAAGAATTAGCCAGCGTCAGAATCACAAGTCTCGTATTTCATATCAAATACGCTTTCAAAGCACCTAAATATTCGTGTGGAATGCCTGGAATGCTATCTTTCATAATCCCAAATAATTCAGTCTTCTCACTGATCCCATTCACCTCTCTGCGCCATCCAACAGTGACTTGGTCAGAGTTACCTTTGCTCTATGACTACTGCAGTTAATAACTCTCATAGAACTTCAGTTAACTGCCGACAGCAGTGCAAAGGTAGAAGTAAAATTTTAACCAAGAAAAAGCAAATGGCATATTTATTTAGGAAAGGTGTTGGGTTTGGTTTCATCATTTTGTTTTGTTTTAAAATACTGAGCCAGTATTGTAACACAGCTCATCATCTAGAGAGATCCAACTATGTCACCGAACTAGGTTTCTGAAATGGGGCAGGTAAACCTTCGGGACGACCTGATAGAAGGTCATTAACCCCCAAGCAGCAGCAACAATGTCAGCATCGAGGAAGATTTCCCAGCGGCAGAGAAAGCAACGGGGAGTTATATTTTAACCCCTCGACTCCCTCCGTACCTTGAGGAATAGCTGTGGGCTGGTAAGATGTCTCCGACAGCTGGTATGTTGGCAGGGTCGGCATGGCGGGGGGAGGGAACCCCCCCGGAATGAGATGGTTGAAAGCCATGAGTTGATTGGCCCCAGCTTGCTTCCTCCATCTCGCACGGCGGTTGCTAAACCAAACCTATGGATTTAATTTAAAATTTGAGGATTTCACTGATGAAATAATAGTACATTCTTAATGAATTTTTCATGCTAAAACAGATTAAAGGCCCCCTTACTGACAGGGCAAATAGATGCAAGGGAACTCCACCTTCTGTGTTGTATTGTCAAGGGAGGAAGGAGAGTTCAATGTCAGGGGTCAGGAAAGGGGCTTCCTGGACCTTCCATGGTCCCGCAGAGCCCCCACGAACTCTGGGATGACCATGGGCAGGGATGGCTGAGCAGGAGTGGGAACCACAGGAACACCCCAAGGTCACCATCACCAACACCTAACCCCTGCCTTCATCTATCACAGCACTGTAGGGAGGGTGCATAGGCCTCCTTGACCCGTACATGACATATGTCCTAATTGGGTCTTGCCTATCCCACTAACTTTGTATTTAATATTTGTATCAGGCTGTCTTTGCATTTCTATGGTCGTTACGGGCATAGCTTCTATATCGTCATGTAAATTGACCAGGAGGAGAAATGGAGCCATTTTACCATCCCTTTCAAAGTTGAGACATTGCTCTGATCTTAATGGGAATAAATGCCAAAGAGGTATTTCAAGAAATGAAAGCATTTTATCTAAGAAGATCTCTTAAATAGTTTATTATTTCTTTCAACAACAGCTTTAAACACCAATAATAGTCTGTGCCGAGCACTATGATGACCAGGTACATTCAGAAAAAAATGGTATAATATAATAAAATGCCTTCAGAGGATTCAGAGCCCGTGTATTTTGGCAGGTAGCTGGGGAGAAATGGTGATAATGGGAGTAAGAAATGTAACTGGACATCTAAAACGTTAAGGAATTGTGATATAAGGCTTTTAATGGGCCCCATCATCTTGCCCAGTTTTTACATCTGCCGCTTAAATGTGGAACTTTGAAGGATTTGACAGAGTGCATTTGTGACCTTTCTCCCAAAATTATAGAGTATTTCTACCCAATTAAAGATATTCTAATTCCTATATGGAAAGTTCACTGAAAACTCCATATGGATAAAGCATCGTGCTTGCAGTCAGAGGGGAAAAGGGATGAATGAAATGGGAGGATAAGACAGGATCCCTGCACTCCAATAACTTTCAGGCTTATCCTCTGGAATTCACAGAGCCCTCAAGGAAACCGAAATAATGCTCATGAGAGGTAAGTGCTCCGTATTTGGAAATGCAGAGAATCAGGGAAAGTTCTGAGTGGAGAGAGAGTTTGAACTCATTTTAGAGTATGGACAAGATTTCAACAAAAGGTCACTCCAGATGGAGGTGATAATGCAGGAGACCAACGTGTCTAAGAAAAGGTAAGGCTTGATGTCCTTGTAGAACAAAATGAACAACAACTTAACTAATTTTTCTGAAGTCGTGGAAACTTTTAAAAGAGTGGAGGCAGGAACTTCTCCCTTTTGGAGCAAGAAAACCCAGTTTAACAAACACTTTGCCAAGGCATCTCCCTAAACTTTTGCCCTTCACCCAAGCACTTGTCTGAAAAGGAGTCTGGCCTTCTCCAAGCACACCGCATGATCCCGGTAAAGAAAGCTTTTTGAACTTCCTCAAAATACTAACATTTAATACTCCTTAAGTTTCCAACAGGAAAAGAAGGTAAGTCAATATTTTCCCATGTTGATCCATAATTGAATTAGAGTTTTACTTAACTTAATAAATTGCCACCTGGGATAATAGAACCATGAACAAGCCAGCCCTCCATTTCAGGTCTGCGTCAACTGTGTTTGCTCCCTGCAAGTCTGAGCGTCTGTTACCAGGACGCGCCCAAGTGTCTGGAACGAGCTGTTTTAGGCTGAAGAGGCAGAGGGTAAGAAACTGGGGCCATTTCCTTGCCTGAGTGTGCTGTGCTGTACCACACACCGTGGTCATATTTTACATTAAAAACCTGGAGACTAGTAAGTCACACCTGGCTCAGGTGAAGCAGTTCCTGACACAGGTCTCAACCAAACTATGTGCAGGGCATCTCCCACTTTAGGCTGGGAAGAGCACTGAATTTCCCAAGGTTCTCATGTGATTTCACTCATTCAGACTTACTAGCCTCTATTCCACCAGTGAGATCCTTCAGGAAGAACCCAGAGCTCGCACTTCCATCGCTAAAAAGAGCACGCTGCCAATCTCTCTGGGCCAACTTCCTCCTGTAACCTTTAGATAAGTAAACCAGGTTTGATGTACCCAGTGGGTGGCTCTGCCTGATCACTCCATCCATCTCAACCTGCTGTGGATCCAAGATCCTTCTATCTCCTCCATAACCCAATTTTTTTTACATCAAACATGTCTTTGCTCAAGTAATAAATCAGAAGAAACATCATAACTTTCTACAGATAGCTTCAAATATCCAAAAGACTAGGGATGTAAGGTTTTGGGGATTTTCTTTTCATTTTTCCAAAACGATCCAAAAACTGAAGACACTGAGTAAACCCACCAGCAGTTGTACTAGAAAGTTCTCGTATTTACAATACAATATCTCTTATTCTTACAATAAAAGTTGAAGAGAAATAATTGGGAAGCAAATCTTTACTAAAAAACAAACCTTCAACAGGAGGTTCGAGAGTCTGCCAGTGGAAGGAATTCAAATGATGTTTAAATTTAGGCTAAATAAATCCAGAGGGCTATTTATTCCTGAGAGAACCAGGGACTACTGAGGACTGAGGACTATCCTTCCTGTCGCTGGTCATTTAACCAGACTTTTTATCATCTTGCCCTTATCAGCCTTCTGCATCTCCTAAAACCAGCTGTGTCTGCCAAAAGTAGCATTAAAGATAGATACATACATACATACATACATACATATACTGAAGTTGCAAATCAGAAAGCGGTCCTTGCCTTCTTTATAATTTGAAACTCATAAAAGATTTATCTATTATTTTAAAAGGAAAAAGGTGCCCTTGAAATAATCTTCATTTTTAAAGATCCAAACTGACCAGGCACAATGATCCTGGGATACTGCTATGACCCCATCTTTAACTGAAAGGCATTCGCTTTAGTACTCAGAGGTCTTAGATAACTCTTTCAATATTGTTTCACTAATTCCTAACAATCAATGAATAATCTACTAAATGAACTGCCTGAGTGTATAACACTGAAGACGTTCATCTAAAGGAAGGCATTTATGACTCAGTTGTTACAATTACCAGAAACGTCTCTTTGTTTTGAAAAGAGTAGCAATGGCGACAGAAACAAACTGGACTCTGATGTTCTAAAGGAGAGTATGAGTGTTCTGCCAATGTCTCAGCCAGGAGGACAGAAAGAACAAGTTTTACAAAGTTGGCTATCACCTGTTAAATGTAATTCTATGACCTATAATTCAATGTAATCTCACTCTCCCCACTATGAGCTGGCCTTCCACACCACAGCTAACATGGGAAGGAAGTAGGGCAGGAGGCTACAGTTAAATGCTGATCATTTGCCTGTATAATATCACATGACATCAAAACCCTCCCACAAAGCAAGTTTTTACTTCAGCTGATGAACTACAACCCGGTGTCTTATCATCTGCCCCTGGATCTTTCCCTACTTGTTTATCTCTCTACAGAGCCCTTCCACAAAGCTATATTCATGCCTTTTGGAAACAATCTTCAGACCCATGTCTGAAGTAATATAATATCCAGTGAATTTTCAAAACAAAATTTCAATTGAAAGATCCTCATAACATCATGACAACTAGGGAAAAAAGATAATGACCCACAAAAAAAAAGAACAAGGTTTTCATAATTTTTTAGCTTCGTGGATCAAATAAGTAACAAATTTGTTCAGACTCTCAACAATATAAGTTGGGGAAAACTTCGTACTTCATTTTTTTTAAGGATTTATTTGTTTATTTGAGAGAGAGAGAGAATGCATGAATGGGGGGAGGGGCAGAGGAAAAGGGAGAGAGAATCTCAAGCAGACTCCCCGCTGAGCACGGAGCCGGACATGGGCCTCAATCTCACGACCCTGAGATCACAACCTGCGCTGAAACCAAGAATTGGACATTTAACCAAATGAGCCACTCTGGTGCCCCAAAAACTTTGTACTTTAAATGGTATTGTAATACTTTTTGTTCACATGGGTGAAATGCAGACCAGGAAAAAGTTGACTCCCAGGTCTCCCACTTTGCTAACTCTGTGACCTTGAACTATTTGCTTACTACCTATGGGCCTCTGCTTTCTCAACTACTAAATGGGAGGAATAAAAAACTACTTCACAAGACTGTTGTGACAATTAAATGAGACAATACAATCAAAGCCCTTGGAAGAATACCTAAGAGATATTAAGTGTTCAATAACGTTAGCTATTGAGTATGAATGTCACGTTGCCATCTCTGTCTTAGCCACCCAAGAATTAAAGCCTTGCTTTGTTTTCCTAGCTCTGTGGTCTACAGCCAAAGCCTTTTGTGCCCATGAGCAAACAGGAAAGTACCCAAATAACACCTCAAATAATTGAAAGCCAGTTCGGCTTGAATGGAGACTTAGGTCAAATTTGCTTCCAAGTTTCATGGATTACTGCTAATTATCCCAGAAGCCTAATTTTGCCCATCAAGAAATTACTGGTTCACATTTTTGGTGTGGTCCCCAAAGGCAATCTAACCCACATTATTCCAGATGGGTTGTTTCAAATGCAATTTGAAAAATGGGGGGAGAATGAAATACTTAATGCTCAGAAAGAGAATTCACAACAAGATTTAAAATGCTTGATTAGTGGCACCTGGGTGGCTCAGTCAGTTGAGCAACAAGCTCTTGATCTAGGCTCAGGTCATGATCTCAGGGTCATGGGATGGAGCCCTACGTCGCGCTCCCCACTCAGTGGGGAGTCTGCTTTCTCTCTCCCTCTGCCCCTCTCCCTGCTCATGCTCTCTCTCGCATTCACTCCCTCTCTCTCTCTCTAAAATAAATAAATAAATCTTCTAAAAAAATAAAATGCTTGATTAGACACTAGATTCAGTGATGTCTAATGTGATGATGCCCAATGCCAAATATAGTACTTTCCAAGTAGGTAAATTCAGGACCAGCTGTTCATCCCTGGACCTTCTCATTCACTCTATACCCCCTCTCTTTCCACATCGCACTCTCCCAGCCCTTCTGTCATAGCTGCTCTCCAGCTCTGACCACTGTACAAAGAGCAGGTTGGGGAGAGAATGCATAAGGTTGATGAGGAGAAGTGCCATGCTCCCAGGAATATCAGAGGATCATGGACACACAGAGAGACATACTCAACTGCATCTTCATTCATCCCAACAGCAAACCCCCATAGAGAATTTCAGGATGATCATATTTTTGCATCATTAGGGAATTTCAGGGCCAAATATTCCATACCTATCTTACCTTCTGAACTATACAGATCTGTTGGATGACTTTAAATCCCCACTCGATCAAAAACACAAGAAACAAGTATTGGTGAGGATGTGGAGAAAAAGGAACCCTCGTGCACTGTTGGTGGAATGCAAACTGGTGCAGCCACTGTGGAAAACAGTATGGAGGGGTGCCTGGGTGGCTCAGTCGGTTGGGCGTCTGCCTTTGGCTCGGGTCATGATCCCAGAGTCCTGGGATCGAGCCCCGCACTGGGCTCCCTGTTCAGCGGGAAGCCTGCTTCTCCCTCTCCCAACCCCCCTGCTTGTGTTCCCTCTATTGCTGTCTCTCTCTCTGTCAAATAAATAAAATCTTAAAAAAAAAAAAAAAAAAAGAAAGGGTGCGCCTGGGTGGCTCAGTCATTAAGTGCCTGCCTTCGGCTCAGGTCATGGTCCCAGGGTCCTGGGATTGAGCCCCGCATCGGGCTCCCTGCTCAGTGGGAAGCCTGCTTCTCCCTCTCCCACTCCCCCTGCTTGCGGTCCCTCTCTCACTGTGTCTCTCTCTGTCAAATAAATAAAATCTTTTAAAAAAAAAGTTATTAAAAAAAAAGAAAGAAAACAGTATGGAGATTCCTCAAAAAATTAAAAATAGAACTACCATACGACCTAGTAATTCCACTACTGGCTATTATCCAAAGAATATGAAAACACTAATTTGAAAAGATACATGCACCCTTATGTTTATTGCAACATTATTTGCCATAGCAAAATTATGGAAGCAGCCCAAGTGTCCATCCATAGATGGATAAAGGTGGGGCATATATATACAAAGGAATATTACTCAGCCATAAAAGAAAAATGGAATCTTGCCATTTACAACAACATGGAGGGATCCAGAGAATGTAATGCTAAGTGAAATAAGTCAGTCAGAGAAACACAAATTCCATATGATTTCACTCATATGTGGAATTTGAGAAACAAAACAAAGAAAAAAAGAGACAAACCAAAAAACAGACTCTTAACTACAGAGAACAAACTAATGGTTACCAGAGGGGAGGTGGGTGCAGGGATGGGTGAAATAGGTGACGGGGACTGAGTACACTTATTGTGATGAGCACTGAACAATATATAGAATTTTTGAATCACTCTATTATACACCTGAAATTAATATATCATTGCATGTTAGCTGTACTGGAATTAAAATCAATCAATCAATCAATCCCTATTGGGCTTCTATGAGAATCTCCAATTACTGATGATAAGTCCTGTACCTACTTATTTTTAATTGGGGGATAGGAGAGGGAGCAGAGGTATTTGAGAATATTACAAAGGCAGGGATACCCCCCTAGTTAATGTCTGTGTACACACACACACACACACACACAGGTAGAGGCAAAGGCACAAAATTGTGTGTACAAATCTCAAGTCTCCCAGATTTCTTGAAGTCCATCCATGATTATCCTGGTCATCTGTGGACCTAGACTGAGATCATCTGATCTAACCTACCCCATATTTTAAAATTAAAAGAAAAAAAAAATCTGAAGCCAGCAGGATTACAGCATTGAATTAAGTGACTTCCTCAGCAGAACAGAGTAGGCAAGCTGAGACCAAAACCCACATCTTCTGATTCCTACTTAAATGCTGTTTCCTCAAATAGCTTCCTTTGCTGTCTTCCATTATCCTGGTGGTAAAAGAGTGCTAATTCCCTGTTTGGTGAAGTTCTTAGATGGAATATTTAATAAAACTTTTGCACATCATAAATATTTGCGTTCTTCCCCACTAAACGTTGATGCTTGCCATTATTTGCATAATAATACCCAGGAGGTGAATTAGGCAAATTAGTCTTTGGTGTACAATAATTCTCAGATTGTGTCCTCAGATTTGGCTGTGAGAAACACAACAGAGCTACGGGCTAAACAAATTTTTATTAAATACTGACAAAGGCCTAAGTTTTTATAGCTTTAGTGTCATCTCTATCCAGAAGACTTTAGAAATATTTTACTCGGGGGAAAAAAACAAAAAAGCATGTAGACTTGTTTGAGGGGTTTTTTTCATTGGGTGTTTGGCTTTCCCAGGTGCCACAAATTTAACTAACTCACACTTTCTGGCTATCACTCAAAGGGAGCTGACGTTGCTACCGCTTTCCCAGATCCTTCTAAAAACTAAAGGATTTTGTTCTGGCATTTTAATCAGTGATTAACTACTCCCTTCTTTTTCCTGCTGTGTTAAGTAAAAGATCCATATGCTGGGTGTTGTAGGGAATTTGTTAGGCCGTAGATCATAGCTATGGTGCAAGACATGATGTGTCTCAAGGGAACTAATGAAGCCATAAGGAATGTAAAGAGTCACCGGGTTAAAGCCACATTAGGACAGCTGTTAGGTTAATGAGGGCCCTGCTTTGGAGAGGAGGTCACTGTATAGAAAAATATGAACCACGCTTTATTGGTTTGATCCCATGTCCTCTGCAAGTTAACGGGCCTTTCTTATTCTCCTCTGACATTCATTGGGCCAGATGTGAATGCTGGGCACTGCACAAGCTGCATGGGTTTGAGATTTAGGCTGCCCTCCATCCTTGTTTTTGGCAAAGGCAGGAATGACAGATGACAACACGGAACACTTCCAGTTTTCCATCACACTCTTTGTTTGATTTCTTTAAAATCAATGTTTGTGACTCTGAGTGCAGAGCTGATCTTCTATCTGTCTAAAGGACTGACTCGGGATGTGAGGTTGGCCAGACAGGAAATATAGGGGTCAAATCCTCGAATGCAGTGGGCACTCCATAAAGGTTTGCTGGAAGAATGGAGATGTGAACAGGTCTGACTCCAGATTTAAACCAGGTAATCACAGAACTGTAATAAAAGCAATTAGATTTGATATACACAATATTTGTAACATTGTTATAGATAATATCATGATACATACACTACCTATAGTATTATATCATACAATGTATGTATGTAAATTATCATGATTTGTAGTTAGCGGTAGTCATTTCTGGAGAGGAACACTGTACCCAATGTAACAGATAGATAGTAGTTCCAGCTGTAGAACATCTGCACTGTAAGCCTCCACGCATCTATGACTCTTCACTCACCCTCCTACCCATCTCCTGCTTCCACCTCCAAATACCTTTTGCCACGGTCCTTTCCTTTCCATTCCCATGGCCCCTGACCCATTCATGCCCACTGCCCATCACATCAACTGTGAGAGCCCTAGCCTGAAACCCAAGCCCTCCACAGGATGTCCTCAGCCTAGATTTCCAACCATATTCCTCCCCGCCACCCTACCTCTTCCTACCCTCCAAGCAAACTGAACTATTCCCTGTTCCTTTGACATGAGCAAAAATGAAAGATCACCAGGTATGTAACTCATGTGCATCCAACTCTCTGTGCTTTTGCCCACATTAGTCTCTCTTACTAATGTACTCTCCCCATCCTCCCTGTCCAGAGAATTTCTATTTAGCTTCAAAAGTTCATCCTAAATCTGCCTTCTTCGTGAGCCTCTTTTGTTACCCAGCAAGATCTCATTCTTTCCTCTTCTCAACTCCCACTGCACTTTCTCTCTTATGGTACTTATCATATCTGTTTGTTTTTTAATTATTTGTGTTTACCTCATTAACCATATTAGACTGTAGCTCCTTGGGAGACTTGTCTTAATCCATCTTAGCATTCCTTCACTTTCTTAGCACTATGATGATATATGGCAAGTCAAGTTGAATAAGACAATCACTCTGACTAGGCTCTGTACCCTGGAAGAGGCTATTTCTGTAAAAACCTAGAATAAGAGAGGTAATCAGCTGCATATGAGAAAGCAATGATCAATCTAGAGACCATATCAACTGACTGGTTCACTGCTGAGTCTCCAGCCTCACTCTGACGATGATAAGGTAACTTAAGGAGTTTCAGGATACCCTAATACATTTTTAAGCCTTCAAACAGTGTTTTACTATCTTTATTAATACGGAAAACGTTATTCTATCAATCAATAGAAACCTATTATACCAAAGTAGTCTTTCCAGAGAGTTCAGACTACTTCTAAAAGTTCGGAAGATAATTCAAACTATTCCTAAAATAATATAGTTACTTGAAATGCTTCAGGACTACAACACCTTTAGAAGGAATTTTTCTTTATACACCTTTGCCCATCCTCATAATTGAAAGGCCATCAAGAGCAAGTATATAGAATCCAGCTACGTCTATCATTGATTAGTTTTAGGACTTTGGGTAGTTACTTCAATAGTCTGACAAATAAATTGGGGATAATAATAGTACCAACCTACAGTTTTAATGATGAGTAAATGGGTTAATTCATGTAAAGCACTTAGAACAGTGCTTGGTCCAAGGAGACCACTCACAATTTGTTTGCTATTATCTGTGTACCACCCCTGAAG
Organism: Leptonychotes weddellii; assembly: GCF_054177405.1. Taxonomy (NCBI): domain Eukaryota; kingdom Metazoa; phylum Chordata; class Mammalia; order Carnivora; family Phocidae; genus Leptonychotes; species Leptonychotes weddellii. The sequence goes on along the minus strand of NC_138371.1, from coordinate 14,059,548 downwards.
TCCATATAGTGCCTGGTATGTAAGAAGGATTCCTGAAATGGGGAGTGAACAATAGGAACTGACACACTTCTGGGTGTTATATCTGATATAATCATATTCTCCTAATTATGATAGCCAAAGGCTAAAATAAGAAAACACATTTTCGTAAATAACAACAAAAAAAACCCTAAGAATGCAAAGAAAACAAATAGATCATTTTGAAATCTATCCACATAAAATACTTATATCCAACAACATGACAGAAAAGGAGCCAAACATATTGATCACATTGATAAATTTAATTCGACTTACCCACCTCTTAAGTGAGAAAAAAAAAAAATTGTCTGACTGGTTAGCAAACTAAAATACTGCTGGATACAATAGACATACCTAAAACAAAAGACATTCAATGGGAGTGATCAGGCAAATATAAATAAAAATTAAAAAGAGATCACGATAGTGCCATCAGGACAGGGCAAAAGACAAAGAAAAGGCACTAGAGAGAACGTGGTGGGAACTTTATGCCACTAAAGGGCTACAATTCACAGTGAGGTACCATTCCTAACATATTTATTCTCTGGGTTTAAAATCTGCCTTAGGGGCGCCTGGGTGGCTCAGTGGGTTAAGCGTCTGCCTTCGACTCAGGTCATGATCCCAGGGTCCTGGGATCGAGTCCCGCATGGGGCTCCCTGCTCAGCGGGAAGCCTGCTTCTCCCTCTCCCTCTGCTTCTCCCTCTCCCTCTGCTCCTCCCCCTGCTTGTGCTCTCTCCCTCAAATAAATAAATAAAATCTTTAAAAATAATAAAATAAAATAAAATCTGCCTTAGATGAGAAGACACTGTTTGGTTTCCTGGTCCGGATTTAATCAGGGCGTGGATGTTTAGAGTCAGTACCTGGACTCGGGCCTCGGTGAGCTTCGCCCTCTGTGCCAGTTCCTCCCTGGTATAAATATCAGGGTAGTGGGTCCTCTCAAAAGCTCGTTCCAGTTCTTCAAGCTGTTCTGCTGTGAAAGTGGTTCGGCTCCTGCGCTGTTTTCTCTTTAGTGGCAAATCTGGTTCAGAGTCAATGTCAGAGCCTTCATCGGATTGGGGTGCTGAGGCTAAATGCATGGGAGAAAAACAGTGATAAAACAGGAGTCAAAACACAAGTTTGGCCAGGATTTAATGATTCAAATCCTAAAGTACATTCCCAGTGTCTTCACAGACACCAAGTCCCTCTGTGCAGTATTGCATTTATTAAATGATATTTAATCTCTTCCCCTACTTTGTCTCCAAGCCCCCCAGGCAGAAATCATTGTTCTCTGCATCTGTCACCCTAGGTCCATTATGAGATCTTAGAAAACAGGGACAGGCATGATTCCATTTTTATGGCCCTTGTGCTTAGCACTGAATGGGTCCTCCATTTGTGTTTGACAAATGAATCAGATTTAATGTGGTTCCAAATAAACTTTCACCACCTTTGACAGGAGGAAATCCGTTAACAGATGTGAATTTTTTTTTTTAATCCCAAAATTGACTTAGTATCTAAAAAGTCAATAATAGTAAAATGTTATAGGATTCCTACAAATTTATAGACTCTACTCCTATAATAGAAATCATATTTAAATTTAGTATCTTATTACCAGATATTGAGAAATGTTTAAGGAGAGTTTAGATATTGTTAATGTGAACCTCAAGAACAGACTCAAGAAAAAGCAGGCATAGTCTAGTAAACTATCTCTAAACCGAAGTTCAGAGTCTGGGTCTCTGCTGAATGGTGAACAGCTACCCAGGACCGCTGCCTAATTTGAGGAACACGGTGCAAAATAAAAATGCAAGTCCCTGTGTTCAAAAATTACTACAAATTTTGGGATGGCCACAACAGAGCATAAAAACCAAACACAGGGCCCTTCTGAGCATGGGGCCATGGGTGGAAGACTGCATAGGCCACGTGTCCCAGAAACCAGTCCCCTGCAGGCCCCTCCCCAGCAAAGTTTGAATTTGTCTGTGTTAGCCTGCATCAGGCAAGGAGACCTTCCATATTGAGTGTGTGAGTATCTACGAAAGAGAAGGAGGGACTGGGAAATTAGATAGGAATTTGCACTGATGATAAAATATGGCGCCCGTGAGTTCTTCCAGTAACTGAGCACCTGTCAACCTATAGAAGGTTCTGAGGTTTGAGGGCACAGCAGACACAGGGCTCTGGGCAGGAAAGCAGCCCCTCGCAGAGGCCCTGGGCATCGGGGCAGTGGCAGAGGGCCATCAGAGGGCTCTCAGGCACCCACTCTGAGCAGAACTCAGGAGCCAGGGCAGCCACACTCCTGAGCATATCCAAATACACTCTGAAAACTCCCCAAATAACTGGGGGATCCTCTGGGGAAGGGGCTGAAATGTGCTGTTAGCAAATGGAGAAGGAAATCCAGAAAATTGTAGATTATTAATTTCATTGTCAAGGTAACTCCTTTGCACTCTCAGGTTGTAGGGCCTGGGGAAATCCAGGTGGTGCCAGAAGCAATGTCAAAATGCAGTATTTCCTACACCACTCATTCTCTTTTATCTTAAACTCAAACTCAACTCTGCCCTACAGAAATCTAAAATTCCATTCGACTTCAGAATATTATATTATGAGCTGCCCAGAGGGGTGTACATCCAAAATAACCCATAAATAGAATTTTAAGTTTGTTTAATATTTAATACGCTTACAATTTATTCACCTTCGAACTGTAAAATTAAGAGAGCGAATTAATAATGTCTATGACAAATTAAAGAAAAACAAGTGCTTGCAGATAAAAGCAAAAGGGAACTGTAATGTATAGTGCATCTACTATATGTTAGCCCTTACACTTGGTGTTCCAATTACGTTGTCTAATTTGATATAAATTGGCCTAATTTGAAATAAATCTTATTTTAGGATACTTAAAAAAATAAAACTAGACTTGCTTTAGGTATGGGAGTATTTTAAAGGAGAATTAACATGCCAAGAAATGTGCATTGCATTATAAACTTCAAAAGCTCCCAATACAACTTACACGTGTTTATGTTTGATAAATGTGAGTCAAATTAAAAAAGCAATAATTTGTGCATCACTGTAGAGCAGTGGATCTTGAACTTTGGGAGCATCAGAACCACCTGAAAAGCTTATTAAAACACAGACTGCTGCCCCACCCCCACCCCCACGGTTTCTGTTTTTGGGAGTGGTGGATACCAACTTTGCTGGTCCTAAATGACCCTTTGAGAACCACCTCTATAGAATATTCCAGATTATTATTTTCTCTCCCCAAATTCCCAAGTACATAAAATATTTCCTGCTGTAACTTATCAAAACAATGGTTCCACACACATATTTTTAAATTATAAATAATATACTTCTCAAGAAACAGATTATTCGTTCCCCTAAGACAATAAATCGCCATAAAATGTTTCCCTTCCCTGCTTCCAGTTTCTGTTGCCCTGACTTTTCCGTCTTCTGTGAATTCAGGTAAAAAACCCAACAGCATTTAAGGACTGACCAAAAGCTTCCTCTGCCTGTGAGAACCTTAAACCTTTGCTTGCACTTTCTCTTACTATGATCCCATTAGGATAATAGTATGTGGAAATTTTCATGTTTCCTCTGGGAGTCTCTAAGGTTATTAAATCCTCCCAAGTAAATATGATGTGCCATGCACTGTCAGGTCAATTAATCAGAATCATCTCCAGTTTCTGAAGAAAGGGGGCTCCTGAAATGTACAAGTACCAGCGAGAGTTAATTCTGAGGGTCAAGACCACCATGTTTCACCTTAACAATCAACATCCTCCGGAATATAAACTTCGTGAGCTCAAGGCCTTTTTCTGCCTTGTTCACTGCTGGATGCCTTGAAACATAGTAGGTGTTCAATAAACACATGTTGACAGAATGGAAATGCCTGGTAGAATTTAAGTTTTGAAACAACACTGATTTTGCTGCCCCTATTCTGCCCTTCTGAGTCTCCCAACATCTACTGAAATGAGATTTGGGAGTCTGTAAATCCTCAAAAAATGATTTGGAAGATTTTGCAAGCATTTGCATACCTGAATTTTTCTGGGAAATAATTATCAATTTTTTCAGAGGATTGTGATTTAAAAAAAAAAAGATGAAGAATCACCAACAGCTAATGATTAAAAAGCCTCAGAATGTCTGGGAGTTCAATAGGACAGCCTTTACCACTCAAAATTAACAAGCTAACAAATCACTACTCGTATTTCTAGACTGTTTATTCAAAAGCAATCCAACGGTTGTATCACTAGAAAAACCTCCAAAAAACCTCCATAAAACATTCAAAAGACACTGAGGAAATAACTTGCCTGATTTTTCTGCTGGAAAATTATCTGAACCCACTGATCCTTCTTGGCAATATGAAGCCACAGTTGTACAAGTTAATTCTAACTTTCCTCCATCTGTACACCCCAAAAGGATGTGGGCTTTAAAATACGTTAAGTCGGGCGCCTGGGTGGCTCAGTTGGTTAAGCGACTGCCTTCGGCTCAGGTCATGATCCCGGAGTCCTGGGATCGAGTCCCACATCGGGCTCCCGGCTCAGCGGGGAGCCTGCTTCTCCCTCTGACCCTATCCCCTCTCATGCTGTTTCTCTCTCTCTCTTTCAAATAAATAAATAAATAAAATCTTTAAAATACGTTAAGTCAGCAACCCAAGATTAATCTACCAGCTAGGAAATACTAGCTATTTCTAAAGATGGAAATACTACTGTTTTTTATGTCATTCAATAGAAACAAGATTTACAGAGAACATGATAATGTCATGAATTTGAATCATTCCGTTCTTACCAAAAACAAATCTGATACTTACATCCCATCGCAATAGCACAAAAAAAAATCATTTTGTTGAAGTCCATTTATTTTACATATTCAACTTTAGACCCTAGATACAACGTACCTCATCCTGCTTAATATTACACTGAAGTAAAAACAAGGCTTTTTTTTTTTTTTTTTAGATAGCTCATTATATTTGTCTCTGCACAGAATATCTAATGCTCTAACTTGGACATGCAAGCACCACCAGCCAGACCATTATCTAAATGAGTTCATAGATTGTGAGGATAGAGCAACTAGATTAAATATAATCTCTTCAGTAAAATCATCTCTTTGGATTATTTCTACTGTCCATCCCTAATATGAAGGGGAGATTTTCAATTACATTTAAGCTGCTCCGTCACATTCTACACATGCCTTCACAAAGTTTGCTTTATTATTCACTAAATAGAGATATTGCTCCCCAATTTGAAATTCCACAATAGCACTCATATGAAATTGTGTTAATTAATTGAATTTAAATTTAAAAAAATTTTAAAATCCATATTAACATATAATACATGCCATTCTAAGTGGAAATTATATTGCTTTAAATTGCATGATTCTCAGACTTTATCCCAATCCATATTCTTATCAGATTTTGAAAGTTTTGACTCTATTTTCAAAACCCCCTCACCATCCATTCTCTGACTTAGACATTGATGTAACTCAATGTCTCCAATGAACCTGGAGCAAACCTTACCAAGATGAGGATTTCTCTCTCTTCCCAAAGTAACTACACAAAAACCCTGTGAAATAAATGCACCATTGCACAAAAAAAGGAAACTGAGACTCAGAGACATTATTCAGATCACACGACTAGGGAAGCTAGGATTTGACCCAGGTCTATGGGGCTTCAGGGGACATACTTTCTCTCTTCTAGCCAGGTATGTTCTAAATAGGTGCTGAGTTTCTTTCTCTCTCTCTCTCTCTCTCCCTCTCACACACACACACATAACACAGAGTCCTTTTGAAGAGGAGTACCAGAAGCAAATCCAAACAGGAATTCCAATGCAAATTATTTAGCTGATTGCCAACTATTACTCTCATTTGCCCCAGATTTTCAAAAACGTCCTAGAATCAAATGAAATTTATGAAAACACAACAGTTTGATTAATATTATACATCAAATCAAACAATTTTCTAATTGAATTTAATTCAATTCAATGAACATTGATTGAATTCTTTGCATATTCAAGTGTAGCTGTTAAATAAGGACAAAGCTCTAAGAAATGAATCAGTTTGCCAAGATACTGAATGAATTTATTTAAGAAAACAAAACAGTCAGTGTGACCATTTGCAGTCTCCCTTAAGAATCATCAGCAACTCCTGGTCCTAAGACCCCGGGTCCATCTAGAACATACTAGTAATCACAAGCAGTTGAACTGATCACTCATTTTATAGCTTTACTAAATCCTTCTTTTTTGCTATTAAAAACATGTTAGTGAAAGGATCTCAAGTGTTGTAAAGTAACATCAAACTGTTTTCAAACCAAAGGGCAGGAATAAATAACTTGAAATCCATTGGGATATTCACAAGTTATTCAGCAGATGCCCCAGAGTGATCACAGGAAAATATTGTCTCTCCCCAGGTACCTCAGTGTTTCAGCTCTGTGCTTTGTAAGAAAGTTCATTTCTTCTTTTTCTATCTCAAGCTAATTTTAGGTCTTAGGAGACAAATTTTTAGTTATCCCAATGATTTCACATTAACTCCCAAGATGAACCTTGGGGAAGTGGACAGCATCAGTTTAAAAAATAAAAATTAAAAAAAAAAGATCCAGCATAGGCAACAATCATACCCCACAGGATTACAAATTCTTCCTTCAGAAACAAATCAAACTGGGAGGAGAAAGCTGAAGTATTACCACCAGTGGACCAACCATGAAGTTTAATTAAAGAAGGAATTACAGAATTAGAGAGTATGTCTTTGTCCGTTAACCCCTTGTGACCTCTTCTGTAGCCTGAAGAAATATTTCATCCTAGTTAACGCTATTATACATGAGATCTTACCTCAATTTTATAGGGATTTAGTCACGTGGAATTCTATAATTATTGGTTTCCAGACCAATATAATTCAGAGATGGGAGACAGGCAAAAAATGGAGAGACAAAATAATTCACAAGCATGAATTTGGCACACTGTCTTTCTTCTCAGCAAGACCTTTCATTTGAATAATTAAAGAATCAAAACATGACAACCATTTAAACTCTATGTTTGTCCCAGATATAATACAATGCAATTTACAGACACAGAGGAGGTGGGGGGGGGGGCGGGAATCTCTCTCTGCGGGCTCTGAGGCTGACATCCTTAGTCATCGGTCATTTACTCGAAGATAGCCCAGACCAAATCAGATGGTCTTTCCGTCTGTACTAATCTTTGCAAGCTAGACCTGTCAGCATTGGTACTTAAAGCTGTGTCCCGCCGATTCGAAAAATAATCATAAAATAAAAATAGGAATCGTGCCTGAGAGCTCCCTGAGATCATTTCCTCCCGGATCTGAAGGTTTCAGGGTATCTGGCAGGTATATTCCACAAGATCTTTAACGGGTCAACTCGAAGTTTGGTACACCTGCTTGACTAATTGCAGAATGTCTCCTGTGTTGGTTTTACCATCCAATGTGAAGGGGACGTAAGGACAGCTAACTGTTTTCTGATGTGAAGTGGCCCTTTTACACTAAGAGAGATGTGAATGACCTCTCTCGTGTTTACTCGGGTGAAAGCCAGGAGGAGTGAAGCAAGACTGATATTCCCTCACAGGCCCAGAGTAAATGACAAATGACATTTTCCCTTTGTGATCTTTGGGATTTTTGTTGACTTATTTGGAGGCTTTTGTTGGATCTCAAGAAATGGCCTGTGGCTGAGGCCTATTCTACCGATTTCCACGCTCCATCTGTGGAATCCATCAACGGGGCATTTACCCTCATTCAGGGCTCTGACACCTGCCTGGCAGGGAGCAACAGACACAAAGACAGCCGGGAGTGGATGAGAAGGGGGAGGTTAGGTTGTTGTTTTTTTTTTTTTTTTTTTCCAGAGGAGGGAGGCGTGGGGGGGAGGTTGAAATGGATGCCCAGTAGGGGTTAATCCAAGTCAGTTGAGAGACTTCAGCACCTGGAAGCTTCTCTTCCACATTAATTCACAAGCTGAGAAGTAATCGGCGACATTATTTTTTTTAAGTGTGTTTAAACTTTAGAGATGTCACGAAAAGAACAGAGATACACCTCTGAAAGAAACAAACGGACGACTTAGGACAGAATCCAAAGGTAGATCTAGAAAGTGTGTGGGACGTAACACACTATCAAGCCTTAAAGCGAACTTCCCAGAATTCCTAAACTCAGAGCTAGGATTTAAGGAGCTGTTATTTTGTGGGTTGACAAACTAGGAGAGATGGTCATCAGGGGTCCATCTGGGGGTGACGGGGTCTTTCGTTTCCGTTGCCTCTACAACTTCTCCAAATGTGCCAGCCAAGAATTTTTAACAAGTACCAAAAAAAAAAAGAAGTAGGACAATCCATGGCAAGAATATTCTGGGCTCTCTCGCAGAAAGGTTCTTTTCAGAACCCGAAATCTCATTAAGAGCCTCCAGCCGTCTCCCCACTCGTGCTCCTGCCCCCAGTCCCCATTTTGGGCGCTGGAGAAATGCAAGGCTCTTCCCCTCCCCTCTGACCCAAGCCCTTCCCTCGGAAGCCGCCTTCTCACAGCACGGGGTCATTAGAAGGAAAATAAGCTCCTGCCAGGTTGGGGCTAATCAAAATAGCACAAATAAACCCTGACACTCAACAACTCCCCGAGTGCCTGCTGCCCTGGGAGCAGAGTACAGATTGGGTATGAATATGGCGGCGGCGGGGGCGGCCGGAAGCCCGCGTGTGCTGCGCGCGCGCCCGGGAGTGATTGCAGATGCGCAACGTGGACCCTCGGGTGTTTGTTTAAGATAAGGCATGACAAGCGGGGCCGGCCGAACTGGCCAAGCTGCCTCCGGGGCGTGGAGCCGCACGGCCCCAAAGACCGCCCGGAGCCTAAGGTCCCATAACTTTGAATTTCAGGTGCGTGCTGGATCTCTCTCGAGGTCACCCTGCGAAACCTTACTCCGGGTGGAGTTCTGTCCCCACAGCCATCCCCTGACCAGTGGTCACTGAAAAGGCCGCCTTTGTAACAGCCCTGCTAGTGGTGATTGTTAGTAAGAATACATTTACGTAAAAACGGGCTTGTGCCCCTTCTCTCCCCCCAAGCCGTTTCAGCACCTCCTTGCAAAGGCTTCAGGGGAAGTAAGGGATCACGACTCGTTCAGAGACCCCGAGGCTGACCCAAACGAACTCCGTGGCTTCTGGAACCCTTTGTTTTAAGACCTGCGTGTGTGAGACAAGAACTGCTTTTACAGAATGAATCTCTCTCACCAAGAAAAGATGAAGGCCCACTTCCCTACCCCACCCCTGCGAATGATTTTTTTTTTTTTTTTGGCAATTTTTTTAATGGCTTTTTTAAAAACTCCATGGTAACTACCACCAGAGCATTTCAAAGAGAAAAACAGAGGAAAGCCCCAAGAAAATGTGTTGCTGTTCAATTAGGAAAACTGATTAGTTAACTAATTAATCAGTTAACAGCTTTCTAAGAATAGTCTCCGGTGATAAGAGTTTCCCCCTCAAGAGCTGAAAAGTCAGTCATAATTAAAATTAAGAACCAGAGATCCATCCATGTTCTGTCTCCATGACCCTAAGAGCAGGGAGCTAGGTTCTGATTCACCGGGACTGGACTGCGTAGAGCAAAGAAAGGTCATTTGCACACTGAAGGGGAACAGGAAAACAGTAGTTCTTGTGAAAGGAAAAGAGCCAAGTGACTTTTATTTACAATTGCCAAGAGAGAGGCCATTATTGACCATATGTGCCACAATTACCCTCTTATCATGGGCTGGCCATCATGTCCTTTGGGAGCTGTTAATGAACTGGGTAATTGAGCTGCTGACATGTGTTACCAAAACAAAACAATAGGAAGAAGAGACAAATGAACATTTTATTTGCCAATCAGAGTAGGTTCAGCTTTTCACGGGGCTGCAGCTAAGTAACTGGCTGAATACATAAAACAGTGCATTGAAAGCAAGCAGATGCAGACACAATAATAGTTAACTGACAGCTTATGGCCCATCTGTGCTTAACATTTTGTTAAAGAAATTACTTGACTTGCTAAAGAGACAAATCATACAGCTGCCCCGAGTGCTGCATTATAAGAGATAAATCATTAGCTAAACTGTTTCATGCTTAAAATGACAATGCTTATTAACAGTTATGTTGGGACATTTTGTCAGCACAGCTAGACACAGTTATTACTTGCTAAAAATGTGACAACTCATAGATACTCAATAGAATGGAATTAGGGGAAAATCCGAACACTGTGAACAATCTGAAAGAACAATAAGCATTTTTAATCTCTCACAGTGAAATATGCATTTCTAAGATGACACAAATGGAAAACAAACAAACAAACCTGAGAAATGGACCACAAGATCATGTTCCATGTGGTAATTATGTACCTTTCTTCCATTTGCACCTTATTTATTCAGAACTGCAGAATATTAGAAATGCTCTCATTCTGGGTTGAGTACCATTAATGTCCCCAGTGATATCAGAACAAAAAATAAGCAGCTTAAGAAATAATTGTGCGTAGCCACTGCATTTTCCCCAAACATATTCACCTTCCTCCTTTGGAAAAGGATCTCTTTAATAGGGAAAGAAAAACCATGTTGCAAAAGACTTGCTTTATGAGGAGATTTAGCTCATGTTTTTGTTACCACATCTGAATTGAAACCACATTTTTTGGTCCAAGTGTGGTTTATCCCGTGCCATGCAGAACAACTTACCTCTGAAATCATTTCTGTGTAAACTGGTTAACTAAAGACAGAACATGAATCTCTCAAAGCCCTTCTTGTGATGGCTCCTTCAACATTCTGGGCAAGATTAACTCAATAGTGATAGAAGAAAGGCTGCCATTCGGAGTCACTGACAGCCTACTATATAGCCCACCCCGCTTCCTTCATCCTTTATGTCCATTTTCTTTCATTTTTTCCCAAAACCCTATTGGGAGGCGTATTGTCATCCCCATCTTACAGATGAGGAAAAAAATGAGGTCTAGGGAGCAATGTAACCTACCTGATCCATGAGAAATCAGAGAGATTATCCAAATATCAGATCATATCTATCGAATATAAGATCTAATTAACATTGCCATTTAAGGAGTAAGGTTGATGTGGGTTGGAAGAAAAACTGGAGCCAATATCATCACATTTTTTTTTTCTTTCTGGTCTACCGTGCCAGGACTCAGATGTCACAGTCCACCCTGTAAATCAGTTGTGAAAACATGACCATGAAAGGTGAGTGGTATTCTCAGTGGTGGTTGGTGGATATGAAAATTATGTTATGCACAGTTACTAACAAAGATTTCTGGCTATGAAACGTAAAACCTAGCTATATATACAGAGCTTTAAATAAGACACAGTTAGACTCGTGACACGGTCAACAAAGACAAAGACCCACCCTGCCTTCATCTTTATTTCCCACTATTGGATATTTTTCTTTTTTTTTTAATTCTGTATTCTTTTTTTTAAATTTTTTATTGTTATGTTAATCACCATACATTAGATCATTAGTTTTTGATGTGGTGTTCCATGATTCATTGTTTGTACATAACACCCAGTGCTCCATGCAGAACATCCCACTATTGGATATTTTTGCTATTATGTGCACCAGTCATTTTCAAGTCAACAAATAAACCAAAAAAATAAAAAATAAAATTAAAAAAAAAAACAAACCAAAACAGGATACAGAAAAGAGGTAACAAGTTGCACAAAGAGCCTTTCAGGGGAGAGAAAACAAAAGAATGCTTTTGCCACCCTTCTTAAGACAAGACTACCAAAGACACACAAAACCTAAACAGTTTTATCGACAACTAAATTTTGCCAAGATTAGCATGAAAGGAAATGTTTTGGAAAAAGAGAAGAAAGGTAGATTTAAGAAGAAAGTTAAATACTACACTTTTTGTGCCAGAAACCTCCATAAAGTTCTCCATAAAGAGATAAATGACTAAGAGACTGGATGTACCAGGGCAAAGCATTTACAGAGCTGCAGAATCTTCAGAAACCCTGGGCCAGTCCCTGCATTTTGTAGCTGAAGCCGGGAGAGCAGAGAGAGTTGCCCCAAATCACAGATCCTTCCATAAACAGTTACGGGCTGCCTCAGATGTGGCTGATACTGTCCACAGCACCAAGGATGCAAATATGAATAATGGATGGCGCTTAAACTCAGGAAGTAAAACTCAAATCACCTAGCTCCCACTGCAGTGCTCTCTCCACGGAGGCAAAGTAGGGGTATATATAGAAGATAATCCAGCCATGCCCTGCAGCAACAGGAAGATTAAATGGCCTCTCCAGGCTGTAAAACCTAGATACATTTTTTACCAAATAACAGAGCCATAGATTCTGTGACCCTGGGATCTTTAATATAGAGATCAAGTTAATACATAAATGCTTTCACTGACACCTCCCATATGGCATTTCAAGATTGTCTCTTTGCTTTTTGTTTTCTCTGGGGTTCCATAAGGGGGGAAAAAGGGGGCAGCACAGGAAGCTTGTTTTGAAAATCCAAATCTTATCTGGGTCAATTACAGCTTGTTGGAAGGTAGAGAGGTAATAACTGGAATACCCACGGTGCAAGAAGGACTTTGCCAGAGGCTGGGAGGAAAGGGATAATGAAGAAGAGACAGTGATTTCTCCCCTTCATCCTGCAAAGGTATGAGGCTCAGGTGTGGGAAGTTGGCAAACCAGTGGAGATGACTAAGTAGATGATATGAGTGATTTATCACCGCCCTTAGATGGGGACAGCTGCTTTTTGAAATTTTGTTTTCTTCTCTTTGAGTGTGAGCAATAGTCACGATTGAACTCAGAAGAGGTGATTCCAGAGGTTTGGGCAAATGAACATATGCTCTGGAGACAGGTCGATCTACTTCAAACACCCACTTGGCCACTTCCTCTCTGATTTGGGGAGAGCTGCTTATACCTCTCCGAACCAGTTTTTCATTAGTAAAATGTGGTTTAAAACACCTGCTTCCAAGGCTGACTTAAAGGAAAGGTGATAGTTTGTAAATCACAGAACAGTTCCTGATGCACAATATATCCTCAGCAAATGTAGCCCCCTCTGCCTACCTTCACCTTCATACTGTCCAAGCCCACCAGGCACAAAGGAAAAGCATGAGAAAAATCCTCTCTGTATTTTAAGACTAGGAGAAAAGTGATCACCGAAATTTTGTAAGAATTCCCAAATTTGTGAAATGAGAGCATCGTCCAGTGCGTCATCTGCTTCCTCTTCTGAAGATCCTGCCCGTAATCAGCCAATATGTATGTATCCACTTAAAAGGATATTCAGTTCTTGCTCCATATCTAATTCCCTTAAAAATCCAAAATGTCGGCCAGGGCACTCTATTCCTCCTGGCCCAGGACACGTGCCTCTGCTGTGGGATCAATGATTAAGACAGCTATGAAAGTAAATAAATCCTGTGCTCCCAGTACCTCAGGGCCTAAACAAGAAGGCTGACTGAACAAAAATCAGGCAACTAGCCTAAAAGAAATTAAGTATAGTTGGCCTCTCCTTTATGCCAACATTCATTTTGGTTTCCATGGGAAAGAACTTTGAATATTGTTTGCTTGGAGGCAAATTCTCATCCTCTTTTATGTCTATTGATACGTGTCTAAAGAGCAAAATGAAATACAGTTTTGAGCAATTCACTGTCTGATCATTTTGATTAGTGTCCACAGACGATGCGAATAGGTCGGGCACCCCACCTCAGAAAAAAAAATACCAAGGATTTCTTCCGTAGCCGGCTGCTATATGAATTACTGGACACCTGCCTTGCCTTTTCAGGAATAATGTTTCGGAACTGAAAGGAAATGAATAAGGAAGTGCTAGGTAGGAGAGAGTAATGGAGAGGAGAGAAGAGAAGAGGGTCAACTTTCCATCGTAGCAAAGACGCATCATAATGCAGTAAGTGATTTCAGAGTCAGTGGGTTGACCCCAGGCACTCCTTTCCCAAAAGACTGATGACAAGTCCTTTTGAGTTGGGAAAGCCTCCTCTAAGGGACAGGAGTGGGAGAGTGAGGGTCTGAAAACATGTCCTTATCCTTGGCAGCTTTGAATAAATTATGGACCTTCTTGGAGGCAGACCAAAGATAGTCCTACTCATGTTTCCCACCCATGCCAGCCAGTGGTTTTAACTGGGAACCATCCCATCAATACGTCAGGACAGTGCCAATATTTAATTCAATTCAAACTCAAGTCCTACTCTTCACTACCCAACCATAAGTTTATTCCTAAGAAGAGTTTCTTGGACAAAATAGATGTCCTATTTTTTGTCCATTTTTGTTTTCACATTATAAACGTACATTACATTATAAAATAAAATTTGGGCAGTGCCTAAAAATAAAACAAACAAACAAACAATGATAATCCCAGAGCAATCACTGTTGATTTTAAATTAGTTAAATAAATGACTGGATGGATGGATGGATGGATGGTTGGATAGATGGAGCAAGTAAGAGTTAGATATAGATTGACCAAACTTCTTTACTTTGTTTCTTTTCCATTCTTTTGTTTTGTGTATATTATTAACAAAATGTAAGTTTTTAAAAACTCTTTCTTGATTAACTACACATTAAAAAGGTAAATGAAACTTCCCTCCAGCAAGTATTCAAATAAATTTATCTTTGTTGTTTTAGTTATAACAACAAATTTGGTTGATAGTATTATTGATGTGTGAAAATTTAACTTGAGTTCTGAAATTACACAACACTAGTCCTTCCATTTTGCTCATATACAACTGTAGATACATTTGAATGTGGAAATATGAGCATTTGCCCATCTCTATATATGAGGACCTCGATAAATGGCATGTATTCACATTGCATTCACATGATGCAGGCATATAATTCATTCAAACAAGCACGGAAGCTGTTCCCATACATCTCACTATAAATGAGCCAGTCTTAAAGATTGTCAAAGGCCTGAAGCATCAGAGGTGCTTGTCTTTACCGGCCATTCCTCTCAGTCCTCATCCCCATTCCTAACCAGGCTGTAAATAAGAGGGGGGCCCTAAAATGCTTTCTTCTTCTTGATAGAAGCCAGAGCAGGAAGAGCGTGTGAATATCTGAGCATAAGACTGTGCACAGAGACAGTCGCTAGAGAAGAAAACCACAGAAGAAAACCAGCCAACGCACAGCAAGACAGCATCCCAGGTAAATAATAATGTAAATGGCAGGGGGAAAATTAGGACTACATCACTGTTTAACATCTTTTTTCCCACTACTTGCTAGTGATCATGTTTTATGTTAAATGTGATGCTTGGCATAGAACTTGAAAAGCAAGAAATTGGGGCGCCTGGGTGGCTCAGTTGGTTAAGCGACTGCCTTCAGCTCAGGTCATGATCCTGGAGTCCCGGGATCGAGTCCCGCATCGGGCTCCCTGCTCGGCAGGGAGTCTGCTTCTCCCTCTGACCCTCCTCCCTCTCATGCTCTCTGTCTCTCATTCTCTCTCTCAAATAAATAAAATCTTTAAAAAAAAAAGAAAAGAAAAGAAAAGCAAGAAATTGCTTTAAATCACCATCAGACCATGCTTTACAGATTAAAAACCAAACAAAACAAAACTGAGTTTCAAATGGATGACATGATACCTCTATCCACACCTGGCTTATTAGTGACAGAGTTAAATCTTGAAACTCAAGAATTTTAAATTCTGCTTCTTACCTCTGTATCACACTGTCAACTCCTAATTTTCTGTGGATCTGTGGCTGAATTGACTTCTATTTTCCAATCAGCTATGGTAACTGGAGTTCCCCTACCAGAATCACTGAATCTAAAGACAAATGAGGAGCACCTGGCTGGCTCAGTCAGTAGAGCATCTGACTCTTGATCTTGGTCGTGAGTTCAAGACCCATGTTGGGTGTAGAGCTTACTTTGAAATAAATAAATAAATAAACAAATAAATAAAATATTTTTTAAGAAAATAAAGATGCATGAAATGAGATGAAGCACTCTGGACGCAAATTGGGCCTAGGGGAAAAAATAAATGTTTAGCCTCTCATCCATTCTATATACATCTAACCATCACATGATGCTGTTTTTGTTCCTGACTTTTAACATTGCTTACCTCATTATATTTTTATTACAACTCTGTGAGTTAGACATTATTATCCTTTTCTTAAAAATAAAGTTGACAGAGTGTTTAAAGGGACTTGCCCAAAGTCCCAGCAAGCCAACGAGGTGTTAGCCAAATAAGTATTGAGAGGATAATCACCAGTCTTCCCTCTTAAAATGCACAAAAATGATTTCTATCATCTATTTCTTAGTATTATTAACAAATTTCTTCACTCAAATAACACGTATATTCAAGTATTGATCACTAATAACCATTTTTATAAGAAATGATTATTTATGTATTTCTGAGTAAGTCAGCTTTAAAATGTAGAAAGTTATTAATTAATGTGAAGTTGAACATGTGCGCAAAAATCTGCTAAGGGTTCACTGAGTGGAATTTAAAGTTTTCATTGGACCAGAACAAACCTACTTCCCAGAATCCCATGTGCTTACGAAAATGGACCAAGGATTGGTCATATCTTGACTTTTCCTCCCTCACTGACTGTTCCACCAGGAGTGCCTTTCTGCCCATCTTGACATGATGTCCATGGAGGTCTCAAAACCCAGGTCCACAAAACTTTCCCTGAACCTTCCACTCATCACTACCCCTCCTTTCTTTATACTTCAAGAGCACTTCATATTTTCCATACATTCAGCACTTGTCATCGGCCAAACTCCATGGTCAACTCTTTTGCAACCCCACATTTCTAAGACTGACCACGTCCTTGAATTTGTATAAATTTAGTTGTGGGTCCCAGCAGTGCTTTTTCATCTAAAGGGTCAAACAGTCAGAGGTCAGCAAAGCAACAAGTAAGTTCATACGGACAAATCTAACAAATGCAAACACTGCCTGACTAAGAGCAGGTTTGGAGGGATCTTGGTTCTTTGCTTGCCAGTTGAGTAGTTTTGCAAGGGAAAAATTAGAGGCCATTCTAAGAGCAATGGCTTTGTGTGTCCAAGTTCAATAGTTATTTTGACTGCCATGATGCTGGAGAACTGAAAAAGAAGAGAAACTGACTGATGGTGTCATGGCTTTATCACAAAATAAGGAAAGAATAATTGAGAGAAGCATGGAGACTATTCTACCTCAATCTTTCATAGGATTCCAGTTAATCTAAGAGGCATCGACAGGCCATAGATAAAGAGACCCTTTCTTGGCTTCAGTAGTTACCAATGAGAGAAAAATATGTGAAAGTAGTCAGTAAACTGTAACATTCACAAAACATACATGTTTTTATCATCATCATCACCACCACATGGTCATTATTATTATAGTAGATACTTTAGCACCAATTATACAAAACTTATTAGCCAACATTAAATTAAAATGGCATTATATTAAGCCTTTCACTTTCTCTAGAAAATAAAAACATGAGTGTATAAGAGGTTCTTCTCTGATCAACTAGAGACACTTGCCCCTCTTTTTCCCCAAACTTCTCAATTTTCTTTGAATACAGGAAGACACCGACAATGTCTACAAGTTCCTTTCCCAGAGAAAATCTTTCCTTTTCAAAACCTCTTCTTTAATCTTAGGCCTTAGAGAAGATTAACTCTCAACTTCCAGAATCCCACATATCTCTCAACAAAGATGTTCTTCTCCCCTTCCAAAGAAATTTGAGTAAGTCCTAGCCTGAAAATATAGAGACAGAAATAGATCGATGTTTCATGGAGCCTACAGCTTCTATAGTTCGGGGGGGAAGGTCCTTTTTAAAAAAAAAAAAAAAAAAAGAACACAAAACTAGCTTAATTTTGCATGTTTTACAAAATCACATGACCATGTGACACATTGTTGGTGCCCTCTGCAGGAATTTGAAAGGAGTCCTTATCAGTGAAGGCACTGAAGTCTGCTTCATTGTAAACCCACTTCTGTTCACGAACCTCTGGTCAAACCAAAGAGGCCCTAAATACACAACAGAAAGACACCCTCTTTCTGCATCCACCCTTCCTGCCATCAAAGGTGTCAACATCCCTCAACAGTAGCAACGACACCCCACTCAACCACAAGTAGCAGGGACAGACAAGTCAACCAATACTCATGATTATAAACTACCTAGAGTCTTCCACAGGGGGCGCGGGGGGTGGGGGGGGAGAATGGCATTTCTTCCCCAGTGCTGCTGAAATCAAGCCTTGAGGTAGCCACTTCCTCAGCCTGTGAATAAAGCTTATCCTATAAACTGTAACAGTGGAGACATGCACATCCTCGATAGTTCCGAGAACCTCATGATAAATATGGAAAGCCATTTTGCTTTGTTTTCTAACCTTAAGGAAGTATCCTGGAACCTGGAACACACCCTAGGTAGCAATTTCATGAGCGTGTGGGTAGCCGCATGAACTCACTACCACGAATGTGGCACCTCCACGTGCATGTTGCTGATACTTATTGGGCCTCAAAAGGAATGCATTGAAATGAGTTGGGAAATTCTATTTCAAATACTTTTCTGCAATAAATATGTATTACTTTTATAAAAACGGAAATAGTTCCAGCATTGAGAAGTATCCTCAAAAAAGCTTGGGTATTTCTACAAGAATTTGCAAACAACCTTGTAAGTCAATGCAACCTTTTTAGCCAGCCTGTGAAGGCTTTTTGTACCTAAAGGGTGACATGACTAGTACCCTCCCAAACTTGAAAAAAACACCAGGGTAATAATCACACACCCCACAAAAATGTCGTGCATGTAAATTAAATTTGTAACATCTTGCCTAGGAAATATTTGTACCACGGAGACTTGGAAAGAAATATTGTGAAAAATGAGACTTGCACCAGACTCAGGCCAGATATAATGCTCTAGAAATTGAAGTGGAAGAAATGGGACAATCACAAAGTTAGAAGGAAAAATAATGCTTTTCCTTCCATTGTTGGACTAGTTCAGGCACAAGGGTGTTAGAGCTTCACTTATCCAAATACTACCTTGCATTTCTTCTTTACTTGCATCTGAAGATGTGGCTTTATTCTCATCTGAGTTGTTTTTTTTTTTAAGATTTTATTCATTTATTTGACAGAGAGAGAGAGACAGCAAGAGAGGGAACAAAAGCAGGGGGAGTGGGAGAGGGAGAAGCAGACGCCCAGCCAAGCAGGGAGCCAGATGCGGGGCTCGATCCCAGGACCCTGGGATCATGACCTGAGCCGAAGACAGACACTTAATGACTGAGCCACCCAGGCGACCCTCATCTGAGATTTCTTAAACTCTGAATATGATATAGGATCTCACATAGCTTTACCCCAAATGACTCACTTGGGACTAGATTGCTTTACCTTTCTTCCCACTTGCAAATAGATCAAACACTAATTTCTGCATATCACAGAGCACTTCTAACACATCATGTATGAAAGATTTACTAAACATGAAAGTTGGAGCTGACTTTGCTAAGACTCCACAAAAGTGAAAATGCACATTTGCATTTATGGACCACCTATCCCATCACCTCAGTTGCCTTGTAGAAGTGTTCCATTTGGAGACCCAGTTTGGGGTGAGTGAGGAAGACTATTGACACCCCGTCACACACTTTGCTGCCTAACCAGAAGCTGCTAACAGAAAGAGCTCAAATGATGGGCATCACCACAAACACAGATGTGGTGCTAGGGAATAAAATAAATTGAAGATGTGAGGGTCTTCACCAGGAATCAGACAAACACAAACCACTGCCTGTATTTGCGTGTCCTATAATCTAAGGATGGTTTTTACATTTTTAAATGGTTGGGGATAAATCAAAAGAAGAATAACATCAGCACATGAACACTTAATTAAATCTTAGTGTCCATAAATAGAGCTTACTGGAACATAGCCACACCCATTCATTTATGTATTTTTTTATGATCACGTGCTATAAAGGCAAGGTACCAAGGGTCTGCAAAATCAAAAATATTCACTATATAGCCCTTTACAGAAAAAAAAAAATTACCTGGCCTATCCAATAACCAACACTGTGTGGGTACTCACTCTGCACCAGGTACCGTGTCAGGCATCTTGACTTGCTTTCATTCATCTTATCTTCCAATTAACGCTATTATCATCCCTTATTTTACAGATGAAAAACCAAGCACAGACAGTTACGTAGCTAGTATGGAGCGGAGGTGGATTTGACATGCTGTATGTAGATACTCATGTTCATGAATCCTGTGCCAAACTTCATCCCCACATTCCTTGTCACGACTAAAACCCATCATCATTACCACCATATAAGGGCTGGCAAAATACAGAGCCCAAACTCTCACTCTTCCATAGCATGATGCAAGTCCCAGTCCTTCTGCAGTGTGGATGGAGGGATGCCTTGCCCATTCTGCTGTGGTCATTTCCCCATGTCCAGGCATGAATGAAACCAGACTGGTGGGGGACTTTTTCCCATGGGAGCCTGGGCCTCTGTGCTGTTACTCAACTTCATACAGCGGGTACCAAATGTAATTCATGGATTAATTACACCCAAGAAACATGCCATTGCTCAATTTGCAGGAAGAAAGAGAACAAGGAAACCCTTTTAATTGGACAATAGTTTTCCAGATGATCTGAAGTCTTGCTGTCATGGTTACTTTAGTTTAATGTTGAACCTTGCTTTGACTTCAGACTCTTGGATTATCTTGGATCTCCATGAGATGCACTTGGTGACCTCTGCCATGAACTGGCTACACCCACAGAAATGCTAGAACGAACCATAGTTGTGAACTCACTCCCTAATCCCCTGCCCTGATGCCCCATACACCACCCCCATCCTTTCTATCTACATAGCAGCAAATTTACCTGTCTGGTAAACAAGGAAGCGAAAGGCAGCACAAAAGAAAGAAGTGGTATTCTATTCCCAGGATTCTAGTCTCAACCCAGACGGTCTGTTGGGCAAGTTGCCTAAACTGCATTGCTCTCATATTCCCCATTTGTAAAGAAGTAATAACAATCCACAGGTGATCGTGAGGAACAAATTTACAGTGGTATGAACAGACTCTGAAAAATGTAGAGTACTATAGAAATCTAAAATAAAGGTAAGCTACGGTATTGAAGTATCAAATGTATATCCTGGTTTGATGTTAGTATGCAAACTTTCTCAAACGCTGTAGACATTTTGGGGTGTGATTCAAGGATCCAACGCTTCATGCTAACAAAGACTATAGGAGTCAACCTGGATGATGCACCATGAGAAATAACAATAAGACAAGTTGTCAAAGATATAACCAGAGTCCCCATAATAGGACATAACTTACACCATACATATGTTTAGACATATGCTTTCTTTTCCAGGGTGAAAAAAAAAAAAAGAAGCCAAAATTTTTAAAAAACTCATCACAAAATTTTCCTCTAATTCTACCTTCAGTTATTGAGCAAATGCTAGTGTCCACTCTATGTCCGATTCTGTGCAAAGCAATACATGCAAAATGGGGAACAGACCAGAGCTCACACCGTTGCAAAGATCACATTTTAAAATTCTGACATCCAGGGGCGCCTGGGTGGCTCAGTCGGTTAAGCGTCTGCCTTCGGCTCAGGTCATGATCCCAGGGTCCTGGGATCAAGCCCCGCATCAGGCTCCCTGCTCGGCGGGAAGCCTGTTTCTCCCTCTCCCACTCCCCCTGCTTGTGTTCCCTCTCGCTGTCTCTCTCTCTGTCAAATAAATAAATAAAATTAAAAAAAAAAATTCTGACAACCAATCTCCAGGAAATGCCAATTGCCAATGTTTTGGGTTTTTTTAAATGGAGAGTTTCACTTCAAGTTTTCAGTCAGACATGTTAGATGGTTAACCTGATAATAGTTGGACTTCTAATCCCATTCTGTGTTCAGTGGATATGTTATTTGCGGGGGAGTGGGGCGGGGAGGGGCGTATAGTTGTCACAGACTTGTCTCGCCTTACATTTACACTGGTTTTGTTGGACTGAAATAGGCTTGTCGTTTCTGACATGCTTCCTGCTGCAATACGCACCATCAGTGCTTCAGATATACAAGGTTACCCTGAAGGTCTGAAATTCAGGGTCTCTGAGATGTCCAGAAAGACCTTTGGAAATAGGGGTTTCCCAGAGTCTCTGAGTATTATTTTATCACAAAGGCATCTGAGACCCATCTCTGGGTCTGCCCCTAAACTGATGGAGACATCAATGCCCTGATTACTTAGGATGCAAGAGAGTACTGTGGCTGGCTGAGAACACTCAAAGATCTCTTCGAGACTTTATTTTCATATCATTTTCCCATCACTCTGTAGTATAAGCACGTCAAACATCTCAGTTAACATCAACACACACTTATCACAGAATCCCATATGCTTAAGGTTTACTATTAAACATTCTGTTCTCAATTCAGTTGAGCATGGTGCAACATTAATAAAAATAGAGATTTTGTTTAGTTCAATAGCCAGACTCATTGACAGATTTCATTGGAGAAAGGGGGAATGTATAGTCTTCAAACACATGAGTCATGGGATCTGATTTTAATACTGAGAATGAGTAAGGCACTCCTGCTCTGGAGGCATTTGGTAGAAAATGTCTGTCCTGCCTAAATATGATCGAGGTCTCAAGGAAAAGGGTGAAGGGGCATCAGAAGCTCCTTGCTCAAGAGTCCTCATTAGGTGACAAAGTCTTAGCATCACTGTTAAATGGGAATATCGTGCAAATCATCTACCAACATCTGCATCAGAATCACCTGAGGTGTTTGTGGAAGATGATGATTTCTAAGCTCCACCCTAGATCTGCAAAGTCAAAATCACCTGAAATTGATCCCAACAATATTCTTTTAAGCAAGGAGCCCAGAAATTAATTGTAATAGTAAGGACACCTGTCCGGCATTTACCATGTCAGTCAAAGTTCAGAGCCTTTTTATATATACTAACTCAGGTTCTCTTATGTGTGATTGGTAGATTCCATGAAGTTGGTGAACCACGGGGCTAGATTTTGGAGGAACATGCAGAGGGGCAAATCCTGGATCTGTCATTTTTCTCGCAGGATGGCCTCGGCAGGTTATTGAACCTCCTCCAACCCCAGCGAACTCATGTGTCAAACAGGGGTCAGAATTCCTACTTTGCATGGTGTTGTGCTTATGGCTCAAGTGCCTTTGAGAAAACTTCCATAATTGGGCAGTGATAATATTCTTCACGCACAGCTATGAGAGACCAGCTTGAGAATGAGTGATCACCTCCCTATAGTTTGTGCCAGGCCCTGTCATAGGAAACATCAGAGCCCTTGGACTCTTCGTCTTGCTTCTGGGATTGGGAGTGTCCCAGAACCAATCACATTGCAAGGGGGCAAACTGGCTTGGCAGGCAGGCACATCCTCCTAAGTGTTTTCAGAGTTTCCAGGAAGGATTTTTTCTGCTCACAGAAAACCATTCTTCCCTCTACCAGCCCAAGGACTGTGCTCACCATCCCCTGGAAGATTCCTTGATCCTGCCGGACCTCCTCGAGGCTGCTAAGGCCACCCCTCCCTCTCAGAGCCCCCTGCGGTCCCTCCTTGATCCCCCGGCTCACACCAAGGAAGGCACTTCCTGATCCCTCCCACTCCCCCTTTCTACTCCCACCAAGACAATCCCCCAGGCACAAAGACCCCCTAACCTCCTCCAGGCTCAGCCTGGGGGACTCGGGACTCGGAAACTGCTCTTTGATTTCTCTACTGCAAGGAATTAACTGTTCTTCCCTAGTAGCCTGGAAGTCTCCATTTCTCATAAATACAACATAAAATACGATATGTAACTGTGGCGTTTAAATGGGCAGTCTTTCAAATTTCCTTCCCCTAAAAATCCGAAAGGGAATACAAATACGGGACTTTTAATGGGATGCTTCGACTACACAACTTGTTTTAGGGAAAGTAACCTGACTCCGTCTCAGAAAGTAGTCATTGAATTTGATGAACTGGCTCTCCGTTTTGAAATTTTACACTGTCCCTAGATGGGCTCTCCCTCTGAAAGCACGCATGTGGGCCCCCCAATATCAAACTCTAAACTTCGGCTCACCCAGAATCATTGGAGTGAACCCTGTAGTTGTGAGATAGTTTGGTTTAATAAGACAAGTTGGAGACAGTAAATATAACTAGTAATAGTTATAACATGCTGGATAATATGCTAGGAAAATCTGGAAAATATTCACAGAAGGAGCACACACAGGCGCCACAGGCCACAGGCTATTTTTTGGGGAGGAAAACAGTACGAAAGGGGTGGGGATGAGCGTCCACATAGATACACAGTTTAAACTGTCTACACTTCATTTAAATGTCTCCGAGTGCCTTCTCCCAACAGGGACACAATAAATATTTGTTCAATAAATGGCTCAGCATGTTTAGACCTTCAGAATTTCTAATTCTTCACCCTCTTTGTCCAACTATTGGAGTTTGAACATCATGGTAATCCAAGATGGATTTTGTTTTCCTTCGCTTTTAACTCATGCAGCCAAACATAAAGGGCCAATTAGTAATACACGTTCATGTTTTAAGCATCAGTACAAGCCTAGAACAATTCCTTCGCTGCCCCCACGGCTACCAGAAAAAGGAAAACCCTCATAGCTTGTGAATTTTTAAATCACTATTTGAGGCTTTATCACGCTAATTACGGAGACTCCTGTTCTCAAAGCTCTACCCTGAGAAACTGCCTATTTTCCAGACATTGCTGCAAAATCATCCTTCATTTTGGGGTAGAAAAGTTCATCAAATGAGCTACCTGCCTCGATTTCTCTGTTGGAAGGCCCAGGGAAATGCACGCTGCGGGCCACCCATCCAGAAGTCCCCCTGCAGTATTTTCCCAAGAAACAATGGGGAATCGGGGTGACTCCGGGGGCCCTTCGCATCTGAGCGCCCTGCAGAGTCGCGGCCTCCGGGGCTGGAAGGCTGGCGGCCCCGGCGCGAAACGGGCCCTGTCGTGGCCGCGGGGGCCGCCTGCCGCTGCCGGCCGCGGTCCCGACCCGCTCGGAGCGTTCCCACCCCGGGCCGGCTGTGGGAACCCAGGCGGGTACAGAGGAGCTTTGTCACGGGGCTCCGACGGACCGCAGACCGTTCTGGGGGGGAAAGGGGAAGAAACAGGGCGGCTTCAAGGAGAAGAATATTCGAGACACCTTTCCATCCTAAAACCCGACTTGGTTTTCTGGAGTGCTCTCAAGCACATTTTTATTTTATGTTAAATCAAATTAGGACTAATTCACATCCCCACCATCCAATTTTTTTTTTTTTTTGGAGGAACTACAGTGGTGGAAGAAACTGTATTTATCTGTCCCTTACTATTTACAACCTTAGAAGAGGTGCTCCTGCATCTAAGCCTCAAGTATCTCATCTGCAAAGTGGGCGTATTTACCTCACAGCATTGTTTCGACGATTGAACTGTGAAGCTTTATTTTATTCTTATTATTACTCCATGTTAATTATAAGTGAGAACAATTTTTAATTCCATTATTAATCTCTGATAAACCTTATAGGGTAATTTAAAAGAAAAACCGAGTACCTTGCCACAAATTTATTTAAATACAAAGCTTATATTCAGAGCCTGAAGGATGGCCCTCCCCCTGCCCCCGCCCTCCTTTTCATTGACCTAGAGATAAACTTTGACCCCTTGTTTGATAATCACATTTTTCT
Organism: Leptonychotes weddellii; assembly: GCF_054177405.1. Classification (NCBI taxonomy): domain Eukaryota; kingdom Metazoa; phylum Chordata; class Mammalia; order Carnivora; family Phocidae; genus Leptonychotes; species Leptonychotes weddellii. The sequence goes on along the minus strand of NC_138371.1, from coordinate 14,034,091 downwards.
GAAGATGCCTTGTTCCTTTCAAGAACGACAGCTTGACCCCAGAATCTGGAAACTGACATGCTTCAATATACCTCTTTCCTCCCTCTTTGGCTTGCCAGCAAGAACCTTTAACCTTTAGACTTGATTCCTAAACCTCGTATATTGTTTGCAATGAGAGAATATTTTGGGCAGATGGAGAATTTGTTTCATTCTAAGTTGTATTGCGTTGCTGACTATATCTTTCTAACGTGTGGATCTGAAATTCAATTCTTAAAAAAAAAAAATCTCTTACTGGTAACGCTTAGATTTTTTTTTTTCCTGAGTCTTATTCTCCTGGGTCAAATCTGGGATTGACTGTATGGTGCTGATTTAACACACACTATAAAAATCTCAACCCCTGAGGCATACTGTGAAGTGAGCCGCTAAAATGACCTCGACAAGAAAACTGGAATCAGGCAACTTTCTCCCGCAGATTTGTACTTCTGTAGCTTCCTTTAAAAAATTCATCTCAAATTTTAAATTTTCCTAAACTAAATTTATTCTATATTTTACTTTACCTACAGATCTGAGACCTACTTTCCAAGCATGATTTGTTGGAAGGGAAAAACCTGCTCTTACTGCTTCTAGCTGAACACACACATGCACACACACACACACACACACACACACTTGGAAGCAACCACCCCAACTTGTGCAACAAAACATCATTGTTGAATAAACCCATTCCCCACTTCCGGCTGCATTCTGACATGAAATTCAAATTTCTGGAATCGTGTTACATTAAAGACAGGAATCACATTGCTTCTGCCTGTTTTATATCTAGATCACAAGGTAAGGCCAAAAGATCATACAAAGCAAATAAGCACTTTGCCGGTAATATATGATATATTGAATATAAAGACTAGGCATAGCATGATACCAATCAACATCTATTAAGAACATCAAAATAAAAGGGGTTTATAACTACTAGTCCAAACAGAGAAATTATGCTGGGAAATAACACTGATTGTGTTTTGAGAACAAAAGATGCAAGTGCCCATTTAAAAAAAAATTTTTTTTTCAAAGCCAGAGTTGGTGCTACAAAATTCAGCACTTTCGTCTTTTCCCTTTTTGTTTTAATGTGGGGGTGGGGAAATCAAATAACTTTTGCCTTAGAATCAGAAGGTCAGTACTTTGGAGTCATTATTCTCACAGATATTCAGTAGAAATTTGTTTTATCTAAGAGTAAAATGTCATTTCACGTTGGCCTCAGGAATGAGGTTCTCATCCTGATTCTGCTACTTCCTAGTAACTCAGTGGCCTTGGATCAGTCACTGAAGTCCTCTGAGCCTTGCCTCCTTCATCTCTGAGACGGGAAAACAGTGCCCTTCTGCAGCCTATCACAACACTGAAGTGGCTCATAAACACTACATGTAAGAGAACTACAGAAAAATAAAGCATTGGAATTATCATTGCTGAATTGTGACAGTTTTACTGAGCTAGATTCCTAGGTTTCTGTTTAAGAAATCAAATAACTACTTTTCATTTATATATGTGGCTATATTTTAACACCTTAAGGTCTTAGTTGAGGAACAAAAAAAAAGTGTTTCTGGCCACATAAAATTTAAGAGTCATACTTTTCTTAGGACCATTGAAGAATCACATAGAGCCACCTAGACTTTGTATAAATAATGAAAACGAACTCAGGTAGCCACAAACATGGACAGTCTCAATGCAAAACTCCTAACATTACTTAACCGATAAACTTGAACCTTGGATATTCATCTCAATATACAGTTTTTAAGGAGTCACCTGAATTAAGCAGACTTATTTACTCCAACGTTTCCAAAATTAGATTGACAAACTGAACTATTCTGGCAGACCTGGTATGCATAGAAGAAGCTGCCAAGATGTCCAGGATGACTGGTTTTAAAAACCTCCCTCGAAAACCCAGGGATTTTATAGGCAGTATCTGCCAATTTGAGATTCACATGTTGAATCTTTGGTTGTATTTGAGATTCATGAGTTGACTCATTGGTAAATGTTAAATGTTAATTCTAGGAATGCCTGGGTGACTCAGTGGGTTAAGCATCTGCTTTGGCTCAGGTCATGATCTCGGGGTCCTGGGATCGAGATCTCGGGGTCCTGGGATGGAGATCTCGGGGTCCTCAGCAGGGAGCCTGCTTCTTCCTCTGCCTCCTTCCCTCTATCTCTCATGAATAAATAAATAAAACATTTTAGAAAAATAAAAAATAAGTGTTAATTCTATTCTAAATGTTAGAAAATGGGTAGGAAGAAAACATGCTAAATACCCATTAGTTTCTATAAAACATGAGGACAGGGCATTCAAAGTTCATTGGAACGCTGCAATGAAATTCTAGACTTGGAGGGAAAGATACCAAGAAGATTATAACATCTTTCTCATCATCCCCTTCTGAAGCAGAGCAGGGGGTGGTTTTCTTTCTTCATTCAAAGCGAGAGAGAAAAAAAGCAAAACTTCCTACCTTCTTCCCTCTCTGAATTCCTGATATTTTAGCTTTTAATTCATGGGCCAGAACATTGACCTGGAAACCCTATAATATTGCACATTTGCAAATGTTTTTGAAAGGACCCAAAGACGTAAAGCCATATAAATTTAATAAATGATAAAAAAGCCAAGGACAGATTAACCTGTTCTTCACGAACATACATCAAATGCCTTCCTTTTTCTCTGAGACTGATTTTAAGTGTTGCATGACAAATGCAGGAAGCAGGTGAAATGAGTGGTGATTCAAAGTTCATCTCTGGGGGCGCCTGGGTGGCTCAGTCCTTAAGCGTCTGCCTTGGGCTCAGGTCATGATCCCGGGGTCCTGGGATGGAGCCCCGCATCAGGTTCCCTGCTCTGCGGGAAACCTGCCTCTCTCTCCCCCACTCCCCCTGCTTGTGTTCCTGCTCTCGCGCTCTATCAAATAAATAAATAAAATCTTTAAAAAAAAAAAAAAAAAAAAGGAAAACAAAGTTCATCTCTGGTGTAGACATGACTTTCCTCAACTTCTCTGACTTACAGCCAAACACTAAAACTGAGCACTTATATAGAGGAAGAATTGATACTAGAACGACATCTCCAATTTGGTAGATAATTTTATTAATTTTACATGTAATAGAAGTAGATTCATTTTATTATCACTCTCTGATTTCTAAAACTCTTCAAAACTACAACAAAATAGCTTTAAATAAATGGTTCCCAGCAGGAATTGCTGTAGATACAGACAACTGTATATGGAAAAGCAACAGAATAGCTAAAAACAATTTTGAAAAAGAAGAAAAGGTTGGAGGAATCACATTACTGGATCTGAAGAATTACTACAAAACTATAATGATCAAGACACTGGGGTACTAGTAAAGGGATAGACACATAAATCAATGGAACAGAATAAAGTACAGAAACAGACCCACACAAATATGGCCAGTTGATTTTGACAAAGGAACAAATGCAATTCAGTGAAGAAAGGACAGTCTTTTCAACAAATGGTGTTGGAACAATTGGACATGCAGATGCAAAAAATAAATAAACAAACCTTGCCCTAAATATAAAACCACATGCAAGAATTGACGGAAAATGAATCTTAGGCCTAAATGTAAAATCTGTATTTTATATGAGAAAAATCTTCATGACCAGAGGCTAGGCAAAAAGTTCTTAGATGTGTTACTAAAAAGCACAACCATAAAATTAAAAATTGACAAACTGAACTACATTGAAAGCAAAAAATTTTGTGCTGCAAAAGACACTGTTAGAAGAATTTTAAAAACAAGCTAGAGACAGAGAGAAAATATTAGCAAATCACATATTTGACAAAGGACTTGTATCCAGAATGTAAAAAAGAACTCTCAGAACTTAATAAGAAACAAAATAACAATTTAAAAATGAGCAAAAAAGCTGAACAGACACTCACCAAAGAGGATATATGGATGGCAAATAAGCACATGAAAGATGTTCAAGATCATTAGCCATTAGGAAAATGTGAATTAAAACCATGATGAGGGGCACCCGGGTGGCTCAGTCAGTTAAGCGTCCAACCCTTGATTTCTGCTCAGGTTATGATCTCAGGATCCTGGGATCGAGCCCCACATTGGACTTTGTGCTGAGCATGGAGCCCACTTAAGATTCCCTCTCCCTCTGCCTCTCCCCCACACTCCCTCCCCACACCTGCTCACTCTCAAAAAAAAAAAAAAAAAACCATGATTATGTTTCACTGCACATCCATTAGAATAGCTAAAATTTTAAAAAATATTGACAATACCAAGGGCTGGCACAATGCAGAGCAACTAGAATGCTCATGTATTGATGGTAGATTTGCAAGATGGTACAGACATTGTGGAAAACAGTTTGGCAGTTTCTTTTATAAAGTTAAATATACACTTAACATGTGGCCTGGCAATTCAATTCCATTTCTAGGCATTTACTCAAGAGAAAAGAAACTTGTGTTCATACCAACACCTTCACACAAATGTTTATAGCAGTTCTGTTCATAATGAACAAAAACTGGAAATAACCCAAATGTTCCCCAGTAGGTATGACTGGATAAACAAACTATGACATACCCATTCAATAGAATATTATTCAGCATTAAAAAGGAATGAAATACTGACACATGCATGACTTGGGTGAATCTAAAAATAACTCTACTGAGTGAAAAAAGCCAATCCCAAAAATTACATACTGTTTGGTTTGATTTATAGGATATTCTTAAAAGAACAAAATGACATTGATGGAGAACAGATCAGTGGTTTCCAGGAGTTAGGGGTCAGCGGAGGGTGTGATTTGAAAGGGATAGCAGGGGGATTTGAGGGGGGTGACAGAACTACTTGCTGTCCTGACCTGGGATGGTGGTTACATGAATTTATACGCATGTCAAAATTCCAAAAAAGAACAAATACATGTACTCACATGTTCATAGCAGCACTACCCATAATAGCCGAAAGGTGGAAACAGCCCAGATGTCCAATGAATGAATGGATAAACAAATTGTGGTATATACATACAATGGAATACTATTCAGCCACAAAGAGGAATGAAGTACAGATATATGCTATGATATGGATGAACCTCTAAAACATGCTAAGTGGAAAAAGCCAAACATAGAAGGTCATATGTCACGTGACTCCATTTATAGGAAATAATGAGAATAGTTAAGGCCAAAGAGAGAGAACACAACTGGTGGTTGCTAGAGGATAGGGACCTATTCCTTTTACATTTGCTTAAAGGGTGCAGGGTTTCCTTTTGGAGTGATGAAAATGTTTTAGAAGTAGACAGAGCTGGTGGTTGCACTACATCGTGAATGTACTAAATGCCACTGAATAGTTTTATGTTATTTGAATTTCACGAATACAAGAAATCAAAAAAAGTCTATTTTACTATATGACAATTTCAAAAAATAAATTTAAAGTCACAAAAAGAAGGAAACTATAAAAAATTAATGAATTTGTTACTCCATGCTCTGATTACCTCCTTGAACAAAGTATAAAAGAAGAGTCAGGGGGCGCCTGGGTGGCTCAGTTGGTTGGGCGACTGCCTTCGGCTCAGGTCATGATCCTGGAGTCCCGGGATCGAGTCCCGCATCGGGCTCTCTGCTCGGCAGGGAGTCTGCTTCTCCCTCTGACCCTCCTCCCTCTCATGCTCTCTGTCTCTCATTCTCTCTCTCAAATAAATAAATAAAATCTTAAAAAAAAAAAAAAAAAAAGAAGAGTCAGAGTAAGGTTGTTACATTGTAGGAGACTTCCCATATCTGTGCATTAGATTCCATTCTTCCTGAAAATGCTCTTGCAAAATGGTCACTCGTAGTGGGAGAATTTTTTGTCCAATTCAAAGAAAAAAGCTCAACTTAAGAAATTCATTTTCTTTTCAAACAACACTTAATAACCAATGTTAAAACTGACTTACCCATTGGAACAACATGGATGGACCTTAAAGGCATTATGCTGAGTGAACTAAGTCAGACAAAGACAAATACTATATGATCTCACTTTATTTTTTTTTAAGATTTTATTTATTTATTTGACAGAGAAAGAGAGAGAGACAGTGAGAGAGGGAACACAAGCAGGGGGAGCGGGAGAGGGAGAAGCAGGCTTCCTCCCGAGCAGGGAGCCCGATGCGGGGCTCAGTCCCAGGACCCTGGGACCACGACCTGAGCCGAAGGCAGACGCTTAATGACTGAGCCACCCAGGCGCCCCTATGATCTCACTTTAATGCGGAATCTAAAAAAGCCAAACTCATAGAAAGAGAGAACAGAATGATGGTTACCAGGGGCTGGAGGGTGAGGGGAAAGGGGAGAGATATTTGTCAGAGTACAAGCATCCAATTATAAGATGAATAAGCTCTGGGATCTAATGTATAGCATAGTGATCATAGTTAATAATACTATATTACATGCTTGACAGTTGCTAAGAAAGTAGATCTCAATGTTCTCACCACAAAAAAGGAAATATTAATTATGTGATGTGATGTGGGTGTTAGCTAAGCTAGTGTGGTAATCATTTTGCAACTTATATGTGTATCAAATCATCATGATATACACTTTAAATTTACCCAACGTTAGATGTCAATTATTTCTCAATTTCAAAAAGTGACTGACCTAGCCTTTGGAAAATGTGGTTGTTTTTTAACAGAAGAGAGATAAAAAGAGAGGAGCTTATTTTGCCTTTTAAGACGGAGGAATTCTGGTGACAAGACCCCTTTTTGTCTTCAGCCGCTTGCCAATTCCCACTTACGCTATGGGTTTGGCTCCTCCGTCCGTGCCTTTGCCCATGCTGTTCCCTCTGCCTGTAATGCCTTTCCTCTTTTGTGCTTTTTGCTCTGGTCAACTCCTAGTCATCTTCTAAAATTCAGCTCTGAGATCTTCTCCATGAAGCATCCCTTTACCTGTGGATGGCCAACGATCTTCCCCTGCTTTCCCACAGCACCCTGGACTTTCCAAGCATGTGATTGGCATGATCCGCTCATATGACCTCCTTCCCCTCCCCTCCCCCACCAGGTAATAGGCTCCTGAAGAGGAGGGGGCATATCTTGTTCATCATTATTCTCTCCAGTAACTATCGCAGTGCAGGCATTTGATAAGCGTAGTTGGTTTGTGCAGATTGTTGTATGTTTCTCATAAAACAACCTAAATTGGTGCCTGGACAAGTTCTAGTCTCTCCTCATGCACACAGGTTATCGCCCTTGCTTTACAATGAATTCTGATTCTCCAGGTCCTGTTTTCCCAGTAGTTCTAAGTTAGCCCCATGTGGACCCTTCATATGTGGAGCAAGGTTTTTTCTTCTCTTTCAGAATACCAGGAGTTAGGACATTTGGCAAGAGAGACTTCAAACAATTCCAGAACAGGATGATGGTTTTGACTTCTTTAGCTCATGCACGTATGCATAAAATCTGACAGAATAGCTAGAATTCTCAGTTCATGCCTGTGAATGAATCAACCAATCAGAAAAGTAAGCCATCTCCTTCCTCCTTCCAGATCCTGGCTCCCCAGTGCCAACAGAGGGTAACTCTCCAAGGGTTTAAAGGCAGGACCAACACAATAGTGCTGGAGGGATCCAGTAGTTGACCTAGGTTTTGAGGGACTCAAAGATTTAAGATTTACAAACACAGGAAATGACAGGTGTTGGCAAGGATGTGGAGAAAGGAGAACCCTTTTACACTGTTGGTGGGAACGCAAACTGGTGCAGCTACTCTGGAGAACAGTATGGAAGTTCCTCAAAAAGTTAAAAATAGAACTACCCTATGATCCAGCAATTGCATTACTAGGTATTTACCCCAAAGATACCAAAAAATATTGATTTGAAGGGATATATGCACCCCGATGTTTATAGCAGCATTATCAACAATAGCCAAGTTATGGAAAGAGCACAAATGTCCATTGATTGATGAATGAATAAAGAAGATGTGAGGTGTATATATGTGTGTATATATATATATATGTATATATAATATATATATTATATATATATCCATTATATATATATAAATTATATATATATAATGGAATATTACTCAGCCATAAAAAAGAATGAAGTCTGCCATATACAATGACATGGATAGAGCTAGAGAGTATTATGCTAAGTGAAATAAGTCAGAGAAAGACAAACACCATACGATTTCACTCATATGTGGAATTTAAGAAACAAAAAAGATGAGCACAGTGGGGAGAAAAAAGGAGAGAGACAAACCAGAAAACAGACTCTTAACTATAGAGAACAAACTGAGGATTACGGGAGGGGAGTTGGGTTGGGGGGACGGGTTAAATGGGTGATAGGCATTAAGGAAGGCCTTGTGATGAGCACTGAGTGTTGTATGTAAGTGATGAATCACTAGACTCTACACCTGAAACTAATGTTATACTATATGTTAACTAACTGGAATTTAAATAAAAACTTGAAAAAAATAATAACAAAATAGATTTACAAATACAAAATCCAGGTACAAAGTAAATATTTGCTTAGAATGGGAAAAAAATCTCGGTAAGTTACTGGAGCTCCCTTTTGTGTCTATCTGTCCAGGCAGTTTACAAGGAATGCTTATGCAGAAACAATTCGTGACTGGGGCACCTGGGTGGCTCAGTTGGTTAAGTGTCTGCCATCGGCTCAGGTCATGATCCCAGGGTCCTGGGATCAAGTCCCACATCCGGCTCCCTGCTCGGCGGGGAGCCTGCTTCTCCTTCTCCCTCTGCCCCTCCCCCTGCTCCAGCTTTCTCTCTCTCTCTCTGTCAAATAAATAAATAAAATCTTTAAAAAAAAATTTGGTGACTGCATCCTGGTTTCCTCTCCCCACCTAGAACACTTTACAATGCCCAGCAAACTCCCAGCACTCTCAGGGGTTCAAGCCCTAAACTTTAAACTTACTTATCTTCCGGGGAATCTCACCTCTGAGCCACACCCTATGTATTCTCTCCTATAATTTTTAATCACAATTCTATAAGGCAAATACTATTATCAGTCCCATTTCATAAACCTCCCAGCTGTGGAGGCACTAGGCACACTCCCTGAAAACAGACTTGCTTCTCAATATTTGCTTTATGCAGCTTGTCTTCCCAGAAGCCACAAGTCAGTTCCATAGGGTGGCAGTTGGAACCTGGATCCTGAGCCCAGCTCTGCTTTTACAAGATGCACTCCTCAGTCTCTCTGAACTGCATTCTTAGCTGTAAGTAGGAAGTACATTTTTTTTTTAATTTTATTTATTTATTTATTTGAGAGAGCGAGGGAGCAAGAGCTCGAGCAGGGGGAGGGAGAGGGAGAAACAGACTCCCTTGCTGAGCAGTGAGCCAGCCCCATGCGGGGCTTGATCCCAGGACCCTGGGATCATGACCTGAGCTGAAGGCAGATGCTTAGCCGCTTAACTGACTGAGCCACCAGGGCGCCCCTAGGAAGTACATTCTTACTGTTGCTTTGTTGTTATCAGTCTGGGCCCTAAAGGGCTGATTGTCAATTCGAGGATAAATTGTAATTTGGGAGAACCATTAAAACCATAAGATCCCAAAGATCATACAGATTGCAGGAATTCCCTACGGACTTCTAGGAAGCAGCTTTGGAGTGAGAGAAGTGGGTTGGAAGCATCCTAACGCTAAGAAAGCAAATGGCCTTGAACCTGTGTCTAGCAGGAACTACAAGTGTAATAACTACAACTCTGCTCTGTAAGCTAGATTCAGCCCTTTCGATCTAAACTCACCAAGGGATAGGCAGAGCACGTGATATAATTTATCTTCACTTTCAAAGCCAGTCTTTTTTTTTTTTTTTAAAGATTTTATTTATTTATTTGAGACAGAGAGGATAAGAGACAGAGAGCATGAGAGGGAGGAGGGTCAGAGGGAGAAGCAGACTCCCCGCCGAGCAGGGAGCCCGATGCGGGACTCGATCCAGGGACTCCAGGATCATGACCTGAGCCGAAGGCAGTCGCTTAACCAACTGAGCCACCCAGGCGCCCTTCAAAGCCAGTCTTACCTAGAGGTGGCACGCCATTCTGACAGTTCAGGCAGCTGGGCAAATTTAAAACGGGAGGAAAACAGGAACGTAAATTGCTGTTCATCTTCACGGTTCCCAAGCCTTCACTTCTTGAAACAAAAATTTGAGGGTTGTGTGGGGAAAAGGAGGAAGAAAAAAGAGGCTAGAAGGGTACAGATGGGTGGAAATTTGTAAATCACCCAGAAGTGGGGAGAGCACAGGGAAAGCAAAAGCTCTCAGTCTTCCCACTAGAGCTGATTTTGATCTGAAAGGTACGTCAGTATTCTCAATATTCTAGGATCATGGACATTTCCTAATATTTCCGGATTCTATGATTTTTTAGTCACCCTGAAAAAGGACCTCAAAATGAGTCCTTTGAAAAAGTTACTTTGAAAAAAGAAATGCCCTCCTACTAGAAGTAGAAAAGTTTCCATAGTTACTTACTGATGAAAATGTCCTAGCTTATTTATTTGATTTCTATTGCCTATGCTTCCCTTATTTTACAATTATTGTTTACTTAGGTTTTCATTATTATTTGGGGTATTTTGTAGTACTTTCCTCCCAAGACATCTAAGGGAATTTGCAAATTCACGTAATGGATTTCTGCTAGTTAAGCAGCTACGGCTCTGTTTCTGTGGTAGAAACGGCTCTTACCCCCTCCCACATTGTTCTGTTGTAGCATTAAACAGGACAGGAGGGAGAATGGGTAGGCTGACTCTACTAAAGAGCTGAAGTTATTCTTAGATTGAAAAATTAACCATTTAATTTGTTTTTCTAGTTATGTATACAAATCACCCCCAAATCAGGATTTTTTTTACAGGATGGGGCACCTGGTGGCTCAGCCGATTGGGTGTCATGGTCCCAGAGTCCTGGGATGAAGCCCCATGTTGGGAATCCCTGCTCAGCGGGGAGTCTGCTTCTCCCTCTGCCCTTCCCCCTCCACTCATGCTCTGTCTCTCGCTTTCTCTCTCTCAAATAAATAAGAAATCTTTAAAAAATAAATAAATAAATAAGGGCGCCTGAGTGACTTAGTCGTTAAGCGTCTGCCTTCGACTCAGGTCATGATCCCAGGGTCCTGGGATCAAGCCCCGTGTCAGGCTCCCTGCTCAGCGGGAAGCCTGCTTCTCCCTCTCCCACTCCCCCTGCTTGCGTTCCCTCTCTGGCTGTCTCTCTGTCTGTCAAATAAATAAAAATCTTTAAAATAAATAAATAAATAAATAAGTTTTTTTTTTTTTTTAATCCTGATTTGGGGGTGATTTGTATGATTAGTGTGTTAAAAGGCAGAGTTATTGCGTACTTATTTCAATAATGGACTTTTTACAAAGGCAGAAACTTTTTATATTAATAGCTACATTCTGGAACAGTATGTCAAAAAGCTGCGTAACAGATCCTTCAGATCTATTACTGTTCCTCTAAACAAAATCCATTATGCACGAACGCAACATCAAACAACAATCTCCAACAGCCCATGTTACAAATAATCTAAACAGAGTCCTCAGGGGCCTCTTTAGAAACCGATTTCTGTGTTTTGTAATTCAGAGACACCATTCGACCTATCTGCAGACATTTATATGGGGGCCTGGGGTATATTCCCCGTCTCTTACCTAGCCTCCGCCCTTACCCGCCCCCCCCCCAAGCCCAGAAGCCTGGAAATCTTTTTTTTTTTTTAAAGACTTTATTCATTTATTTGACAGAGAGTGAGCCAAACAAGGGGAGCAGCAGAGGGAGAGGGAGAAGCGGGCTCCCCATGGAGCAAGGAGGCCGATGCGGGGCTCGATTCCAGGACCCTGGGATCACGACCTGAGCCGAAGGCAGTCGCTTAACCGACTGAGCCACCCAGGTGCCCCTGGAAATCTTTTTAAAATCAGTTTGCTCACACTTTCAAAGAAGTGCTTGGTTAATGAATGTTTTTTTGTTTTTCACAATGACCAATAAGAGTGGAATCCAAAATTATCCCTCCTCAACATACTAATAGAAACCGATCCAGCCTCCAATCAGACCCCCAACCCTGCCTCTCCCCTGGCCCGTCTAGGTGACGTCTGCACCGAGGATGGCTTTCCAGCCGCCTCCCCCCCAAGGGTGTGTCAACAGTCAGGCACAATGGGGAAAGTTCAGAGACAATCCGGCTTCACTCTGCATCTCCTCTTCTCCATGGGGGCAGGGTGGAGCGTTAGCCAAATCCTTCATATGATTCAAGCACAGCTTTTGCTGGCTAAATTTTTTTTTTTTCCTAAAAACGAACTTTCCTAGATGGGTAAACCTGTTTGTCTTTAAGGGTTGTTAAAGAAGAAATCCTGCATATTTCAGCCAGCTCCAGATGAAACGAGTTAAGTGATTCTCCAGCATGCTAATGTTTGAAAATGCCATATTTGTGCCATATTTGGACTTCTTACTAGGAACTCGACTTCAATGCAGCCCCCGCCCCCTTCCAGCCCCCTCCCACCCCCCTCCTCCTCCTTTATGTATATATGTTGCATAATTATGGAGCAGTGAGTATTTATCACCTTTTCTGGGCAGTAAGCAGAAAGAAATATAATACCATTACTTCCAGTTACTGCCTTTCCCAAGATAATTAGGTAACACAGCGAGGGAGCCTCCGTGGGCCTAATGCCGTCCAAGTTAAGTGATTGACATGGCTCTGTCTGGCTGCTCTATTAACTGTTTCATTTTGTTGCTATTTGCAGTTTGCTTGGCTAATACTCCGAACAAATACAGACTGTTTCTTTAGCCCCTTTTTTCTCTTTGACCTTCTCCTGCCCATTTTCTTTGACTCACTTCAAACTGCCTTGAAAAGGCCTGTTGAATACACAGAGTCCATCAGAGGCCCAGGTTCATCCTTACCCTTGCTCTGAATGCCTTACTTCAAAGATGGGCCGCATTCTTTAATTGCCCTTTGAATTAATATCAAAGGGTCACAATGCGAGTGCCAAAAGAGAAAGGGGCTTTAATGAAGCGAAGAGCTGCCATTCATTTGCAGATAAGCACGTTTTTATGCCTGAATGGTCACCCCGGCTAAAGGCTTGGGGAAGAGGAGACTGTCCGGAGAGGTCTTTTCCTTAAGTAGTGATTAGTTCAAACAAACTAGAGTAAACAAATAAAAAAAAAGTCTACAAACAGCGACCACATAAAATAAATAATAAGGCTAACTTCGTGAGCCGCACATCCCCCTCCCATACTTCCTTAAAAAAAAAAAAAAACAGAAAACCTGCATGTAATTAGCAAATCCATTCACCATTTTTAATCCCATATTTCAACACTGAAGTTCCAAGGGCGGGGCTCAACAACATGCCTGAGATAGAGTATTTTCAGTCTGAAATTTTGCACCATAGGTAACACAGAGGGAAACTGTTAGGACTCTAAAATGTAGGAAAAACTGTAACTTTCCCCCCCAAAAAAGTCCCAGAGCTCAAGACATTATTACTTTGGATATGAACACTTGTGTTTAAATTATTGATGCTTTACGAACTCTTCCAACACAGAGAATTTAGTTTGAGTCTAACATAGTAAAACACATCTATCTATCTATCTATCTATCTATCTATCTATCTATCAATCATCCATATACGTAAGCCAGATTTCTCCCAGGGAAATCAGCATTTGGTGGTCGCTGTCTTCACTGTCCCCTCGTAATACTGTAGCTGCAACAACAGAATGAGGACACCAACAGCACCAGGGGTCAACATAAGGTAAAATACAGCTCAAATCATAAATGATTACAGAGTGAAATAGTAAGCCACGCTTCCTCTCTTCATCATTCTCCTTTTGGAGAGGTTGGTGATTAAGGAAGGATTCCAGTCCCAGTGAATTATCATCTTAGCTAAAGCTCAGACAACATCCTTGGTGGCCCCACTACAAAGTGGACGGTTGGCCTCCGGTAGACATAACATTCGGCCCATCCCCTGGACTTTCCTGCCTTCAGTAGATGCCTGTTCAACAGAGTTTATGTTACTCTCGGTGACGGACCAAGGAAGGTCCTTGTTCAAAGGTTTCAAACCGTCTCCAAAAGTTAAGGTGCCCATTTTGAATTCGTGCACAGAAAATTGCCACCTGCCAGGTCAAAAAGAAAGAGAGAAAGCGAGTTCTCCCTTATCTCTGAAGAAATCAAAAGCATCTTCTCTTCACTGGCCTTATTTTCCACGAGCTTGTCCATCTGGTTCATAGTTGCCAGAACAGAGGGAGAAAAGGGCAGCAAATAAATGTCAGAGAGTCAGCCAATCTGCATAAATCTCCAACTCCTTCCCGAGAAACTCCTTCCTGGCCTGCTGGGCTTTCTAATCTTGTGACATGAGCCAACAGGCATCAGAACAATGTGGAAATCAAAAGCCTTATTTTGCCCAAGTCCAAACCCCTAACAGCAGTTTCCCCCCAAACCCACTTATCCACCAGACATGCCCTAGGTTGCTGCCTTCCAGGAAAACAACGTGATCTCAGCAACTAGGTCCCTTCCGTCCTGGATACAGAAGGAATTCTGTGTGTTCTGGACTGACCACAGGAAGATCCACTTAATTCTTATTAAACTGTACTCTGAGAAAGCATCAAGACAACTCAGTCGGCTCCCAAATCTTGTTTCACTAAGTACAAAAGCAGTGAGCAGATTATAAGTAAATAACACTCCATATTCGATCAGAACTTCGAACGCATTCTGGGCCAACTAATATACCACCACAATCCTTTGAGGTAGCGGGGCAAATACCGTCACTCCCACTTCAGAGGAATCCAGCTCAGAATGGCTGGTGAGTTTCCCTTGATCACACAGCTAGTTAAGAGAGAAAACTGGGGCAAAAAGTAAAAGTCTTCTAACCCCAAAACCTTTCAGAAAATCACAGTTCCATCTGGTGCAGAACTAGACTTGGGCAGTCCAGTGTGCTCTGGTTTGTTCCAAAACCCACAAGTGGAGTAAACTTCAAGGCACTGAAAATTCAGCTTAATGGGCCACAAGAGAAACGTTTGGACCAAATATTTCAATGCTTCCCAGGATGCTACTACCATGATATAAACTCAACTGTCGATTAGCTCCACTCAAACAAAGCAATAATAGTGATACCAATGGTAATAATTATATTTTGCATTTGTCCAGGGCTTTACATGTCAAGCGTGAGCACACTCACTATCTGATGGAATGATGTGATTTTTTTTTTGAGATGAGGAAATAAATGTTTTCACTTTAATTTCAAGGGCCTAGGAATAAAGCAATGCACATCTCTAATATGCCCTGGTGTCAGGTGAAGTAAAGCCATGTGAAGTTCTTAAATCTAAACAGCCTGGTCCCTGAAGCTGCCCGAGTAATAGGTTTCTTATTTCCTATGTAACTCTCAATAAAACCGAGGGGCATTTGATACTCAAGCAAAATTTATATTCCCAAGGGACAAATCGTTCAGGCTAGCATTCTCCCCTCTAGCCCCCTTCCCGTTCACAGCTTGAAAAAGTGCCTCTGAAATCCAGGTCCCGGCGAAAGATCCCTCCCTGAAGCTGATGATCCCACAAACTGCAAAAATGCAACAGGGATGGTGTCCCCACTGCACACGCAGCTGTTTTATGAAAGGGCTTCCCTAGACTTAAATGAAAGTCTTGTCCAGAGGCCAGCTGGACCTCCGAACCGGAGGTTTTCACTTTGTCTCTATCACCAAGTCATAACCACAGAGCTGCTGACGTGGCGCGCAAGCCTCCAACCAGACAACCTGGACTGGAGATCTGATGAATATTTAGCGCGGGCACCACCGCCCTGCACCTTCCACACTTTCTCCCCGTTAGGAATCAGAAGCGCACTTGCAAGAAACTCTCACCTTCAGTGAAGAAAAAGCGGAGCAGCCTGTCCTGAGATGTGCAGACTTAACAAAAGTCGTATTCGCTTGGCTTCTTAAAAAAATGTCCAGTCTGTCTATCTCTTCCGCTCTTGCTGCCACTTCTCCCAAGAACCAGCACAGAGTAAGTGTTATGTCAACTAAAGAGGCTTAAAAGGGGAAGAAAATGTGATCTAAACAAACCTCTAGGAGCAGACATCCTGCTGTAGGCTTCAATGGGAAACATTTGTTATGAAGTAATAAGAATTTGCATAATTTTGGGGGAAGACTTGTTTTCAAAGTCATTCTCTTTTTCACCTGCTTAGGCCTTTGCCGTGTATGGCTTTGGTTAAGTTTTGTTGATGGAGGCTCATGTTTAACCAACTGTTTTTAATTTACAAATTAAACTTGTCAGAAGTAGAAATCCTTCCCTTGGAACTCTTCCAATATGTCAAGAATTAATTCTAATGAAAACGGCATTGCCTAAATGCAGGATGGCCAGTCACTTATTTTATTTACACAAAGTCCTTCTCAGTTTCTTTGATAAAAGCAGCTAAATCTTTTTCCTCTTTCATGTTTTGTCAGCACTTGATTCCTTTTGTCCCTTGGCTATTTGCCTAGCTGTGGACAATAAGGCAGGAAGAATAGAAGCAGATTGTTGGAATGGCCCTCAATAAACCTAATTATGACATGTTGACTGCCCTCACCATGACACAGTCAAGGGACCCAGGCTTATTCAATTACCCTTGCCAGGTTTCTCTTTCAGACCTAAAGTTATCCTTTGACTGTTTGTATTTCTGAACAGTATTCATGTTCATTGTGAAAGAAAATC
>NC_138371.1:13988843-14017455 GCF_054177405.1 Leptonychotes weddellii | reverse complement strand
TTCTTCAACCTGCATGTGTCTTACAACATGATACTGAGTCTGGCTCCACAGGATGGGACCGTTGCTTCGATGTGATTCTTCTTAACTTAAAAATAATAATGACATGATTGGGGGGGGGGCGGGGGTGTGCATTCTGTTTTGTTTTGCTTTCTAAGCGGCAAGGAGGTTCTTTGCCCTATTAACACCAGATAACATAAGTTCATTGATACCTTTACGCCAACAGCTATTTCCGCAGCTGTTTGAGATAGACAGGATGAACAGTATTTAATTAAAACTCTGACTGCTGGTTGGAAGAGCCCTTTCCTCCTCGAACAGATTGTTCAGAGATCACGCCAGTGGTTCCCGCAAAGCCAGTGTATAAAAGCTGTGTGTCAAGTGAACAAAAGAGTGGAAAAATGAAGGAATGCCAAAAATCAGCTCCTGATCCATCTTAGCTTTTAAGTCAACTAGGTCTGATAGAATTAATATTCAATTGTATTTCAAGCTGCACAAAGCTTAGCAGGAACAATTGTTTTGTAAGATACAGCATCCCTGGGTAATTTCTTTTTCTTTCTTTTCTTTTTTTTTTTCTTTCTGTTGAGAAATTCATTGTTCTTTTTAGATAATATGGTAGCCCTTGGGACTATAAGAGAATTAAAAGTCAACCACAATATGACAAAGTAGGTGCTACAATTTCTTAAATTTGTTTGTCAACTTATTCCCTTCTAGAAAATTCCCATCATTCAAATAAAAGGAAGTCTAAATTGTAATCTGCCTTGCTAGTGAATTTGGAGTTTGGCATTTATGTGCTTTCTAGGGAAATTACTTTTTAAATCCTAATGTGAGAAATCAACTTCACAACAGACTTAAGAAGTGAAATATATGGAATCCTTAGCGCTTGAAGAAAGTTCAGGGTAAGTACTCTCTAGAATGTGTTCTGCTCTGCTGGCCCTTCTCCTTGCACACAGCAATACTTCCACTTTCTCCAAATTCTAAAGGGATATTTTTTATCTCAAACATCCAAAATGAACTGTACAACAAAGTCTTAAAGCATCATTAATATAAATAATTTCAGTGAAATACATCTCTAAATTTTATAGAATGTCATTCTACAGTTTAGCCTTAGCATTTGATTTCATTTCTTTAATGCATATAAATCTGTATTCATATTGACTTTAAAATCCCTCTGAACAATTGCAAAAAATAATCCTAATAGCACTCTACTTATAAATAAAAAACACCTCCTTTAATAGAAGAGGGGAGAACAGTCCATGTCTCACCACTAGAAAGTTGAAGTGTTCTTCCTAAGTGTTCAAATTACTTTAATCAGCAAATGTAACCTCCTGTATAAAAGTTTAAAAAATAAATCTGCTCTTGCTACTTTAGAGTGGAAATGTTATTAAAATATCCAACGTCTCAATATTTTAACCTGAAGCATATGTATTTCTGCATTCCCTAAAATGCTTTAATGTTTTTATATAGTTAAGTAGAATGGCAACTCTTAGAATCTCCACTAGCACTTCCCTAAGAAAACATGAAAAAAAGTAAGTAGAGGAAATCGAATACTCAGATCGAGTACTGCTCACCACCCCAAACTTGGCCAAGCATTATAAACGCCTGCCGTTCTAAAAGTTATATTGTTATCCTACTATTCGAACTCTATTAAACAAATGTATGCCATAACTCTCACCAGCTCTCCCTCTTCAAACGTGTCGAGGGAGCACAAATTCGGGTTTAAGTCATAGGTTTGCTTATGGATACGGAAAGGAGAGTCGACAACTCGAATTGTTTTGATTTGTATGGAGTTACTCGACAAAAATTCTAATGGTGGCTAAAAGTAGCTGGGATCAGATTTCTTCTTTAATCTACAGGTCAAGTAGTGACTTTCTCGCTTATCAAATAAAAATTTTAATTTGCGATTCAAAGTTCAAAATCGCAATACATTTGATCTGAGTACAGGATAATCACTAAGAAAAATAGAAACAAACGCTTTCGTATGGTAAACAGTAATAGTTATTATTCTGAATGTATAAAGGGGTATCGTTCCTCTTCCTGATGTTTTCGTTTTATAATGTTCAGCTTCTATCTCAAAAGATTAGTAGATATTTTGTAGCAATATTTGCTCACGTGTTTCCACAAATCTGTTTGTTTAAGATAAAGAAAGCTACAACAAACCTTGAGCCATAGATTATCAGACACATAAGAAAAATTGTGTATGCAAAGATTAATTTGGATATTTTATATGCTCTAAAAATTCTTCAAAAAATAAATTTTCACAAGGCATTTTACATTGTTAATTTTGTCATTTGGTCTTTGCAGTTAGGGTTCACTGTATTTGAATGATTCATAGTCTATTTTCAGAATATATACCCTAAAAAGTCAATATGTAAATGTTGACTTTTGAAATAATTTTCTTCCGCAAAAATAAAAGAGTAAAAAAGTGAAGAGAAAAAAATTATTAAAATCTCTTCTTGATAGGCTATGACATCTTGCCTTGAATTGTTTTCAATGTAACAAAAATATATCTTACATTCAAGTCTCTCAAATGCTTAATTGCCAAGTCCTTGCAAAAACAGTAGGTTTTCAGATTTGAAATTACCTACTGGTTAGAAGTTTCTCTCAAACTCTGGTTTTCATGGAAATTTTTAATTGATTCAAATCTGATTTTTTTTCCTGTCTATGCATGTCTTTTAACCAGAGGCAGAAAAAAAAACAACAACAACCAAAAAACTTATTTATCTGATTCAGTTTTTGACGACTACTAATGAGGGAGTTAATTTACATTTAAAATACAACAGCAGAAACAGATGAAGTGAATGCTGATTCTCTCTCCTCAAGCCCAGTTTCTAGCTTTGACTTGGTCAGCTCCCAGAAATCTCATGTGTCCCTCTCTGGCCATAGGGAAAAATATCCAGACACAGATGATTTGAAAGAGGGGATGTTACTGTCCTGCTTAAGCAACTCTAACTTAAGGGGAAACTCTCTAAACAATACCCCCAGGGGTTTCCAGACTCTTCTGGAAGCCACCCGTTTGACAGGAGGTACAAGAAACCATGCATTGCCCAGCGTGGATGGGGAAAGAGGCAGTGTGTCCACCTGTCCAATAGCACAGCAAGCTTCTGTCCTCACCCTCACTGTTCCAGCACCTGAAGTCCTTCCTTCCAAAGACGAGACAGGTAGGAATTTCTTCATCTACTAAGACATAGAGAGAGGCCACAGGCCTCTCCACTCTTGCCCTGATTCCCCAGCTGCCTGGAGCCCCCGCTGTTTCTTCAAACAGCTGCCTGGGGCTCCCAAGAGTCTGCTGAGAATAGAACATAACCGTAGCTGCCACATCCTGCCAGAGCTGAGAGACACCATAGCCTTCACCTCACCAATGCTTCTGTTTCCCAGAGGAAGGGAGAGTGAGGTCCGGAGAGGAAAAGCAACCTGGTCATAGTCATGGTTTGGGAGACCTACAAGAAACACCTAAAAATTACCGGACCCAACTTTTATAGCTGAGGAAACCAAAGCCCGCCCCCCCCCACCTCCGCCGCCAAATTAAGGCTCTTGCCCACCTGCCCATATCCCATGAGTGGATGGATGTTCCTCATGTTCTGGTAAGGAATCCATCCAGGATCCCTCTAGGGGCTCCCTGCAAGGACCAGAGATGCTATGCAGTATAAGGACCGCACAGGTAAGTTCTCAGTAGCTCCGGGTTGCCAAACCCAGGCTTTGGCTCTGTAAGTAAACAGGACAAGGCATGAGAAATGAAGAAGCATCCCGGCAACTCTAACATCCAAGACACAGTGGAGGGAAGCTCAGTTGTTGTTATTATTATTATTATCATTATTATTATTATTATTATTATTATTTTGCTTTCTCACACATCTGTGCCAGGCCTTCACCACGCACAGGGACCATCTCTCCTCACTTCTACCTTTCCTACCTTAAACTGAACAAGGACAAGGATAGATGCAGTTTTGCAGGACCTGAAGCTTTTATAATTTAGGGAGCCCCTCTTGAGAAGTAAAAAACCAACGTATCTTCATTTTGCCACATTTGCCAAAACCTATAGGCGTGAAGATGCGTGGGGTCCCTTCCAGAGCCTAGAAGGGCTCACACAGGTGAGGATCCCTGAAACTCAAGGTCCATTCCCTCTATGGTGAGCTCCCCTCCAACGAGGACTCCTCTTCTCCTCTTTCATCCTCCACTTGAGGGGACCTAGGGGAGATGTACACTGTTGCTACATACCTGTGTCTGCTGTCATTTCCTAATACTTATAAAACATTGATCAGGTCTAAGTGCCAACCCTGGGGGCTCAGCAGGAATTCAAGATCATTTGATAGTTCACAAACATGACAGGCTGTTTCAGAACCCCATATATCATAGGTGGAATAAATCCCAGCTATTCCACGGGGACATTCATGGCTTATATCCTCCAAAGCAAAGTGTTGCTGAGGCTCTCCAGGACCCCAGCACTGAGAGTCTGGGAGACTCTGGCCTTCCAGAAGACTCCTGGAACTGATTCAGTGCACTTTCCAGAAGCTTTTCCAGCCCGCAGATCCATCCTGGCTGCCCCTTGGACCCTAGTCCCCTTGAGGAGGGGAGCCTCATTTCTTCTGAGCTCTGACATCAGTCCAGGTGCCACTAGAAGTGTGAGAGCTCAGGCGCCTGGGTGGCTCAGTCAGTCGAGCATCTGACTCTTGGCTTTGGCTCGAGGCCATGATCTCATGGATCGTGGGATCAAGCCCTGCATCAGGCTCTGTGCTCGGCAGGGAGTCTGCTTGAAAATTCTCTCCCTCTGCCTCTACCCTCCTTCTCTTTCTCCAAAATCAGTCAATCAGTCAATCAATCAATCTTAAAAAAAAAAAAAAAGTGTGAGAGCTCAGATCAGACGCCTGTTCCTTGGGGAGGTTTTTGAGCTCTGAGGCAAGATGGGCCCCACAGTGCCCTCCCAGACTTTTCATGTTCTTCTGGCCCTGCTCTTTGCCAAGAAGCCCAAAGAACACAAGCCAAGGCTCTTCTCTGGCACCCGGGAAGTTTAGAAATCCATCTGTGATGGAGAATGTTCCTGGCCTCACCTGGACCTGCCTCTTCCTGGATAGCTCACCGGTGTACCATGCCCTGGGAGATCATACTCACCAGCAAGAAGCTCCCTCATTTTAGAACTAGTCTTGCCATTCATCGTAAAGATAGGATCTACAGGGGTGTGTTTGAGGGGCAACAGAAACCTACTCCTTGCCCACCCCCACAATGGTTTCCTTCCTACGTGGATACCTGGAATTCTACCATTAGGGATTCGTTCCTCCATGTTAGGTTATCAGCTCCAAGGGTCCTCTTGGAAACTGCCAACATCCCAGGGAGAGGTAACCAGTCGAGTCTTGATGTGAATGAGGAAGAGCTTGGTGGAAGCATATGTTATGTGTGTGTGTGGAGTAGGGGTGCACAAGAGGAAGATAAGCCAGATGGGAGCGGGATAGGGTTGGGGGACACAGGGAACATGGGAGACAGACCTCCCTCTTTTTACCCAAGGTTAGCCCAGAGAGGCCTTTGTGAAAGGAAAATTGGGGGGTGGATATTTTCAAAGGATTTGAAAGGTGGAGCACTGGGGGTAGGGAGAAAAAGCCCAAACTTCTTCTGGTAATATCATTTCCTATAAACTATACTTTGAGTGACAGTTCTATTTTTCCTAAAGCTTTTCCAAACGGATCTTCCAAGTACCAGGAATTTCAATGTGAAAGATAGTCATTGTCTTTCCTAATGAATTTAATTTGGGTTTTCAATTTAAAAAAAAAATAAAAAGGATTCATTTCAGGGGAAGAATTGTTAGTTTAAACCAGTAACATTAAATTATAGTAATTCAATAAAATGATAAATTTAGACAGCAAACAAAATTCAGGCCGAATTTGGTTTTCTATGTCATCTGTATTTTGTAATAAGGAAATCGGTCCTCTTCTTATCTGCCCAAGGTATATGCTAATACTCCATTACAAAGAAAAGCCTGCACAGTGACTTAGTTTCAATTTCCCCCAAAAAAAGGAGAGACCACGTGACACAAGAGTGTGCCCAGTAATGAGTCCTTGCTGCGACCTGCAGAAGATCTGTAGGTGCCCACCCTCCACTGACCACTTACTGAGCCTCTGAGGAAAACAAGGTGAGGTGGTCTTCCCAGCCACCAACTGGCTTTCAGCTCAGGAATGCCCTGAGACACACCAGCTGATACTTTCCACAGGCAAGAAGAAGACATTGAAGAGTCAAGGCCCAAAAAGTTCACTGAGAAGAGCCCAGAAGCTGAATCCCAAATAGGCCAGTTGAGTTTCCACCCTGGCCTCCATCTTGGAACACATCCCCTGGATGATGGGGGACCTGCCAAGACCCCAGCATCCCTCCAGCCCCTGGACTCTTCAGGCTGGCTCTCTGCAGTTTCTGACCTGATGCTGAGATCCCAGTCTCCCATTTGCCATCTTTTTCTCAGACAAAAATTCAGCAAGTATTCAGAGCTTGGCAGGGCCAGTGACCACAAGCAGACATTGGCTTCCAGTAAGAAATTATAGAAGTTGCTTTCTGCCACCCTCTGATAAATGTGTGTCGTGCTCACACAGGCCCCGGATGTGCCCTGTCTGCACAAAAGCCAAGCGAGTCTACCACCTGGAAAGTTTCCACACTGGCTAGCTTCCCAAATCATATTCCTCGCTGGTGTACTGCTAGTCTCCCCACCCCCCCAGGCGCTGTGAGGAGACCCTCGTTTATTTGCGGGACTTCCTGCAATGGACCCCCGGCCCCTTTTAGAAATGCTCTGAGAAAACGTTAGAAGCTCCAATCTTTTTCAAAGAGAACCAGTGATTCCAGACACTGAGATCCCATTCATTTGCAAATCATGAAATGGAAAGTTATTTCCCCCAATGAACCCATGGGTCCCTTTTTATTTTAAAAAGCGACAAATCTACAAATCAGGAGAGGGAGCTGCTCTCACACCTAAGTCCCTGTTTGCTGACAAGGAGCCAGCCCCCTGGACAATGCTCCCCCTTTACCTGTGTGGGGGAGAACAACGCGGGGATGTGTCAGAATCTAAAGTTTGGTTACTCCGCCGACATGGGTCTGAAAACCGCATTATTTTCTCCGGTCTAAATTTCTGTTGAGAACATCACAGCAATCTGACAAACAAATCAAAATTTCTTCCAAATTAACCCTCCCTAGGCCCTCCTTCTTGTGTGGAGAGCTGCATACTTGTGCAGGTAGTAATCAGATGTCACAAATTATGGGCCTGATTCAATCCAAATTATGCACAGAGCTGGGGGTCGGGGGGAGGGAAAGCTGCTTTTGATTCTTCTCAGCTCTTTACAGATGCTCTTAACACCAGGCCTGTTTACATGTCCAAACTGACTCCTTCAGATTTCCATAAGCAAGTCAGAGGGGAAACAGGGAGAGAACCCAGAGCACCCATCTAGCTGCCTTCTAAGGAAGCACAGATGAAAGTTCTGGTATGAGGAGAGCGGACCTTCTGCCTTAGCCGGGCACAAGTCTGCCAGAAGACTGGCGGCGAGAAGAGTCAAGACAGAAGACTGGTTTTGTTTTTCTGTTATTTTTTTAAAACCAAATCAAGATCCTGCTTTTCAAAAATAAATCCTTAGCTCCCAGCTCATACTCCTATTTCTGAAAGGCTCATTCCTAAAAAGGAATGACCTGAAACACTTACTTCATAATATTTATTGGCGTTCACCTCTTCCATTTTCCCAAGAGGGTTTGGAGAGGGTTGTTTTTCTCCTATGGTTAGAACATGGTTCTTTCTGGCTCATTTCACAGACTCGGACTCCCAGCTTAGGTAAGCCAGGTACTCAGCAGCATCAACAACTGAATTCCTGGGCATCAGATTTAAGGGAAAATAGGCCGAAATGATTTGAGGGAGGCAAGGTATGTGCAAAAACATAAAAAGTCCTTTGTGCATTGAAGGGAATGGATACATGCCCCTTAAAAGTTTGTAAAATTAAAAATCAGCCTTTACCAAACTCAAGAAACCCCAAGAACACCGGGCCAGCCCTTCTCAAAAATTAGAAATATAAGACCCTATTCTATTATTCATGATCTGCTCTCTTACTAGTTCAGCCCTGATTTGGTGACCCTGACAGACAACTTCTCTTTTGTAACTAAACAATCAGAGTAAGTTGCCTTGAAATTGTTATAAAATTGTCCATAATTTTTCCAGCACAGAAAGAAAAATAGCTAAGAATGCTTATCATAAATATGTTAATATATGATGAGGGGGCAGGGAGTGAAATGAACAGTAGACAAAAAATAAAATAAAATAAAAAGAGGAACCGAAAAGTCAAAGAAAAAAAGCTTTCCTTGGATTTAGAGAATGTTCCATTTGGAGCAATAACAGATTAGAGGAATTTCCAGAGGATAGTCACTGTTGGCAGAACAACTCCCTAAGCAGAAATTTCAAAACCTATGCTCTAATAAATGTACAGTGGTAGAGAAGAGTGTTTCATTTTTCTCGTGCACGTGGCCACGGGCAAACACGCTTCTGCACCATGTTTGCTAAGCATTCCCCTGTTTGTCCTCAACGCAGTACCAAAATTCCACCAAAGCTATCAAAATTACAAATGCCTTCCCTTTGTCCTTACCATGGACAAATTATTTTACAAAGAAACGCACACATGTGCCAAATGGTGTCGTTCGATTGGAAACTACCTAATGCTAAATAAATCACTTGCCAATGCAATGGAATACTACACAGCTGTACAAACAGGCTGTGGAGGCCACCAGGCCCTGATGCAGACTAATTGCTGAGATACAGTCTCAAGGGGGCAGGGAGGGGGGAGTGGGAAGCGAGGCACAGAACAGTTTCTATAGTGGGCTACCATGTGCGCAAAAGGAGAGAACATTTTTAAGAGAGGGAAATATAATTATTTATGCATAGACTCTCTAGAAAGGTGACCAAGATACTGAGGGACAAGGATGGGAAGAAAACCTGTTACTGTCTATCCCTCTGTATCTTCGGAATTATGTAAGAGTGAATGTTTTACCCCGCCAAAATAAGTAGGATGATTTAAAGATGAAATCTGACAAAGTATATATTTCATCTGAATGTTTGCATCCACAAGAGGCCAATCCTTGGAATCAAAGAACACTTCCCTTTTGAGGCTGAGAGTTGGCCCCCATAATCCAGGAGTCCTCCTGCATCTCAAAGCCTTCGGGGTGGGGGTGGGGAGGCAGCAGGGTCCAGAAGGAAGGCCCCGTGGCTGGCCAGCAAGTTTTTATCTGTTCACTGGGGGCCGCCAACCAAGGCGCCCTGGCTGCCTGCCGGGCTGCCTAAGCCCCAACAGCTGCATAAACTTGCCTTGCCCCAGCCTGACCTATTTCGGAGACAGGTCAGACCAGTGCATGCGGGGATAAGAAAACAACCTTCCTTCTCCGCAGTGGCTGTACCAGCAAGCTGCTCCCGTGGGGGAAACGCAGGGCAGGAGCTCTCCAGACCCCCGAAAGCCTCACAAGCCAGGCTATTTGTTTTCAACTCTTGCATTGCACCCCGGATAACACACAAGTCCTGAGCTTTGGGAACTGGATGGAGGGAAATCAAATAGAAAGGTCATTGAAATGTATCCTCCAGCTTAACGAATGCTACTTTGGAAAGTTTCTTAAATATTTGTGAACTCAAATTTGATAGGAGGGGGGTTAAGTAGAATCATGCACAAGGAAAGAGGAATGTACACAGTCTCACGTGCGAAGCTAAGAAGATACTTAAGGACAATGAAGTAGCCTCAAGAGGGGACAGAATGAGAAATTGTGCAAAAGCAATTCTGTAAAATGAAGCATTGCAAAGAATTTCAGGAGCACGAAGGCATGCATGCATGAGACCTATTTTCAAAAAGCAACCTGTTTGTCAATCTCTGATGGAGCAAAAAGAACCTGTTGAAAAACAAACAAACAATGAAAGGAAGAACAAAAGAACGAAAGAAAGAGAGAAGTTCAATTTGGAGGACTCTGAAAAAGCCAAGTTAATCTAAGAGAGAAAAGTAATCTTTGCCGAAAACTGGGAGAAAAATAACTTAGAAATATCTTCTGACATCTCAGTGAATGGCTTTAGAATTTTGTTATTTTTCTTATCTGGTAAGTCAATAAAATCTATTATATTAAATAGCTGCTTGCAAACTCAATTTTTTGACTCAGTGAAAGTGAAGTGTGTGTGTGTGTGTGTGTGTGTGTGTGTGTGTTCCTTCATTGTTGCTCCTAAGCCCTGAATTAAGCTTTTATCTGCCTTTGGGCAGAGCCCATCTGCCAGCAGGCTGGTCACTTTCTGCATGTTCAGAGGGTTTTCTCCCCCAGGATTTTGAGTCTTCCTATGATACATGTAATTTGTGCACAACTTGCATCTTCTCATTTTCTTCTCATATCGCCCTGGGAAGTTGGTATGATGTGCCCCATCTTATAGATGTCAAAACTAAAGTTCAAGGGGTCACAACTGAGATGTGCGTGGTCGTAATTTTAGAGTAAAATAAGATTTGCAAGAACAGGCCACTTTTGCCTTGGGTACTGGTTCTTACAGTGCAAGCAAAGGCAAGAAAAGGGACTTGGGGGCGTGTTTAAATCAGAACAGACAAGAAACACTCAAATGCTTTAGTGAACCTCAATCAGGAAACTGGCCAAGTAGGGATTCAGAAAGAAGAAACCTGTTGCTTTTCTTATAATAAAATGAATTGGACCAATTAATTTTCTTTAGTTCATGTTAAGCTCAACCATGGTAATTGAGACACACACACCCACACATACTCACCCCCACTGGCCAAGATTTTCTTAATCATGATAATATATTTGAATATTGAAAGAATTTTAAAATGCATTTGAAGATAGACTGTATAAGTCTACAATTATTTTAAAATAAAATGTATTTTTAAAGAGATAGGCCCTGTAAGGGAAATAAGGAAGATATTAATATCTCTATACAATGCCCAATTGCTTGTTGACTGGATAAGTTATGTCTATTCTAGGGTTTGCCAAAGGAAAAAAAAAAAGATAAAAGGGGTATGTTGGCAAATCTATGTACCTATAAAATCACCAGCCTACAAATGTAGGCTTTCTATTAAAAATGAAAATTTGTATGTCACCATATAAGTATTCACCAGGAAAGTACACAAAAATTAAACCGATCCCATGTTACACTATAAATTGCAAAGCAATTAACTTTCCTTTCTTCACTATTCTACCCTGACTTATTTATTGCTTCCATCTAATGACATAAAGGCAGGGACATTTAAATCTGCAGTTGTCTCCAGAAATATGCCTATCGGCAGATTACAAAACACTCTAAAAATTTACATTTAAGCCTCCATAAAACTATACTGTTTGAACTCACAATATGACCCTGGACATTTTTTAATGCTAAAAATCAGTGGTATTTCCTCTCCCTCAGTTCCATGTTGGTCAGCCAAGAAGAGTCTCCCACCTTGTTCACAAAGCATTTTGATTAGCTGTTTTTAAATGGAATCCATCGATTGGCTCCTAGAACCGAGATGTTATTACTATACTGCTGTAGACGCATTAAATCTGGCCAAAGAAAAGTACGTACAGTCATGAAATCCCTAAATGGGTTGAGGGAGACAAATATCCAGCTAGGTTGTTATTGCCTGTCATGAGTTCTAATTTGTTTTACTGAGGAAGATTGACTTCCCAATCACTGCAGTAAGGAGGGCATAAAAACTCAGACTACTTTGATCAAGCTGCTTCACCCCAAAGAGAAGAGATTCTTTGTTGTTGTTGCTGTTGTTTACTTAAAATCCTGCAGCAAAAATCTAAATGCTACAAACTTTGTTGCATGCAATGTACAAGGTAAAACTCTTTCTCAGGATTTTCCTTCCTAGGAGAAATGTGCATCAAATCAAATTCTAAATTTTACATCACCCTTTAGTAATATACACTTTCTTCTTTAAAGAGAAGTGGCCACTTCTGTAGCAGAAGTTATCTGTTTGTCTTTTCTTAGTTTTTATCAGGAAGGATTAGGAAAACAGACATTGAAGGTAAGAATTCATTGAACCTTTCCTCAAGCATCCTCAGCAACTACTTTCCATGGGTTTCATATTTTCTTTTAACAATGGTAAAGTTTCTAACTCATCTCCCTCAAATAGATGTTTTGTAATGTTAACGGGCGTTTTGATAACTGTGCTTGTTCCTTCCAAGTTACAAACTGAAATTATATATATTCTGGTTATTTGGGAGCATAATCCTAACACAGATAATTTGAGAGAAAGCTTTCTTAGAAGACAGATGTTCTGATTCCAGCAAAAGTTCAATGCTACTGGGGCTCAGTGTTTGGCCCAACACTGTAAGACAGAGCTGAGACCTGAACTGTGACATTCTCCACCAGAGACCAGCAGCAACGGGGCAAGAAAATATTTCCCAACAGAGCAGAAGATGGTCCCCTGTTCCCACCTTGGTGTGCATCTTCCAAAAGAAGGGCAACTTCTAAAATTCCCTTTCACTTTCTCTGATCACAGTTCCTCAGCTAAAGGCAGCCAGTTCTTTTTTTTTTTTTACAATAATATCAAAATCGTATTTAATCTTTCCCAACTTTATTGAGAAATAATTGGCATAAGCCAGTTCTTGAGTCAGTAATTCTGCCTTGGTGCTGAGATCAGGCCCAATTTAGAGCTCGATTCTGCTGCCCTCCCTGTCAGTACATGAACACATAGCCTGTTGCCCAAGGGGGGGAAGTTACTTTAACTCCATATGTATATGAAATATACATGTACATGTGGAATATGCAACAAAGAACTCTCTAATGCTGCATCTGGACCCAGGACAAAGTAACCAAAACAGATCTGAGCTGACTCACCCTTCCAGCTTAATCCATTTCAGGCAGTTGCTCTACACAGAAATGATTGGGACTATATCAAAGAACATTTGAGCATAGGTCGAATATTAATTAATTGGGAGATTATAATAGAATATATTTGAAAATATCCACTAGTGGTTCTGTACGTCAAGACTCATCTTGTTCAAGAGTGAACAAGAAAAAATAAAAATAAAATGAAATAAAGATACAGCCCTTTGCACAATTATTTAGTAGTGCAATGAGCACAGTCAGAGGAGGGGATTCAGGAAGACAGATCCATGATGCACATTTGAATATCCAAAGCCTGAATCTGGCATAAATTTCACCTCAGTGATTTGTTGGCATTTGCAAATTAAGCACAGAGATGGTATTTCCAAAAAAGCCCTTGCAGGAATTTTAGCTCTCATAATAAAAGAAAAAAAAATCTATCCAAATATATTGAATTCTTAAGCTAAAAAAAAAGGCTAATAGTTCATCTAAAAATCAACAGCCAAAAAGTCATAAAATCATTCAGGGAAAGATTTTTCCTAGCATTCAACAGCAGGACTGAATAAGAATTGGGAGGCTATGCTGTTACCTTAAATTCTGATGACTCTAGAAGTGTAATCCATTGGACAAATGAGCTTTTATTTTGTGCAACGGGATAAAGTTTACTGCCAGCATAATTCATAGTGACGAACTTACAAATAAACTCTAACGATGCACAAACTATACACACAAATACATGTCTACTCCTACATTGTAGGGGGTTAAGAATATACAGGAGACTCATATAACCATCTATAAACACACAAAAATATAGAAACACATGTAGAGAAATGTAGTCAGTATAACTCCCAGTTTCCTGTGTATTTAATTATTCCCCACTCAGTTTTAGATAAAAAATCTGACATCTTTCCTTTACATCATTCCAGCTTAGAAGGCAACTTTGGCGAAAGAAAGTTCCATATTTAAAAATTTAGGGACATGCGGATAGTAGCTTCCCTGCCTCCGGCCACCCTCCAAAAATGAGAATCTATTTGATGATAAATTCACCATCTTAGCCTAAGCTCTAAACAAGAAATCACCATAGGATAATTAAAAACACCCCATGAATCTCTTCTCTACAAACCTACGACATGTAACTGGTTTGGGTTCCTATTTCTTAAAGAGAATTTGGTCAATCCTCCTTAGAGGTTTCAGAGGAAAAGGAGGATTTTCCAAGACAGATAAGTTGAAATGATCCCGCTTTGATCTCTGTGGTTAAGAATCCCTCACAATAGAAGATGGCCACTGAGGGGCCGCGATCCCGGCCTTTTAATGCGTAACAATGCTATCAACAAACAGCTACTTAATCAATATTTGGCCAGAGCTGCTGAAAACTTCCTTTTCAGATTTTAATTCCTAGTTGTAAAACAACCCCAGAGCAGCCAGTGAGATAAGGCATTAAACTGACTGCTTAATTGTCTGTTAGTGTCGTGTTAGTTATATATGTACATTCTTAATGGTTCCTTAATCTTTATTTACCCGCATAAATAAGTTACCTGTCTAGAACCCCACCGAACTGAATATTTCTGTCCCCAGTCCTGGACAAACTCTCACTCTTTATTTGTTGCCACTGTTGTGACTTCTAATTTTCGTTTGCTATTTACTTGTGCATGACTTAAACATTTAACCTCGTGGTTAGGAAGGATTTTTTTTTTTTTTTTGTCTTCAAAATATATTTATTCGTGGATATTGCAACTGGGCTCAGTGGCAACGCTCCTATTCTCCTGATTGATTTCCGCACATCCCACTCTCCTGAACCGGGGCGCACTTGCTGGTTCTGCCTCACCGCCCCGGCGGGTTTTATTGCGAAGCCCTGGGGACTCTTAAATGACCCTTCAGTAATTATTACGCACTTGAAGCCCCTACGTCCCCGTTCCGGTGCTATCAACAATCAAATCAAGCCCCAAAATAAACATACGATTTCAAGCATTAATTAGAAAATCTGCATGTTTTCAATAAGGCTAGAAAGCAAACATACAGCAGCCAACCAAACAAAACAAACAAGCAAAAAGGAAAAACCTACAAGACCCGAATTCTGGTGGTTTGCTTTTCTTCTTTCTTTCTTTCTCTCTTTCTTTCCTTCTTTCTTTCTTTCTTTTTTCTTTCTTTCTCTCCTTCCTTCCTTCTTTTTTTTATCATCTGAACAGAAAACCGTTACCGCTACGTCCCTGAAAAAAACGCAGCGCGGCGTTTTAATTTCAAGTTCTGATATTTCCAATACACTTTTAAATGGGTGCTATTTCCTTGTTGAGTATCGCAAGGGCTTCAGAAAACATAAAATTCACTCAAAAGACTAGAGGCGACATTGGGGTCAAATTTGGGATTCTGACAAATGGACTTGGAGAGTGGGCTGTCCACTTTAATAAAGGTTCCGATGCCACAAACCTAAGATCTTATACCCCATGATTTCAGTCTGTGGGAAAGTTCCTCCCCCGCCTCCCCCGCTTTGCCTCGCGCCAAAATGTCCCTCCCTGCTAAGTCGGGGGGAAGAAACGGCCTTCCGTTCCTTTCGACTTCAGTCGCCCCCGTTAATGATAAAGTGCTCCTTTCATGATTCCGTTGGAAATGAAATATTTCAAGGGTCTTTAAAAGTTTTCTGCGTTTTTAATTGCTTTCTCTTATGCCCCGCTGAAAAGCTGACGTCGTCCTAGTTATTTCAGAAAAGCTCACACGTGTACAAACAAAACGGGACTCGAGCAAAACTTTTCTCACTTTTACCTTCTCAAATTAAAAAAAAAAAAAATAGACCTGCTTTTCATAAATGTCAAATAGGAAGGGAGAGATATGAACGGAGTAGAAGCCTGAAGCGACCTACGCTTGGGGTCTTTTAGCCTAATCTTGGAAATTGTTGCAAACCTCCCACGCTCACTAGTGATTTTTAAAGGCGGACAGCGAAGTCCTATGAACGTGTATCTCCAGCCCCAATCAAAACATCAATTGGGCAATCTGGCCTCTCTCCCCCTGCACTCCCGAGCTACCACTTCAAAGCCCGCTGCAACAAGTCAGTAATTGTAACGTTGCATCTAAATATTTAAGCGAGAGTCTTGCCGTCGCGTGTCCCATTTACAGTCCTCATCTGTCCTCTAATTCCATTACGGCACAAAGCAAAAATGTTTCCTAAAACTCACAAACAGGAAAAGCGTCACCCTGCTGGAGGACGAGGACGAGGAGGAGGAGGAGGAAGAAGAGATGAAGGAGCAGTTTCTATTGATTAGTCACTGCTTTTGTGTTAAGGGCTTTCTTTAAAATAAAAAAAAATGGGGGGAGGTTGCAGAAATTTCACTAATGTGAGCCTCAGGCAAGAGGGAAAAAAAAGGAGAAGGGGGGGGAGGCGGGCTGTGTCTAGATGAAAGTGAGAAGGACATAAAGGAGGCAATTGAGTCGGCTGCAGCCCGGCGAGCTAAGCTTCGAGCCGGCCGGAGCGCAGGGGAGGGGGCGGCGCGGCGCTTTGGCGCAGGGCGCAGGAGTGGGGGCCGACTCATTGTGGCGGCGCCCGCGGGCCCGCTCCGCCGCGCTGGGGGAGGAACAGAGGCGCCCATTGAGTGGCCGCAGCGGAGGCTGTGCCCACGGGCCCCGATGCTGCGACCGGGGCCTGGCTCCTCCGACTGCGCCTGTTCCGATCTCGGTGCTGGCCGGAGGGCCGGGACCAGGCGCGGGGGGCGGCCGGCGGGGGGCGGGGAGGGGGGGTTGCTGTCCCCGGCCTCCCAACCTTCTCATTCCACCCCGGCAAAGGAGCTGGAAGGATGGACCCAGGAGGGGTACACAGCGTCTAGCGCGCGCCAGGGCTCAAGGGCCTGAGCGCACCGAGTCTGCACGCTGAGCAGCTCTTGGATTGGGCAAGGAACAAGGGAAAGTTGAGAAGGTAAAAGGGGTCACCTAGGAGAAAGGCCAAACACTGGAGAGAAAAAATGAGAGCAGCTCTGATGTCTTTCAGGGTGCCTCTCTTCCTGTGTCCTACAGCCTGACAAGCAGAAAGATGTCCCCCAGAAAGCCAGTCTTAACATCGCCCCCCCTTCTACCCCCCAAGGAAGCTGGAACCTCCGGAGAGAGCGCGTTGCCCTGCTCAGGGCACCCAAAGGTCCTTTCTTGGCCAGCCTCTTCCCTCTCGGCCAGGGAGCTCAGGTTGCTTTATCAACATTCATTCTATTTTACAAGCAGGGCAGCCGGTGACTTTTGGTGCCCAAACAACAGAGGTAAATTTTTTTTTTTTTGAGGTTTCTAGACTTCCCTTTAAACTACACTTCACTCTGTCCTCTCTCTGTGCCCCTCTTGCCCTCCAGGGCTTATCTGGAAAAGGAGCTAGAGCCGCTAAAAAGAGGGACACTGCATCTTCTCTGACAACCCCAAATTAAATTAGGCTTCAGCCTCTGCGGAGTGTGTGTGTTTTCAACGGTACAGCCCCCGCTGGGGAGAATACTCTGATTTTAAAAATGGTAGCAATTGCCCTTGAATGGCAGCCGGCCCAGCTAGATGGCCCAAAAGACTAGAAACATTTTGTAGGTGAAATAGCCACTTTTTCCACGCTGGAGAGTCCATAAAACTTCCTGGCGCAGAAGCTATTGGAGCTCATTGAATAATTCATCCCTCATTGCAAGCCCATAATGTCTATTCTCGGCCCTTTGTGGAGCTGTTTTCTCTTCTTTTCTCCTTGAATTATAAAAAGGTTGCCTTCCTTTGTTCACATCAAGCTGCTGCGAGCTGGAGCTTTGTCTAGGCCGAGCTAAAGTGTGAGTTTCAATGGACTCTCCAGGCTTTGTCTCCCAAGTTCATCTCCAAGTGTAGATTGTGTAGAGAAGGCCTTCTTTGTAAAAGCTGGAGAAGTTGTACAAATGTTTGACCAGCTCATTTGGGGTGTTTTGTCTCCTGGGCCTTGGTTGCCTGTGCTGCCAGGGAGCGGCCCGTCTGCCGCGGGCGCCTCCAGCAACAAGTAGCAGAGCCGCGCTACCCCCATGCTGCTTCCTGAGCCTCTCCGATAGCTCTGGGCTTCTTGCCCCTCTGCCCACAGGGGCCCGTTGGGTTTGGGATTGGCTGGTTTCTCTCCTTCCTCCCTCCCCAGTACCTCTCTGCTGCATCTAGGCCTGGAATAAAAGCCGGGTTGTTGCCTAAGACACTAGAGCAGAAAAGCACCCCTCCCAAAGGAGGGGCTTAAACTAAGACCCTGTGAGTCCCCTGCTTTTAAGGAAAGCAACAGCCTATGTATCTCCCTGCCCAGCCTGCCGTAGTTTGTGGTGTCTTTTCCTGATTGCCTGTGTGTCCCAGAACATCGACGCTTCTGTTGATCCCTGAAATCAGCTGTTTGGGTTTGTCACATCTAAATCTAAGTGTCTCTTCAAGGTCGTGTACAGATTTTGCACTGGTTTGTAAAGCTGCGGCCAGCCACTGGGTCAGGCAATGAAAGCAAAAGAAGTGACCAGCTTTCCACCCACAGTCCTACTCTGGAGGCCACCTGCTGAGGGTACAGACCCAGCTGGTCACAGAGGGTGTCCAAGCCCACCTGGAGAGCCACCTACCCTTCCTGGGCAAGTCAAAACTCAACTCCACCCACCAAAGCCCCGGACCCTGAAGGGGCAATTCAAGGTGTGGCAGGCACGCCAGGCGCCTCCCGACCCTCTATGACTTGGAAGAGGTGTGACCATCCCCAGGGCCAAAACTGCAGAGTGGAAAACTGCTGCAGGGATCCCTTTCCAGTTCAACTTTCACGGGTTGGCTTTCCTTTTGGGGAGAGGGGGACACCTTTAGATTCTCCGGACTATGTGTGGCAGGTATAAGGGAAGTAGGCTGCACTTTACGGCTCCAAAGGAGAGACTCTCTCTTGATGATGACAGGTCACAGCCAACAAGGAGCAGGTGGCCCGCACCTTTGGGTGGAGACAGGGCACCAACACTGCGGCCCCAAGAACCCACATCTTAGGCTGATTTTCCTTCCTAGGCACACACACACAGAAATCAAGCCCCATCGCATTTGAAAACCAATTTATAGCACAAAACAACCAACTTACATATATGTATGTATGATGTATTATGTATGTATTTATAAGGCAGTCAACGTGGAGCAACTCTGGGGCCCCACTGCCGGCAAAGAGTTTTGAGTCCTTCTCTCCCCACCCCTTCTCTAATAATGGGAACCTCTCTGAAGATCTGGGCTTTTCCTTAGGGCACAAAAGTTCCCTCAACTCCCGGAGGCTCACAGACTGTCCCCAGCCCCTCAAGCGCCCGGTCCCGTACACCTGAGGGCAAGAGGGTAGCCCTGCACCAAACCGCAGTTCGCAGTTCTAGACTCCGAGGGGCTGAGGCTGGTGCAGAAGAAAGACTTATAAAGTAGAAAAAGAAAGAAAAGAGATTTTTGTTTTAATTTCAAGTGCGTCTCTGGTCTTTCACTTGAATGCTCTTCCCCGGGTGCAGTGGATACGAGCGAGGAGGGACCTTGACCCGAGCCGGGGCTGGCCCGCGCGCTCAGGTCCGCGACGTCAGAGCGCGGATGTCGCCGAGGCGCGGGGTCCTGAGCGCGCTGTCCAAGCGCGCCGCGGCTTACCTCGCTCGCTCAGGATGCCGTCGATGCTGTGTTTCGCCTTCTTCTCACTCTCCTCGGCCTCCTTCCTGTCCAGGTCAGCCTCCTCCTCTTCGCCTTTCCCGAATTTACTCCTCAGGATGCGGCTGATGGAACTCACTGGAGGCGGGAGGAGGGTGGGAGCGCGGACGACGGAGCCTTACCAGGCTGTGCAGGAAGGAGCCCCCGAACCCCCAGCCCGGACCCTAGAGCGGCTGCCCTGCACAACTCGCCTGTCTCCTCCTGCATCTTGGGGCATCCTCGACCTTCTACCACCCCTTCAACCTCCCACTCTAACCCCCCACCCCGCAATCCGCACCTCCAAGTTAGACCCGGCAACTGCGGTCTCTGGCCCTCTCGTCCCGGCGAGAAGCATTTCCCTTTTTCACTCTACAGACGGGGCTCTAGGTCTCCAATCTAAGAGAATTCTCCGGCCAGCCCACCCAGCATCCCCTACCACCACCTGGGTATTAGGCCTCCGCGGTCCGCGTTAAGGGAGGAAGAACCACAGCAGACCCGTCCCCTGCAATTCAACTTTTTTTTTTTTTTTTTGAGGCTATAAAGGGTTTAAATTTCAACTGCTGAATCGTTTCCTATTGTAAAAAATCAAAAGAAAATGCACTCTCCCCCATTTATTTTTTCCAGATTCCCGTCTGGTAAACAAATCCATACTCCGAAATATCTCGTTCTCGCAGGGGGGAAAGGGAGTTTCCTTTTAATTAAAAACAAACTCTCCCGCGCGCCCTCGCGCTCGCCCCTGCGTTCGCCCCTCTTCTCCCTCCGCCTCCTCCTCCCTCCCGGGCCGCCGGGGGCGCCGGATCGTCCCTGGGACTCTGGGGAAAAATCCGGGCCGTTGCCGAAACCTCCCCTCCTTTGCGCACAAGGCAGAGCCTCAGCTGGCGCAGCCCCATCTCCCTTCGGTTGGGGTTACCAAAACATTTGTTTCTCTTTAAAAGGGAGCATCAATATTAATAGACGCCTGGCCTCTGCCTTGCGTTTCCTGCCTTTGCCTCCTCGACAGAAATCCTCTTTGGGGAGCCCTTGGCGGTCTCTCAACCCCAGGACCAGCAGCTCAGCCCCCTCTCGGTAAAACACCAAGAGCGCGTCTGGCTCGTGACTATTTCAGGGCCCCGGGAGGGGCTGCCTCCCGATCGCCCAGATCGATCTTGGGGTGATTGTGGCTCGGACGACCCGCCCGGGGAATAGCGTCTGACGGCCGCACCTCAGGAAGACGTTAATGGGCCTGGTACCTGAGGGCACAGTGTTTCGATCACAGACAGCGTCCTTAAGTAATTTGTCTCGAATTTCCCAGCTGAACATGCCCGGGTTCTCTCTTTTGTATTCCTCAATTTTCTTCTCCACGTCAGGCGTTGTCACCTGCTTTAAGAGAACAGGCAGGCAGGCGTTGGTACCCAGTACTCTGGGCCAGATGTGGTGGCCCCACCGCCTCTAGGCGAATCGGGATGCTCCATCTTGCACCCCCAGGGAAGACCCCCTTGTCAGCAAAAGGACCCCAACTCTCTGAAGTTTACTTTTAGGAAGGGGTAGAAGTGAGATCGCCCCAACCCTGGGGACCCTCTTCCTCCCTAGTTAAGCTTGGACAATCAGGATAAAAAAGGAAGAATTATAACAACTTGGGGTGGGGGGGATGGTGTACTTTCTGATCCCTGAAAAGAAAGAAAGTCAACTCCTTACACAGAAACAACATGAAAACGAAACTAAAAAGGGGAGTGTTTGAAAGAGAAGCAATATTCAAGTTAGATCTGCAACTTGTACTTCTCCCCCAAAAAACACAAGATTTTAGCTAAATTGAAGAAAAGAATGAAATGCAAAAGCTGATTATATGGGTTAAAAAAAAATAATCAGAGTGGATAACAAATATGGATAATTTGAGAGAATAGCTCTTTTTTTTTTTTTTTTTTTCAATAAAAGTAGTTTCCAGAGATTCTTGGAGAGGTTGCAAGGGGATCTGGGGCGGAGGGAGGGAGGGGGGGAGGATGGGGAGCAGGGTGTTTGGAAGTCTTCAGCTTACCAGAACCCTCCTTTTGATTTTGCCTTGTGGCAACTAGAAAATTATATTGGATTTTCCCCACATGGAGACGAAAAGACAGACCCTGTGTAATCCCCTCCCACTGAGCCTTAGCCAGTGTGACTCTTTCATTTTTTAAAAGGAACCAAAATAATTTGAGGATAGTACCAAACTGCTTTTTAAATGCCAAGTCATCTCCGCTCGTTACAAAGAAAACAAATCCCCCAGTTTTTGACTCCCCGAAGACAATTTGGACTGGAGGAGATTGGGGACAGAAGGTGGGAGAGAAACCATTAGAAAACCAAAAGTGGCTCCTTAGATTAGGTTTGGCAAGGGCAGTGCAGTGGGTGGGAGCTGGGAAGACTCTTGGGGAAGAAACCAGCAACAGGTGGGCACATACAGCTGCTTGCTTTAGGGGTTTGCTTATTAAAATAATTCGATGAGTATTCTAGGGTTCCGGCACATTTTTTAAAATGCTATAATATCTCCTTTGCAAAAAGGCTGGAGTTTTCCCTTAGCATTTATGGAGGAGCAGCGGGCCAGGCAGCAACCGAATCCTCCCACCTCTACCACACACCCACACACACCATAGGCCCCTTGAAAAATAACTCCTTGGAAGGCCCCGGATGATAGTCCTTGTCCCCTGCCCCATCTTCTCTAACCCAGGAGACCACAGGCCCGAAGGCCTCCAGGGCCAGGCCCCCGCGCTCACCTTGGGCTTGCTGCCGCCGATGGCGCCAGGACGGATGGAGCCAGTCTCCTGGTACCTGCACAGGATCTTAGAGACGCAGCCGTGGGACACACGCAACTGGCGGGAGATGACACAGGGCCGGATTCCGTGGTGGGCCATCTCCACGATCTTGTGGCGGATGTGGTTGGGTAGGGGCCTGCCGTTGATGAACACGCCGCCAAGCTGGTTGACGCGGCCCTGGCCGAGGGGAGTGGACACTGGGAGCAGAAGGCGAAAAGAGAGGCAAAGGGAAAGTCACTGCGGGAGAACAGAGAGCAGCGGGAAACATGAGCCCACCTAATTTCGCACTCTTTCCCACAATCGGCATGCTACAGCCCAGCACTGAAACTGCTCGACAACCGGCTGCCACCCACAGACGCTTTCCCAATCACATCTGCTCAAATTATTAAGCAATTTCGGGGCACATAATCTTGTGTGAAGGGAGCAACAAGGGCAAAATAACTTGCCCCAGAGAAACTGTCTTCCTTTTGGGTGAGGAGAAAGTGGCAATTTTGGGGGTAGGGGAGACCCTGCGGCCAGTATCTTGAGGTTTGCTCAAGAAACAGCATCCTGGCAGAGAGAAAAGTTTACCCAGACGCTGGCCTTCTGAAACTCCGCTCCCACCAAACCCTGCTCAATTGGAACGGCTCCCTTACTAAGGGACTTGCAGGAATTGACAGCCCTTGGGGCATCTGGCTAAGAGTGGAGCTGCCAAAGGTCAAAGAGGGTCCCGAAAGGAGGCCTCAGGTGGCAGCGCATGTCACCTGTTACACCTTGGGACAGAGCCGACAGCCAGGTCTGCTCACAGACCCCTTCACCTCCATTCACGCTCTGGCTATGACATTCTACTCTAGACCCAGCCTGAAGGGCCAGCCAGGTGGATCGGCATCCCCTTCGGGCGCTCCAACCTCGTCGTAAACTCTCCAGAAGGGCTCGAGCAGGCTTGCAAGGCTTCCTGCCTTGGGAGTCCCTTCTGGATGACTAACCCCCGAAGAGTTATGGAAACTTCGAGAGGCCACTTGAGATGAATGGAACTCTAATTAATTAATCAATTAATACTAAAAATTCCAAGCACGATGCCACTGAGTGCCTGCTATTACCCGTTGCAGCGGCAAGAAGATTCTGTCGGAACTAACAAGAGCTTAGCAAATATGGTTGCTGCCGGGGCAATTTTGAGATGCCTCGCGGTGGACAAAATGCGGAGAAGTTGCTTTCTGGTGCTCAGGAGCTGGTTCATCCCTTCCCCACCAGAGCATTTCCAAAACAGCAGAAGAAAGTGGACCGGCCTGGAGCAGGCCTGGCCGCCAGGCTCCGCGAGGCTTTGCAGAAAGAACTGCGCTCTCTTTGCAGGGAGTAAATCGAGTGGAGCTCTCGCCCCGACTGTTACCTCCGGGGGTAGGAGTGCCCAGGGAATGGGTTCCCTGGGCACGCTGAAGAAGCCGGTGGAGACCCTGGGTGGAGTGGAGCAGCCCGGCTACCGCCCTGGGCTCCGAGCGGCGCTGAGGCCCTCCCTTACCTTCCAGAGGGAAGCCGCTGCGCGGGTAGTTCTGCCCCGGGCCCGGCCGCATCATCCTGGGCACAGCTCCGGCCAGCGTGGTCATCCTGGGGACAGCTTCGCTTGGAAATTATATCCAGGTGAAGGCGAAATAGAAAGGCAAGCGCGGCGCTGGCGACCCTTGGAAACTCCCCGGAGCGTGGAGAGCCCCTCCCCAGAAAGGCTGGAGAGAGAAGGAGGGACGCGGGGAGGAGGACTGCTAGTCCAGAGCGAGGCTCGAGAAGGAACCGGGGAAAGGGGCGGGCAGGGAGGCCCCAGAGTCCAGGATCGCGAGCCCAGGGCGGAAAAGTTTGGTGCGAGTCTGAGCGAGAGGCCCTGAGGCTGGGGGCGCTGGGGAGGGGGCTCCGAGCGCCGCGACGAGCCAGGGAGGGGGGGTGGGGGCGGGAGCGCGGCCGGCCTGAGTCTCCTCCCGTCGTGACACGGAGTGCGGGGATCCGGGCTCGGGAGCATTTATTAGTTCTTTCACCCAAAGCTTGGTCAGGAGCCCTGAGCTGCGATTGGCCGACGGGGAGACCGTCCCGGGTGGCGGAGACACGCGCTGATTGGGCGACAGCGGCCACTTTCTCTTCCCATCCGCGGCGGTGCCAAGGCCTTGGCCGGCCCGGAGAGGGACCCACGCTGCGCCCCTTCCCCGGAAGAGAAGGGCAGACCCGTGGAAACCGGGAGAGACAGTCCGAGGGAGATGGCAACAGCAGAGAGAAGAGGAGTCCCTATTTCTCTTTCTCACTCTACGTGTGTCACTCTCTCCCTGACTTCCTATTTCTTTGTCTCTGTCTCTCACTGTGTATCTCTGTGTCTTTCTCGGTCTCTGACTCTATTGCTCTCATCCCATCTCCTTGTCTATGTCTCTATTTTTCTACTTGTGACTTTTCTCTCTCTCATCTTTCTTGGTTTACTACCACGGGAGGGGGCGCAATTCCAATAAGAAGGCACTGGGAGCCCCCCGGAGGTGTGTAGCCTTCCTTCCTCTGGTCAATGTCCCTTTGGCCTAGGTTTGTTGTAGGGGGCCTCCCGGTGGGGTTCCTCCCAGGAGGAGTCCAGGGTGTGCTGATAAGTGCTTTTGTCTTCTCAGTCTGGGAGCAGGAGTAGTGTGAAGCTTAGGCAGCCATGGGGAGGCCCTAAGACTCACGAGTTGAAGTCTGGGGGGAGGAGGCAGAAGAAAACTGTCTCTTCTTGATTGAAAAATCCACTCTGGGAAGCCGCAGCTCTAAATCTCGAGGTATAGATCCCCAATGCCGCGGCAGAGATGTGTCTATATGTTAAAGTTTTGCCCGGCTGCAGCGTTTGTTCTCAGGAATTTATTATGGTATTCAGACTAAACTGCTGGAAAAATAAAAGGAGCGAAGTCTTGGCTAGGAGCTGAAGTGTCCCCAGCAGGATATGACGCCAGGAGTGTTGTAAAGACTGTCTGTCCTTAGAGAAGGTACCATTGTGCATAGCCTTTTATTTATAACTTGGTAAGTGCCAGCAAACTCGCCTCCTTTACACCCCCGAGTGCCAGCCCCGCGCTCTGCACTGCGCTTTATTCGCTGGAGTCTATTCAGGGACTGTCACTCCAGGACTGCGAGGTATTCAGGGCCTTAATCAATCAAAAGGATGAGAATCGGGCAGGTTTTTCCCTTTGAAATAAAGGAAACAATGACTTCTGGGCTTCAAGTTCCCCCTTTTCCCTTTACGATTTTTGAATTTTTCCTGTGCCGGGAGTTCTCCACCTCTCTCTCTCTCTCTCTCTCTCTCTCTCTCTCTCGGTTTCCCATCCCCCAACTCCTTTGACAGTTTTTACGTGAACTCGGCCCCCAACCCCACTAACCCACCCCCTAATTAAGGCAAACACCGAAGGGAAGATGGTGGGGGTGGGGGTGGCTGGGAGCGTATAGCTGCTCAACCCTCCGAGAGTTGGCCCTTTAAAAATCCACTCGCAAGTGGGAAAAGCAGGCAGCTTTCCGCTGGGCTTCAACATGAAAAGGTTTGACTGACCTCCGGAGCAGCCGAGACAGGCCTCTGGAAACACGGGAAAAGTCTGGACATCTCTTTACCCACCCAAGGGGCGGGGGGGAGGCCACGTGCATTCACAGTACAAAGGAGAGATGCTGCTTAGAACGAAGCCCTATTTAACCTGATTTTACGTAAAACGATTCAATTTGTCAGGGGGAAAACTTTCTCATTTCCTTTCTGCAAACTTGGTGGCCGCCCAAGTCTGTGTCCTGGTCTCCTAAGCCACTGCTCAAGGATTGCCTCTCGGAAGCTAGGATTTTTTTTCAAGTTTTCCGTCTTCGGAAGGTTGATTGAGTTGAGCAGACGGCATTTTCTAGGGGCCGCGGTAGTTGGGAGAGGTAGGTGCCCAAAGTGTATTTTCA
This sequence comes from Leptonychotes weddellii, assembly GCF_054177405.1. NCBI lineage: Eukaryota > Metazoa > Chordata > Mammalia > Carnivora > Phocidae > Leptonychotes > Leptonychotes weddellii. Next base: position 13,991,421 of record NC_138371.1, on the reverse strand, counting down.
GAGGGCAAATGCAGACTCAACTCGCCGCTGAAAGGAACCCAGAAACATCCAGGCCTGAGTCTCAAGTGTTGAAGGCTCGGTCTCCAAAGCCTGTGGGCGGTGACCCGACGCTGTCCTCCCCAGAGCTGGCAGATCCGGGAAGGGACGCGCTCGCCGCAGACTCGTTTTCCCGGGTTGCGCGTCCAGCCACCGTGAGCAGCAGGGCCAGGGAGATCCCGGAATGGAAGTACTGCGGCTTGAACTGGATCTGGAGTACCCATGGGAGCCAGTCCAGTACAAGCATCCATAAACCAGCCACCACTTGCTATAAAAAAAAAGTACAAATAGAGACCACGAGGGTGTGTGTGTGTGGCTTGGGGGCCTGCAGCTCCAGGGCCTCTCCTTCTCGGCCTTTCCCCTGCCCTGCCAGAGGGCTCTGAGGTTCTTCTGTAGCCAGAGATCAGCTCGGCCCTTCTCCAGCCGGGCGGCCGTCAGAGGACCCCAGAGACCCAGGGCAGGATGAGAAGGCACCCTCAGTCTCCCGGTGCTGGGCCAGTAGGGCTGCGGGACCACTTTGGATCTAAAGACTTCGGGGAGTCCAAGTTCCCTGAACTTGGTATCCCTGAAGTCCGACCCCGGAAGGCCAGGACGGCGATGTTGGCTGAGGCTCTCGGGCCTACGGCGCCCACTCGCTGCTAAACCAGACCAGGCCCAGAGCCGGAGGCTGGACAAAGTCGAGCGCAACAGGTCGCGCGGGAGGGCGGGGCGGTTCCCGGTTTTCCAGATTGGTTTTGAGAACGAACCCCGGCTCTACACTTCAGCCACTCCTTCCCTATCTCTGAAGGTTGTGCCTCCCCTTCTTTCCGTGGTCTCTCCGGAAGGAGAAGCTACCACCGCCCTCCCCGCTCCCCAGAGCAGGAAGGGAGTCTCCACCCAGGCCCCTTCCCCGGTCCCGGGCCTGTGAGCCAAAGTCTCCGTACCGAATCCGGGCACGATGCGGGCGCTAATTAACAGAGGAGTGGCCCCACAGTGGGGATTGGAAGGCAAGCGCCCCCGCCCTGCAGCCCTGAACACAGGTTTGGGAGGCAGCATCATTTCCCCAGGCTGACAAATTACCCAGAAAGCAGGCAGGAGAGTCTCTGCCACAGTTTGTCCATCCGCGCTATCGGTGCACGTGCAAAACGACTGAAGCCTTGAAGGCAATAGTAAGATAAGGGGGGGGAGGGGGCGGAATAACTTGCCGATGCCTCCTCCGCCCATAATTTCAGAGGAACTTCAGGTGAAATAGACAGCCTGCTGCCTGTTCGAGTCGGGCGAGCATGCCCCATTCACTTGAAGGTTCTTCCGCTCCCGGGTTTGGATGTGTGGATCAACAGTCCCATCGTTGTTGAGTGGCCTCTGTTTGGGCCGCAGGACGCCCTTCAGAGCGCAGCTTCCGCACTTGTGGACCCAGGCTTGAGCCTTTCATGGTCCACGGACTTCTTGTGGCCTCTAAGAGGTGACCTCAGTTCTAGCCAGCCAGACACAGGTCTTAAGAGGAAATTACGATCAATGTAAAATAATATCCCTGACTTGCGGGGGTAGGGGGACGTCTGCCACCCGGGCCTTTTTTGCCCCAGCTGGAGGGCCTGGCGCAGTAGCCCCTCGGAGACGCGCCTGCCGGGTCGCCGGGTCCCAGGCATCACTCTGCGGTTTGAGCAAACACCATGAAACCCTCGATTCCGCAGAAAGGCTGCCCCGTGTTCACGCGAAGGAAATCAAAGGACCGAGTCCTTGACCACGCGCTTCTTGGCCGGATGCGATGATACCGGATTGGTGAATACTTGGGTTAAACCCGCGGCCCAGAGCAGCGCCAGGCCGAAGCGACCTTCATTAGGCCCCCCGCAGCTGTTTTGTCAAAAGCTTTGGCGCCGCTATTCTCCCCACTGGAAAATCAGCCGGGATGAGGTCGGATTTAGGGACTGGATGGGGATCTGGGCGCCTCACTGAAATGTGGTGTGAGCCAGCCCCAGTGATTTTTGCCCCTGCGTGCCCCTACGGTGCCCCCGCAGCTGGGGGAGTGGGCTGAGAACGTGTGAGCGGGATCTCAATAAAGAACATATGGTTTGTGGGAAGAAAAGAAGGAAAATGAGGAAAGGAAAAAGAAGGGAAGAAGAGAGATGGAAAAGAAAAAAAATTTTTAAAGGGCAGCGAGGGAGGGAGAGAATGAATCTCGCGGCAAATTGTCTCCTACAGACATTTGTTTGGCTCTGCAAAAATTATTTTTGTGCAAATGAGAAAGACAAGATGCCAGAGCCCAATTCTCCCGGGGAATAAAGCGTCTTGTAAAAAAAAAAAATTAGAATAAATCCTCTCTAATCTTCAAAAATGCTCTGCCCAACTCAGTGAATCCACGGGGGTGGAGAGATTTGAAGTTTAGAAGAGAGATTCGACAACTGCTCTGCTTGTGAGAATGCAGGTTGTGTGCCTTTTGTGGGGGGGAGTGCTATGTTTTCGTGGGGTAATGACTGAAGAGTCTTGCCCAGGCAATGTCCGGTGTTGGGGCAGCCTGGGCCTTGGGGAAGAGACGGGGGGAGTAGAGCTGGAGAACGTTGATGGG
>NC_138371.1:13883590-13988343 GCF_054177405.1 Leptonychotes weddellii | reverse complement strand
GATTCGACAACTGCTCTGCTTGTGAGAATGCAGGTTGTGTGCCTTTTGTGGGGGGGAGTGCTATGTTTTCGTGGGGTAATGACTGAAGAGTCTTGCCCAGGCAATGTCCGGTGTTGGGGCAGCCTGGGCCTTGGGGAAGAGACGGGGGGAGTAGAGCTGGAGAACGTTGATGGGAGTGCTGGGGGAGACGCGAGGGTCTGTTGGGTTTCTTTGACGTCTGGAGCAATAAGCAAGGCAAATGACCACTCCAGGAACCCCTGCCTCAGGGTGTTTGGGGGCGCGTTAGGACAAAAAGAGCCCTAACAGGGTTCCGCTGGCAGAACCCTGAGTGGGGGATGGGGTGGGGGAGATGGAGGTTGGGGGTGAAAGGAGTAGACGGGGTCGGCGAAAGCTAACAAGGCCTTTCGCTTGGATCAGGCCCAGTCTCTGAATCCATGCGGCTCCAGTGCCCAAGCCAGAGCCCTGAGCTGCCGCTGCTTCCCAGCCCGGATATCTTCAACCCCCGAAGGAAATTTTCCTCCCAGGTGGATTTCAGAGGGAGGAATGTAAGGAGCAAGAAAAAGAGATCTGGGAGAACAGTGTTCAGACCCGGTCTCTAGTTAAGCCTGGACGCACGTGACAGTGAGGGCACGGGAGCCCAAGTCAGCAGAGCTGTGAGTAAACCCAGGACCCGCCATCCGCAAGGATTAAAAACTCGCCCGGAGCGGGAGACTGCACAGCCAACTCCACGTAGTAAGCGCAACAGGTGGGGGGAGGTGGAAGAGGCTGAGTCTCCCAGAGCCGAGCTGGCACGGGCCAGGAACACGAGGAAAATAGTAGGAAGCAACACGCACCCTTCCTCCCAGCGGACCCTGTGGGCTCCCCGTGCTCAGACAAGAGGAGGGGATGCCCGCCCTGGGATGCACCCTTTCCTGACCCCAGCAGCCTTTTGTAGGGGAGGAGGAGGAGGTGGAAGAGAAGAGAGGAGAGGGAAAAGACAGAAAAGGAAAGGCAAGGCAAGGAAAGGAAAAAAGAAGAAAAGAAAAATAAATCACCACAAGCCAAACAGGACGCCTCAGCCCTTCCAATTTCTACACATCATTAATTCCATTACATTCCTTCCTAGATCTTAAACTTTCTCTCCATCGCCCTCCCCTCCCCCCCCCCAGGAAAGCAGCTATTTTGTGCTTTAAATTAGGTGTTTCTTTCTGGAGATGGATCTTTAAACGAGTCTTGGGTTTGGGGGTGAGGAGTGGAAGAATAATTTTTATTTAGAACCTTGGAGATGGGAGGAACCTGGAGGGGAAACTCTGAAAAGATGAAAACTGACCATCCAGAACGCCAAAAGCGATCGAAAGGAGCCTGCCAGACCGGGTAGTTTAACTGGAGGGAGCCCCAGACAGAAGTGCAGACCTGGGGCTAACCAGCTGCGCAGAGCCCTATCATAGAAAGCCGGCCCGCGTCCCCTCGGTGGCCTTGCGCGCCGGTCACCCTCGCGGTCTTGCTTCTTTCCTCCGGAAAACTCCGAGAGAGGTATCCCGGCCCCCAGACCCCCAATGCCTAGCCCGCGCCAAGAGTTAAGACAAGTAGCCCCGAGAGGAATGCGCTTCAGAGAGCCTTTTTTTCTTACCATTTCTAAACGAAATCTAATACTATCTGGCTGCAAATATATATATATCACTGGCCCAGGGACTGAAAGATTAACATTTGGATATGTAGGAAATGTAATCTGCATGGCTAATTGATTCCTAGCGTATCAGTTTAAAGGATAAAGATCGATATCTACATGATGGATATTGTATTAATAGGGGCATAAATAAAGGCCGAAGAGTCGTTACCGAAACCTTTGAAGCCTCTTCCTGGCTCTTGGGCCCTCCACGCGGCCACGCGGCTTCCCCCACCTTCCCGCCCCCAGCTCCTGCTGGGTGGGAAGCATTTGCTTCCCCCACCCAGGGGGAGAAAGTCTCAGCCTGAAGCCAGAGCGTTTTAACGCGGCGACGCTCAAGGGAAAGGCGGCACTTTTTTCCTGGGCTGGAACAGGTGGACAGCAAGACCGGAGAGAGCTGTGTTTTAGTAAAACTCTCCCCTCACATACTTAGAAACACGGACACATAAGACTCACATAGGGACATACACAGTCACACACGTTCACACACACTTTCAGACACAAGATCACACATACATTCACATGCAGGGGGTAGGTTCCCAGCGTTTCCTGAGAGCCTTTGGCCTTAGGGACGCGGAGCTAGCGCCTCTTTCCATCACGCACCCCCTCCCCGACAGCACCGACTGGAGCCGGGGTGCGCTCAGGGGTCGGCGATCACATCTCCTGGAGGTCCCCTCTGGTGCTAGAAGGGGGGGGTGATAAAAAGGCGCAGTGAGGAGCGTGCGGGGCCGGGAGTGCCCGCCATGGCCCCCCTCGTCCTTTGAGGGGATGCAAGCGCACCCAGAGCTAGGGTGGTTTCCGACGGAGTTAGGGTGTGGAGGTATAAGGTCCAGGGAGTAGGTCCCTAGGTCCCGTAGACGGCGAGGCGAGGGGAACAGGATGGGGGATATTTCGATCCGGAACTAAACAGCCTCAACTGGGTGGTTGCCAGTTAGTCCTAGGTCCCAGCAGCCGCCCCCACCGCGAAGCCCGTGCGGCCGAAAGCATTTGGCAAATGCAAATACATCACCCTTCGCGCCCTTCTCTCCATTAATTAAGAGGGACGTTTCGACAAAACGGGCGTAATCTTTATTAATTACGCAGCCCTCAGAGCGCCGTTTGCATCAATCACGCCCAAAGCGAAAGTACAGGGGGCGCCTAATCCCTTCACAGAGCGCCTTTGCAGACGGAGCTGAGAAGCTGGCGTTTCCTCCGCCACGTCCACCTTTCGCGTTGCAGTGGCGGCTCGCTGATCCCCGTGGGATGGTCTTTCCCTGAACCCAGAGCCCGCTGCGCGCGAGCCCGACGGCTCCCAGAGCCCGGACCGGCCCCAAAGTCCCCCACGCCTGTCCCTCCCTCATCCGGACACTCACTCGTATACACGCACGGAAATTGACACGTACTGCTGCCAACACGCCCCAGGGCTGGTTTTCTCCGCCCTCACCCTCCACTTCCTAGCCAGGCCCACACAGTTCCCCACCCTCCTCCCTCTGACGCTCCGAGGAGGAGCCGGACAAAACTCGATTCTGCGGAGCCCAAATCCCCGCTAAGCAGCAATCCTGGGGCCATCAGTTTACTCCTGCGTGGAGGCGACAGGGGTGGGGGACAGAAAACCCAGTCCAGTGACCCCGAGGACGGAGGATGTCCTGAGGGCACAGTGGGGAAGATCTTAGAAGCCCTTCAAGGTGGTCCACTACTCCTGGATACCAAGGGTGCCACAGGACGCTTGCGTTGCGCAGGTGGGGCGGGGGTGGGATATCAAAACTCCAGTCCTTGGCAGAGAAACCCCGGAAAGCTCGAAGCCTCCAGACCATGTGTAGGAACGCTCACTGGAGATGGGGGTCGACTAATTCAGGTTCCTTCCCGGCAGCCCCCTCTGAGGGCAAGGACGCTGTGCTCACTCTGGAGAGTGCCCTAGGAAGGGGTGTCTTGTGCAACCACCCCTCCCGAGGTGGCCCGGGATTGGTCTCAGCCAAGAGCCCCTCTCACCCCCATCCCTCCAATGCCAACTTGCGGGTCCTGTCCTCTCTGTACCTTGAATCTGGACAATCGGGGTCTGGGATTCTTCCAGTGGATCCCCTTAAAGAGATTCTCCTGGATTAAAAAAAGTGGGCATTTTGGGATACAAATCTAATGGGACAGTGATTTCTGAGGCGGTAGCAGATGAGTTAGGAGCTGCACAAGCCTCTTCATGGGTTTTCTGAGCCCTCTGTGCTCTGACAGCAAGGATCGGACCTGGAGGGACAATGGGTCCATTCCTAGTTACCTTTCTTGGTTTTGCTGCCCAATTATAAATGCTGTGTCAAGCCTGGCATCGGAGGTCGGGCCCTCAGTCGACTGGGCCCCAAAGCACTGGCCTGACCACCCTTGCATCCTTGGACACCCTTGGCCCAAGGAAGTCTCCCCTGGAAGTGGAAAGTCACATTAGCCCTGGGACCCAATGGCCTGCAGAGAGGCCTGACCTGTTTCACTGTGTTGGGCCGTTGTGGCCCAGCCAAGAGGTGTGGGAGCTAGTGGAGGGCTAGCACCACCCTCCCTCTGGCTTTCGCAGCGCCTGGAGCATCGCCCTGTTCCCCACGGCATCCTTCATGCTCAAGCTGGGCACACTCTGGTGTCCAACATTATCCCACTCGATCATCCTTTAACCCCTCGGAAAATTCTCATTAAATGCTGAGGCTCCTTTGCTCGGTGGTCACCTCCAGGGCCTGAGACACCTGCAAAGCTGGCTCTTGAAGCCTTTCCCTGGGCAAGTTTTGATTATTTTATTCTAGCCCTTATCTCCAAGGGTCAGTTGTCCTCTGCTGTGTCCTCAGAGCAGATCACAGGGCTGGCCCGCAAAGACTTTCATTCATTCCACACATACTTATTAAGCTCCTACTATGTGCTGTTCCAAGAGCTGGGGCTGCACTAGTAAAGCAAACAGACCAAAATCCTCCTCCTGGCAGAGGGGATGGTCCAGAAAATAACTAAAAAGAATATAAATGCCACAGGTCAGGAGATTGGTTGCAAGGATGAGGCTCAGCTCTGGAGAAGCTGAAGGACTTGGGGGGAGGAGGAGAGGGGGAGGAGTGGGCATGGACAGCTGGAGTCGGGGGCGGGTTGCTATTTCAGCCAGAGAAGTCTGGGCAGCTCCTCTGAGGTAGCTTACTGAAGAGAGGGGAGGGCAGGAAGGAGCATTCAGTGGAGAAGTCCAAAGGGATGGAGTGAAGGAGCCATATACATTGACTACAGTAGTGAGAGACAACTGTCCACTGGACATTCTGAAGTCCTGGCAAACTGGGGCAGGCCCTGGCCAGCCAAACCTACAGATATGCTCTGCCAGGAAAGAGGCAGTTTTGGGGTCTTCTTGAGGCTCAACGTCCCTCTGGATGTTCTCCCACTGTCCTCCTTCTGAAGACACTTCCTTCCGGGTACCAAACTAGTGACAGGGGGACTGAGTCTTCTCAGGAACACCTGGAGGCTTCTTAGAGACCAACCATCTCTCTGCCTCTGGGAGTAAGGCAGATGTCACCGTAGGAGGTCAGGGGATTGGGACTTCCTGATCCTAGAGAACTAGTCATCACTTTCCAGCTGGTGGCTCTTGTGAGATAAATGGAAAAGAAAGCAGGGACATTCAGGAGAGAGTGTCTTCACAAGGCTCCACAAATTACTAATACAAAGGCTTTGAAAACATTTTCCCTGAGGAGATTGGAGACCAGGACCCAACACATAATGTGGAGGCAACAGCCAGTTGCCCTGCAGGGGGGGCTTGAAAAGAGGCCAGGGCTCTCTCAGAACAGCGTACAGATGCACCCCAGCCAAAGGGAGCAGTTCTCACTTGTCACAAAAACTACTGACAAAACGAAACTGGACAAAACTGGACGAGACGTTGGAGCTCCCTAGCCGAAGAGAAAACAGAAACTGTGTAGCTGTGGCTGAGGTGAGCAGGCTCATGGGAAAGGGAATCCCAACGGCATCTCCAGACCTGAGTTCTCTATCTCCAAAGCTGGCTGAGAAGGTTCTCAGAAAGCCCAGGCTGCCCTGTCATGATGGGGTCATAAGAGTCACCCCTGGAATAGAAATGATACTTTCAGGTCCCTCAGAACAAGGTCACATTTCCCTGGGGCGAGGGCAGGGGTTGCACTCTACTCCTCTGATTGGTGAGGAAGCCCCAATTTCAGAAGAGTAAACAGTGTGGTTTCATAGGGATGGATGACCCAGGAAGGCAGGAGCCAGACCCTGGGGCATTCAGGAACAGAGTGGCAGGTCACCCTGGGAGGGAGAAATGAAAGGAGCTTTTGGAGCTCAAAAAGAAGGAAGTGCCACCAGAATGAAAGGTTTGGGGCAGAAAAAATAAAAGAAAATGAAAATGAAAACTCCTGGAAAGAGAGAGGATTGCTTTAAAACTGACAAGAGGAGAGGAGGGATAGAAAGGGAGGGAGGGAGGGAGGGAGAAAAAGAATATGACCAAATACAGAAGAAACAGTATGACTAAGATATTTCTGAAAAAAATGAAACCTAGTTGATGTCAGTCAAGGTGGGTCCATACTAGACAACAGTGAATGACTGTTTCTGATTTGAAGGACACATTTGTACTGGAAGTAATCTGAATCCCCATTTCACAGGTTCCAGAATATGTGGGCCCGGAGGACATACTTGTATATTGGGGGATAGCAGGATATAGGGGATTGAGAGGAAGAAAAGGACATTAGGATGGAAAATACCATAGTTGTAACCCTACCGTGTGCCAGAATGGCATGTATACCTTTACTTAATATTGACTTAATAATTCTATGTGGTTTGCTCTCAAGGTTTTCAATTTCATTTATGTTAAAAATAAATGAAATAGAAGTTGGGTTTTGCCAGCTTATACATTGAAGAAGTTCAGGGTGATGGAAGAAAGGATGGATATAAATAAAATCAACCCTTGAGATAAACCCTTTGAAAGTCCAGGGTGGGGCAATCAGAGAAAGGGATTCCACCTTCTCCACATACCACCACACGTAGCTATGCCATCTCTCAGTCTCCCTCCCAGGATTCAGACCACACTTTCCAGGAGACTTCTCTGAAGACATGTCCAGTGTCCTGGGGTTGGCAGTATGAGAGCTCAGAAGGCTTGGTGTACCTTGAGCCAGCTGCTTGGATTCCCAATCTTGAATAAGCTATTTTGGGAGAATTGCAAATATATTTGGGAAAACATAAGTCGATTATGACCAGTGACACTGGCACATTATCATCACATGAATATATAATAGTAATATTACATAATCACATTAGGTTACTATTTTATGGTTATTATATTACCACAATAGGAGAGTATTATTATGTTATCTAATGTTATATATGTATTATATAATAGTAATAGCATATATTTATTGAGCAGTTTGAAGGTGCTGGCACCGTTCAAAGCACTTTACAATTTTACAATGTACTTACTTCTCCAAACAACCAGATTATATCTAGTTAAAATGAGGGAAAGGGGGCACAGAGAGGTTAATTAATTTGCCCTAGTCACACAGTTAGGAAGCAGCAGGGCTAAGATTTATTTCTTAAACATTTTTTAAAGATTTTATTTATTTGAGAGAGAGAGCAAGAGAGAGAGGTCATGAGCAAGGGGGAGCGGTAGAGGGAGAAGCAGACTCCCCGCTGAGCAGGGACCCCATTTGGAGCTCGGGGCTCCATCCCAGAACCCTGGGATCACGACCTGAGCTGAAGGCAGACACTTAACCAACTGAGCCACCCATGTGCCCCCAGAGCTAAGATTTAAACCCAGGACATTATATCGCCAGTCCTGTTCAGTTAGAAAGCCCTAGGTTTCTGGGTTGCTTACCTGGCTCAGAGGGTAGAGAATGTGACTCTTGATTTCCCAGTGGTGAGGTCAAACTCCACCTTAGGGGTAGAGTTTACTTTTTAAAAAATAACATTAAAAAAAAAAAAGCCCTAGGTTTCCACCACTCTGATTAGAGATCCAGGAGCTGCCCAAATACTTCATCTCCCCGTTGTTTGCTTTGTTCTGGTTGTAAATAAATTTCCACTAAAGTTACCTTTAATGTTTCTGGAAGGCACTGATCTATCTTATCTCTACTGAAAAGAATTTGGAAATTTACTCCTCCTCAGTCCCCCCTTTAAACCACACTCAACGATATAATCCCACTTTTAAATTTTTGCTTATTCTAAACAAACCGCCCTTTTTTTTACCCCCTGTGGGGAATTTATTAGCCCATATTCCATGCAGAAAAGAACCTGAGACAGGTTGGCATCATCCATCCGCCTCTAATTCTGGCTGGATAAGTGGTAGGCCAGCTGAAGATTTGCAGAAAGAATCCAAATCTTCTTGACTCCCTGAAGATTGGCTCTATCTCTGGAACATATCATCGTTGGGGTTTCTTGAAGTCCTACCAGGTGTCTAGCCCAGTGGCGAACCTGACCTTCTGCTGGACAGGTGGTCCTGGAAGGTCTGGGGTGGGAAGCTGGCCGGGTGCCTGCAGGGGAACTCCAAGGAATTGACAAGGGAAAGCTAGGGACTCTTAAGGTACTTCCAAACCACCCCCCCCCCCCCCCCCCCCCCCCCCCCCCCCCGCTCCCATCCACTTTGAGCTGGCGCACCGCCCGGACAAGGGCAGGGTTTGTCTGGACACTTTTTGCGTCTTTGAAAGGGGTGGGGGGAAGTTGGGGTTTCCAGATCCCTGAAAGCACAGAAAGAAGGAAGGGCTGAACTAAAGTGACTCCGCATCCCCCGCAGCTGCGACAGCCACCGCACTCTGCGTCTCTTTTCTTCTTTACCTCTGTATTTGGGGCTTCTCCGCTCTTTTTAAGAATAGTTGCAGGGGCGCCTGGGTGGCTCAGTCGTTAAGCGTCTGCCTTCGGCTGGGGTCATGATCCCAGAGTCCTGGAATCGAGACCCGCATCGAGCCCCGCATCGAGCCCCTCATCGGGCTTCCTGCTCCGCGGGGAGCCTGCTTCTCCCTCTCCCACTCCCCCTGCTTGTGTTCCCTCTCTCTCTGTCTCTCTCTGTCAAATAAATAAAATCTTTTAAAAATTTTTTTTAAAAATAAGAATAGTTGAGAACTCAGAGCTTTGAGGCGGGCGCGGGGAGAGTCCCGTGGGCACCCAGGGACTGTAAATACACCATCGGATCATAAATCACAGACCCTGGGGCGGGGGGGGAGGGGGCGAAGTAGTCACAAAATCCAGGGCGTCAGGGCTGAAGACCAGGTTCCAGACAAACTCAAAACAAAACAAGCTGAGCGGAGATGTTGGGTGCCGGGGTGGGGTTGACAAGATGCGTGCAATCTGGTCCCCATCCCACCCACGCCACACAAGTGGGCCATGTGAGAGCGTCCTTGCGCCTTCGATTTCCACCCCGGCCGGTGCCTGCCCTTCTGGGTCACAAGTGCGCGGGTTGCGGGGCGGAGGACTGGGGCAAGGGACCGCGAAGGGGACAGTCCCAGCCGTCAGGGGATCAGCCTGCCACCCGAGCAGCTGCCTCAGGTTTCCTCCAACCCAGGAGGCTGCGGAAGATAAGGGACATAGGCCAGCCCCAGGAGGCGGGATTCCACCTGCCGCCCCGGGAGCCACCCGCGGGGAAACTTGTCTTGGTGGCGGGCTCCGGGCGGTCCTTGCGGAGTAAGCCGGGACAGCCATCAGCGCTCCCAGGAACCCGCTTTTCCCCTGAGAGTCCTTTGGCTCAGTAGGGAGCCACCGCGGGCGTCCGCGTCCAGAGGGAGAGAAATCGAGGTGATCCCGCGCCTTCCACCTACATTGGGCAAACTGGGTCTCAGAGCAAATCCATTTACACCTGGATCCAAGAGCATGGAATTAATCTGCACGCTGAACGGCTGCTCAGAAGGGTCCTTTAAAAGCATTTAATAGTTCTCCTAGTGAATGTTTTAAAACATGACTCTGCTAGATCTGCTTGCGCATCCATCCTATTGGCGACCAGCAGATTCTCCTTCAGCTGTCACTGGCGGTGACACCTACAGCTGTCACGGGCAAGGTTTTGATAATTTAACCTCGCGACTTTCCTGGTTATCCACATAATCCGCCCCCAAATCCCCACATTGTCACTGAATTTCCGTGACTCTGGGGACTTGGAAAGCACTTACCTATATTGCAGGGAGGAGGGGAGCTCACAGATGAGTCCTGCATGGCCGGGAGGGGCAGCCGTCACCCTGCACTCGTTAGGAGAGATCACAGCACTCCAAATGGGGATGCAAATATTTACTTAACTTTCCAAGGAACACAAAGGCCACAGGAGTGGGGGGGGGGGGAGAGTCAGCGACCAAAGCAACGATTGCACAGTTATCCAAACTAGTTATCTAAATTATGACCACTTGCAAAATCCAAGCATTTCTCCATGATCTCCCAGTTTCTAAGAAACCTGGTGGGGTTTAGTTCATTAAAGTGAGATTAGGGAGAAGGTCGCATTTCAATAAAAACCTTGTGAAATACAATGGCTTTCAAATCTTGCTGCATAGTATAATCACCTGGGGTGCCTTTTAAAAATACTGATATGCCTCCCCTCCCTGCCGATTAAATATATGTCTCTGGGGGCTGGTCGGGTGCTTGGGTTTTTGTTTTTCTTTTTCTTTTTTTCAAGTTCCAGGTAATTCTAACCTGCAGTCAGAGTTGAGAACTTCTGCTAAGGTTCCCATCAGGCAATAAGTTTGCTGTGTGTGAATTTAACAAGAAATGGACTCTATGGACAAATCATTTGCCTTGCAGAGATTGGTCCCAAACATTCTTCCTAAGCAGTAATTGTCTACTTCTCACTTGGAGTTAATCCTTCCTCCAAACTACAAGTCAGGTGCAATTGTTCTCTACCACTCAAGTTTGACTATAAAATATTTTCAAATGCACACACAGTAGACATATAAATGTGCTATTTCTATATGATGTGGATAACTCTGTCATTGTTGTAAGAGATAGCTGAGCTGCCCAGGAATTGCCGTGGTTTTTGAAATAGTAACTGTCGAAATAATAGTGTTCTGTTGTTGCAGTGATTAAACACTTTCCTCTTCATTTTGAAAAAAAAATTTTTTTAATATTAGGAGCTAGGAGAAGCTTTCTGCATATCCTTTCTATCCTCTTTCTTCTTACTTCAACATTCCCTCACTCCACCCCATGGAGACGTGGTATTTCTAAACCAAAGATAATCCAATTTTACATGCAAAGACATTTTTTTTTCCTAAAGGAAGTGTGCACATTCTTCCTGAGCTCCTAGGAATATTCTTGGAAACTGGATATTGAACACTTTTACTTCCCCGAATATGTTTTATAATCAGGAATGGTGGTAAATTTATCACAGGAAAAACTTGCACATTTTAGTTTTGCATAAAAGAACAGAAGCCCCAAGTTTGATTGATGGAGAGAAACATGCTTATGGTATACATACCAAGCTTTTCTTTTCCTTTTTTAAAAAAAGATTTTATTTATTTATTTGACAGAGAGAGACCCAGCGAGAGAGGGGACACAAGCAGGGGAAGTGGGAGAGGGAGAAGCAGGCTTCCCACTGAGCAGGGCGCCGATGCGGGGCTCCATCCCAGGACCCTGGGATCATGACCTGAGCTGAAGGCAGACCCTTAACGACTGAGCCACCCAGGTGCCCCATACCAAGCTTTTCTTAAATGGACAATCAAAAGAGATCTAGCAAAAGATAGATAAAATCTCTCTCACACTTTCTTCACTCATAGGACTTCAAACTAAGATCTGGCTGCAGTCATTTTTAACATTTATTTCATTAGACAGAAATAGTTCCTGGAGTGAATATTAGATATCCCCCAAACTTACACTGTAACGCATACAATAAAAACACATTGTTTCAAAGGGAAAAAATGTAAATGCATACTTAGCAGGATGCAGTTCATTGCCTAAGATATGAATTTAATCAACTTTGTATCATAGCAGAAATTTAAAACACAAAAATATTAGCTAATGGGAAATAAATGATTAAAGAGGATGAACTGGATCACAGAATAATGGGGGATTACTCAGCTATTTAGATTATAAATTTAGCAAGTCTATGAAGGGTAAGTTATTTAAAATGGCAAAGACTGAAGAATTAAAATGGAAAGCAACAAATGATGAGAAATTTAAATTCAATGTCGTGGGAAATTTCACTGCAATATAAACGTGTCCCACCAAAGCAGGTGCTGCTAGCTTTGGAAGGGATTGTATAGTCATGTTCGTAAAGAAAGGAAGCCAAAAGGAGTCGTACCTCGAAATCTCAAAATGCATAAAATGAATGGAAATCAAGGCCAGATGCCCTTCAGTCTCTCCAGCGCCTTCTGTCACTAAATATAATGCACTGAAGATATTCACTGTGATGAACTGATTTTTTCTCAAAAATCAAAGTGGTTTTCTGGTATATTTTTTCACCTTTCAAAAATCCTTATGAAGTCAGGAAAAGCAACTGTTTACCTAAGCCCCCCAGGCTCTTGGGAGTTATTAAGTGGTAGTATGAGTAAGGGGAGCCAAGTTGCTTAACATTCTAGTCCAGGGGCTCCCATTCAGCCAACTCATCAGACTAGTTATCTGCCACTTACCATATGCTGAGGGCTGACCAAGGTTTTGTGGGTAAAGTCTGTGACCAGATTAGGTTTCTGCTCTTATTTTTTTTTGCATTCTGCTTGCGGGAGATTGAGATAAAGCATGTAACAATGAAATGAGACCTCTGCATACAGTAATAAATGCTAAGAAGAAAATAAAACTGGTAGATAGTCCCTTGCAATAGAGTGGTCGGGGCAGACCTCTCTTGGGAGGTGATATTAGACCCTTGGAAATCTGAAGGAAAACAAGGCCATAGATCCACACAGGACTTCAGCTTCCAAAGCATTTTCACTTATATGCCCTCTTGTGTGTACAAGTCCTGGAACTCACCTCATAAAGTAAAGCAGGGCTGATACTTGGTGTTCCCATCTTGTAGCCGACGAGTCTGAGGCTCAAAGAGGTTAAATTATTGCCAAGGTCTTTCCCAGAAAGGAGAGAGCCCATAATGATTCACATCTCCTGAGTGCCATTACTAGTCTTTAGACCCCACATCAAGGTTCTTTCTAGATATGGACACCATTTGCCAAATTGTATTGCATTCAGCGGCTGAGTATTTAATTTATTGCCTGCAAGATGAGTTTCTTTCACTTGAAATTTAGACTCTATAGAATCACGATGATAACTCTAAACTTCAGCTCCAGAACCTAAGCAGAACCTGGGCTATGGAAACCCTGAGTTCTTGAGCAGGTGTGCAAACCAGACCAGGGCTGGCTTTTTACAGTGACTTTATTGGCAGTTAACACTGAGCTGGAGATGAGTCCAGAATTGAGTAAAGCTCTTACAAGAAGATGAGAATTTCCACGAGAAGGGAGAAAAGCCCTCCACTGTCACCACGAGCCCTCTCTACAACTCACTGACCATGTCAACAATTACTTTTTAAACTCCTGTTTTGTCTATCTAAGGCGCTGGTGTACCAGGACTTCCCACATGATGTAGGAATGAAAAGCACATCCACAAGACGGGGGACACTTGAAAACCACTGGAAATCAAACAAAAGTTTTCCATTACTCTATCCCGTCACTTAATTCCTGATAAGGAAGTCAGAAATTAGCAGTAATACAAAGTCAGCCAAGAAAAACAAAAAACAAACAAACAAACAAAACCCCTCACCCAGTTTAGGTACTGAACTACTAATTGTATCTATTTTAAAGTAGTCTAACTCAAATTTCTCATTACAAGAAATTTACATGTGCAACCTATGAAAGAAGCAAAATGTGCCTTGTGACTGAGGCAATTCAGATATCTTTCTCATTTATGAGGAATAATTCACTTTAGTTCATTGGTGTACCTCCCTCTAAGGAACATAAATAAACTCTCTAAGAAGCAAGCTGGACCCCAAGTAACTTTAGACAGACTTCCAGGTTGGCAATTTGAGGGAGTGAAATAACAAACATGTGTGTGCACATATGTACACATTGTTACACCCACAAAGTCAAGTTCTGCTACTAGCACACACGCCACACATACATGTGCAGATAGACTTGTGCAACTAAACAGTTGTGAATACAAACAATGTCAGCACTGGAAGTAAACAAAAAGTAAAAGAAAAATGAATATAGAAGTAACACAAGTTACTTGTTGGACGTATAAACAACTCAAAACTAGTCTCTGAAATGTGACTCTTAGTATTGGGAACATTAAACCATTAGGACCCTGAAAACATTTAGCAGAAACTGAGAACAAAATCTAACAACAGAGTTTAGTTTTAGTGGATGTTATACTAGTGGGTGGGTAAGCTGCTTCTCCCTTCAAAATACAACAGATCTCTCTTGGCCTTCAGGAGTCCTGTTAAACCCTAGAGATAATTCCATAAAATGCCCACCCTAGCAATGGACATTCCTCCCATGTGGGAGTTATTTCTCTCAGCCCCATTCAAAATGTGAAATTAGGATTTGGATGGGGATGTGTATTTCAAGAAAAGTGCCATACAAATAACTCGGAGCATGAAAACAGGTTTTTCTATAAATGCTTCTTGTTTTTATTAAGACAGTGCAGACATAAAACACACCATATTGCAGTTCCTAAATTGCAGCCATACCACTTATTGATGACCAATAAATTACTTCACTCTAAGATAGATACAAATGCTCCATTCAAGTTCAGTTAATAGAATAGTGTCAGGATATCACAGGATATCATGCAGACAGCTTGCATAAATACAGGAGGAATAATAGCATACTCTCAATAGCTTCTGTGAATTTTAGACATGAAAACTCTGTCCTATTCCAAATTTCAAAAGATGGAATAAAGAATGTTTTCATATAAAATACATTTGGAACAGTGAGGCTTTTTTTTTTCCTTTAAAAAGGCATCTAATCCACCTGCAACATACACTCACAACTCAGCTTTTTAGTTACAAAATCAGGTAGATATGTATTCTTTTTCATCTAATGTGACTGATGTGAACATTTCAGTGATTTCCAACAATATCAAACGGTTAAATTCAAAAAAATATTTTCCTGATAAGTGTGATATATATTTATAATCAAAGGAAGAAAGACTTGTCAGTTAAGACTTGTCAGTTTCGTCTTTGGGAGCTACTTTCTATTTTATCAGATTACTGAAAGTCAGTAGTTGTTTCACAGTATAAAATCTTGAATCAATTACCAACACGCCTTTATTTTCTGCTCCTAATTTTGAAATGTACTTGGACTGGAGGTATGGGAGAAATATTACTGCTTATCAAACACTTTCCTGGAAATTTCAACGCACAAAGTTTCCAGATTTATCCATCCTAAAATAAATTATTTTTTAAAAAATGAAATTAAGAAAAAAGGCGGAGGAAACCTACAGCTTATATTCTGCGTGAATAGCTTTCAATATCTTCCAGGTGGGGGCAACAGTAAGTCAGTTTTGAGAGGAGAAGAGAGAACCGGCTATTTAAGCTCCCTGAGTCTAGTTACAGAAGATGAAATGACTTCTTAGTAGTAACACTGAATAAAACCACCGTAAGTTTCCAGGAGATGGGACTTCTGCACTCTGCCGGGCTGGGAGCCTCAAAATCCACCGCCTCGCGCGCGCCGCCACCTCTTCACTCCGCGGAGTCGGGGGCAGCCCGGGCGCGCACGCGCGCTGCGCACCTGCCGGTGGCGCCCAGCTGCGCGCGACTGGCTCCCGCCGCCGCCCCACTCCCCCCCCCCCGCCGCCGCCCCACTCCCCGACACCGCTGCCCCCGGGCGGTGGACGTCACCCTCAGCGCCCCGGCTTCTTCGCCTTTCAGGACCGCCAGGAAGCAGGGAAAGCCTTCTCTCACGTTGACATCTCATTCATCCTTGCTCTGGACAATTCAAGTCCTTTCACGACTGCTGCAGAGGTGCGCGCGCACCTCTCCCCTCAAACTCTCTGGTCGCGGCCGCCAGAAAACCAGCTCTCAGGCGGGGCGGCGGGGGTCCCACTCCTCTTCCCCTTCTCTTTGCAAATCCTCGGACTCTGGGGAGGGACGGTCGTGCACTCTGGCGAGGACGAGGGTGGTGCGTGAAGCGGCGGCTGACCTTGCACAGTCTGTGGAGACGGGATTCCCCAGCAGCATCCCCGGCTCCTCGGTTTCCCTCTCCGACCCCGCGCGGGGCAGGCGGGGCGTGGGAGGCCGGAGAGGCGCAACACCCCGGCCCGGCGATGGCCGGGCGTCCGGGGGCCGCACGGAGAGGGCGAAGCTCGAGCCCGCGGAGCCGGAGACCCCCTCCTCTCTGGCGGCGCGGGGCTGGAGGTGCTGACGGAGGCCCGGCTTGCGGCCGCGCTACGTGTCGCTCCTCCGCATGCCGCCGCCGGCCGCCGCCCGCGCCCTCGGGCCACCCCCGCCGCCCCCAGCGGAGCTCGCGGCCGCACCCTCGGGCCGGTACTTGAGCCAGCAGATGACCCAAGTGACGACGACCGAGAAGAGCGCCAGGATGCTGGCCACCGACAGGCAGATGGGCCCCACGGGCGAAGGCGAGGGCGACCCGGTTGCCGGGGCAGCGCCAGGGGGCGCCCCGCCGCCGGGAGGTCCCCCGCCGCCGCCGTAGTGGTTGACGAAGATGAGGCCGGTGAAGAGCAGCACCACCATGGAGAGGAAGGAGAAGACGACGCACACGCAGCCGGCGGTGAGCGCGGCGCGCTTGCAGTTCTGGCAGCTCTCGTAGGCGCCCGGGGCGCGCAGGCCGGCGCGGGCGCGGGCGCGGGACCCGCGGGCGGCGTCCTCGGCGGGCGGCGGCCGCGGGGCCGGAGCCGGGGAGGGCGGCGGGGCGGCGGCGGGCGCGGAGCGGCGTGCCGGCAGCGGCGGGAGGCGGTCCTGGGGCAGCGGGTCGTGCGCGGCGCGCAAGGCCAGCGGGAAGGCCTCGGCGAGCTTGGTGTTGTTGGGCAGGCCGTGCACGCGGCTGTCGGGCAGCGGCGTGCGGTGGCGGCACACGGGGCACGCGATGGTGCCGAGCGGGCCGTGCCAGGGCTGCGGGCGCAGTGGGCGCTCAGGCGCGGCGCTGGCGGCGGCGGCGGCGGCGGCGCGGAGCTGCAGCTGGCTCAGGCACTCCTGGCAGAAGGTGTGCAGGCACGCCAGCAGCTTGGGCGCGCGCCGGTCCGCGTCGAAGTAGTTGTAACAGATTTTGCATTCGTAGTCCTCGAGCGGAGGGAGGCTGGAGACCGTCACCGCGGCGCTCCGAGCTCCCGCGTCCCCGCTGTCCCGGGCTCCCGCCGCGGGGACCCCGGCTCCTGTCGAGCTCCCGGGGCTGCTGCTTGGGCTCCGCTCGCCGCCGCCGCCGCCGCTGTCGCTCGCCGGCGCTGCCATGGCATGATCCGCCCCTCATCGGGGGCAAGGTGAGGCGCCTTCCTCCCCCTCGGTCGCCGCCTCGGCTCCCGCCGGGGAGGAGGCGCTTCTGCCTCCCCCCCTCGGGCTGCTGTCGCCTGGCGGGGGAGGCACCGCTAGCTGGGCCGGGCGGGGGCGCAGCGTCGACCGCCTGCCCCCGCCCCCTCCCCCCCCCGCCGCTGCCCCAAGGCGCGGGCGCCTGGGTCCCGCCCAGTCCCCTGGCGTTTCTCTGCGGTCCCCCTTGAGCCTCTCAAGGCCACTGTACTGGCCCCTTTGGATGTCGGTTTTTGTTGGACTTGGAATTGGAAGTGGAGGGATGTTGGGGGGCGGTGCGGGAACGAAATTTGGGGTGCGGCTGCTTAAGGATGTGGAGCCCTTGCGCACACACCCTCCCCCTTCCCGGCAAACAGGCAGGGGGTGGTGGTCGGAATCCTGGTCCTGCTTTTTTCTTGTTCCTCTCCCTCGCCCTACTTCCCTTTATCCTTGTTATTCCGCGCTTACTGCCCTTGGTCTTGGGCTGAGTCCCTGGCGGAGCCTCCTCTCCCCCCACCAGCAAGAGCTCACCGGTGATGTAATGCGGGACCCGCGCAGGGAGGGGCAGCAGCAGCCTGGGCAGCTGATGAGCAGCGCGGGTTCCTGTCCTTCGTGAAAATCGTGATCTCATTTCTCCGTCCAAGGGCGAAAGCCAGTGATCACCCAGCCATTTACACTTTCCACTTGCGTTAGCAAAGCCCAGGTAACCCTGCGGCATTCATTCACAGGCTGGAAGCGGAGGGCTGGCATTTTCATTTCACCATCTGGAGGAAATTTTGGAGCTAAACAGTATCTTTCTTTCCCCTTGAAATATTTCCTCCTGAGATTTAAGGAGGTACGAAGACACAGACTCATAGCCAGGTCTGGCTGATTTTCTGGCGCTGACCACAAGGGAGGAGATAGCTATTTCGTTGGTGCGCAGGCGTTTACAGAGGCAGCAGGGGGAAATGTTATCGTCAGACAGGTTCACGCAATTTCAAAGTCCGGCTTAAACTAACCCCTGGCACCATTCACCACCTTCCTCCACTTAAACTTTTAATACGCAAATGTAGAGAGCCAAAAATTCTGTGAGTAACCTAGGACAGATCTTCCTGATTTATTAAAACTAATGGAAGCCCCACTGGGCAGGTTAGCAAGAAGCAGCACTTCTTGAAGGAACACCCAG
Organism: Leptonychotes weddellii; assembly: GCF_054177405.1. Lineage (NCBI taxonomy): Eukaryota > Metazoa > Chordata > Mammalia > Carnivora > Phocidae > Leptonychotes > Leptonychotes weddellii. The sequence continues at coordinate 13,970,220 of NC_138371.1, read as the reverse complement.
TAGAATACAGGACTAGTGGTTTTGGGGGACCATCCAAAAGGTGCTGTTCAGATATTCCTAACCACAAAGTTCTGTTCCCTTGTTTTTCTCCAGGTTGGACGTTCCCCCATGAAGAGAGAACCACAGCAAGGGAGAGGAAGAGGATGGTTCTCTTGGTTCCCATGAGATGGGAATGTTTCCACTTTTTCTCCAGGTTCTCTGCAGAAGGCAGTAAGATGCTCCAGAGAATGTTTGTGGAAAGGATGAATGAACAGGAAAGCAGCTGAAGGAAAAGGACAGAAAGAGACGGAGAAGCCACCAATGCAGGAATTGTCATAAACAACTAGTAAGTTTCTATGACATTTGAAAGTAAATTTACTTTTTATTGTCGGTGACTAGTGAATGTGATAGATGTCTTAAGTGTGAGGGATCTTAGGAAAACTCATTAGAGACCCCTTTAGCTTTCCATTTCCTAGTTTCAAATTTTATAAATATGATTTGGGGTAATACTCTTTCTTCTTAAAATATGTCATTTTGTGATAGGGGCTGTGATGAGCAGAGGGCAAGGTGATGGACATCAGGAGAAGGCCCTCATCTGGCCTTGGAATATTACAAAGTTATGCATACCAGCCTCTCAGTGAAGGAACTGGCTGCCTGTCCTTCTCTTTCTTTCCTTGAGCTGTATGATTGTGAATAGCCTGGAATCATACATTTTATTGCAGTTTTAAACCGAGTTCTTCTAATTAAGCCCTTTTAAAATTTTTTATTTCTTATTTTCTTAAGATTTTATTTATTTAAGAGAGAACGAGAACGAGCAGGGGGAGAGGCAGAGGGAGAAGCAGACTCCCCACTGAGCAGGGAGCCCAACTCAGGTTCACCCCAGGACCCTGGAATCATACCCTGAGCTGAAGACAGATGCTCAACTGACTGAGCCACCCAGGCGCCCCTTTTCTACTTAAGCCTTGATTGGCCCTTACTGAGAAGAGACATAAAGCTGATGTAGGAAACATTTAAAAACAGGGCATGGGGAAAAAAGAAGCACAAAAATAGGAGAGCTAGCGTGTATTTATGTCTTGTCCTTCCCATCCACCCAGTTCCTAGGACATATGCAGCTTCCATGCCAAAAGGGGATGGAAAAAGAGTTCTGAAAGTCCACATGTCTGCGCTGGGCAAAACAATTGAAGGTTTTGAATTTTCACTCGATTATGGATTCTCAGTATTGGATGGAAGAATGGAGAAATGGAGCATGGGGCTAAAGCGGAGTTTCTCAGCCTCAGCACTATTGACATCTTGAGCTGGATAATTCTTTGTTGTGGTGCTAATCTGTGCATTGTCAGATGTTTAGTGACATCCCTGGCCTCTACCCACTTGTCAGTCTCAACCCTTTCCCCAGTGGTGACATGGGGGGGGGGTAAGCCCCCCCCCCGGGGGGGGTATACTTACCCCTGCTGGAGAATCACAGGTCTCTACCAAAGTCACAGATTTAGTTATGGGGAAACCAAAAGCAAAAACATTTCCCAGCTTTTAATTGGTACAAGCAAAGATAGCCTTGGTAGTCAGAAGTAATTATTTAGTCGCTACCACCATTGTTTCTACAGCTCATGGTCGCTTCAATACCCTAGCACCCTCTTTGAGAGGTCCATACTTTCTATTGGTGGGATCAAAAACAATTGCCAGGATTCAGTTAGCAATGCTGGAATTCACTCTCTGTGTGTAGATGGCTTTTAAAAGGACCTAGCATCTCCAATCATTTATATCCTAGGGCCAGTCACTCATTTTTAGGACTCATAAAGGTGTCACATGGGGGTTTTTGAGAGTGCAGTGAGGAGCCATGACGTGCCTGAAGAGTGTGAGTTTGGGTGCCGCAGGCCACAGGTGTCCGCCCTGATGAGCTGTAAGGCCCAGCGCTCACAGTGTCGTCTGCAGCAGTAAGTAGTGAAGCTTGGTCATTCGTGTAGGAATTAGGCTTTCCTTGTGGTGAAAACTGTGTTGAAAGGGATTCTTAAGTCAGAAACAAGGAACTCAATATTCACATCAGGGTTTGAACTGGCTTTGCTCATGAATCCTGCTCAAGCCTTGAATATATTTGGTACTCAATATTGGCTGAATTGGTTTCTTTTTGAAGACTCTTTTCGAGTAAATGAAAGACACCAGTGGTCTCGGGTAAATCTTTTATATATATCTCCTCCTTCGACTGTCTAAAGAGAGAGAATGTTTAGTTTTAGGGTTAATCGTCCTGCGTCCAAACGCTAGGTCTCGTCCTCACCTCCTCTATAGCATTAGATATGCTAGTTAGCTTCTCTGTGCCTCAGTTTTCCAAACTTTAAAATGGGAATGAGTAGTGACCTAAGTCTGTTGTGAAGATTGAATATATTCTACACATAACACACAGAGTTCCCGCCCTCTGTTAACACTCAATATTGTTTCTGTCAGGCATTTCTATTCCTGACCTCAGCAGTCCTCACAAATGCCCTATGAGAGAAGCCCAGAAGGTTTGTGTCACCAGCCCAAGGTGACAAGCCAATAGGGACAGAGCGGTTCTAACCCAGGTCTTCCACTATTTCAGAGATAGAGACACATTTAGCATCTCAGTCAGAAAGACAAGGAGGAGGAGCCCTGACCTAGGAATCTAACCACGTGTTATTGATCTGTTAGTCATAATAAATAAAGCCCTGTATAAAATATGAGGACAAAGTGAAGTCTCATTGGTAATATTGGAAGAATAGATGTATAGTCAGATAATGCCACTCAGAAGCAAGTAGTAAATGAGTCAATCAAAAAGTTGACATTTAAAAATAGAAACTGGGTTGATTCAATTAGACATTTATTGAGGTCCTACTCTGGCAGGCGTTATTGCTGTGTGCTAAGGTACCTGGCCTCCAGAAACGAAGACTTTAATAGAGGACATTAAACATTTGTGCAAAACTCGGAGGCAGAATGAGGCAAGTTTGTGGTCCAGGGACAAGGTCTGGTGGGAATAAAGAGGAGAGAGAAGTTATTTCTGCTCTGGGGAGGTAAGAAGTTTCCACAGACTCATGGTCAGTGAATTGTAGAGGATTTGGGAAAATGCAGAGAGAAAGACATTCAAGGCAGCAGCAGGGAAAGCGGTGTGTTGAGGGCATGGCAGGTGGCCTGCTTCAGAGAGAGCATGCAGTGTGTAGGACAGTGTCAGGGGAAACTGAGAACACTGTACTAGGAGGATTGGGCTTAATTCTGTAGACAGCTGGATGGTCGAAGGTCAGCATAGGGCAGGAGTGTCCGTGAGAGGTTGAGCTTGGGAGTGGTACATATCAATTAAAAAGTTACTTTAGGCACTAGATCTCATTGCTCTATCCTGCAAAGATATAACTTCTAAAAGAATTAATGTATTCCATTTATGGTGGTAAGTTTTCTCCCATTGTGTAGAGACAGTATGGTCTAGTGGTTAAGAACACTAGTAGCTGCTTACTAGCTGTGTAGTCCTGGAAAAGTTACTTAACCTTTCTGTGCCTCAGTTTTCTCTCCTGTAAAATGAGAGAGTGTTCTCTACTTCAGAGGGTTGTTGTAGGGTCAGAATGAGTTAATATTTGTTCAGCTTCAAACAGTGCCTAGTACATGGTAAGAAAAGAAGCTAACCAAACAGGCCCAATCTGCAGTGATTCAAAAGATGCTTTTTCTGGGGCACCTGGGTGGCTCAGTGGGTTAAGCATCTGACTCTTGATTTCGGCTCAGGTCATGATCTCAAGGTCTTCAGGCTTGGGGCTCAGCGTGAAGTCTGCTTGTTCTTCTTCCTCCCTCCCTCGCCCCTCCCCCACTTGCTCCTGAGCATGCGTGCATGCTCTCTCTGTTTCTCTCTAAAATAAAGAATAAATAAATAAGTAAATAAATTTATTTTTTTAATATTTTATTTATTTATTTGACAGAGAGAGACACAGCGAGAGAGGGAACACAGGCAGGGGGAGTGGGAGAGGGAGAAGCAGGCTTCCCACGGAGCAGGGAGCTGGATGAGGGGCTCGATCCCAGGAGTCTGGGATCATGACCTGAGCTGAAAGCAGATGCTTAACTGACTGAGCCACCCAGGCGCCCCAATAAGTAAATAAATTTTAAAAAATCTTTAAAAAGACCCAAAAGATTCTTTTTCTAGGAGAATTATCATTTCTTTTTTGGTAAATAAAAATAATTCATAAGGAAAACTCTCTCAACCAGGTGATCAAAGTTAACTTCCATAGTGGTAAGTCAAGCTGATCACGTGTACCCTTGATATGTATGGAGAATGGTACTTTCTGTGATAGTCCTCTCAAAAACCTGTAGCCCCAGTTTAAACATGGGAAAACATCAGACAAATCCCAATAGAAGGATATTCTACAAAACACTTGACCAGGATGTCCCCAGACTGTCAGGGTCATCAAAAACAGGGACAGCCTAGGGCACCTGGGTAGCTCAGTTGGTTAAGCGACTGCCTTCAGCTCAGGTCATGATCCTGGAGTCCCGGGATCGAGTCCCGCATCGGGCTCCCTGCTCAGCAGGGAGTCTGCTTCTCCCTCTGACCCTCCCCCCTCTCATGTGCTCTCTCTCTCTCATTCTCTCTCTCAAATAAATAAATAAAATCTTAAAAAAAAAAACAGGGACAGCCTGAGAAACTGTCACAGCCAAAAGGAGCGTAAGGAGCCAGGACAACTAAATGTGAGGGGAGATCCTGAATGGGAGACTGGTATAAGAACAACAACAAAGACGTTTGGCGAAAATGGGAGCGCCTGGGTGGCTCAGCAGTTAAGGGTTTGCCTTCGGCTCAGGTCATGATCCCAAGTCTTGGGATCAAGCCCCGCATCGGGCTCCCTGCTCAGCGGGAAGCCTGCTTCTCCCTCTCACACTCCCCTTGCTTGTGTTCCCTCTCTCGCTGTCTCTCTCTGTCAAATAAATAAATAAATCTTAAAAAAAAAAAAAAAAGACGTTAGGCGAAAACTAAGGAAATCTGAATAAAGCGTGGACTTTAGTGTTATCATGTATCAATATTGACACATTAGTTATGATAAATGTGGCCTATTAACATAAGATGTGAATAATAGGGGAAACTGAGTAAGGAGTATATGGGAACTCTCTATGTTATAGTTGTAATTTTTCTGTAAATCTAAAACTATTCTAAAATGAAAAGCTTATTTTTTTTAAATGTGGCCAATTCATGGGAACTTGCAATCACAAGGCCACTAACGTTCCTTAGGATTAAGACGTATCTGCTTACTGTGCATTTATATCATTTCAAGTAAAATCCAGTAAGCAAGATTTGGAAAACCTTCCAAGGAAACATTTGATTTAGTATTTATTCCATTAGAGTATCTTAATACTTTTTACAATGTGCAAATAATAGTAATTTTTAAAAATGTATAGAAATTGTTCAACTACTTTGAAGAAAATTCAGGAAAGAGAATTTTATTATTCTTTTTTTTCTTTTTAATTCTTATGTTAATCCCCATACATTACATCATTAGTTTTAGATGTAGTGTTCCATGATTCATTGTTTGTGCATAACACCCAGTGCTCCATGCAGAATGTGCCCTCCTCAATACCCACCACCAGGCTAACCCATCCTCCCACCCCCCTCCCCTCTAGAACCCTCAGTTTGTTTTTCAGAGTCCATCGTATTATTTTTTTTTAAAGATTTTGTTGTTGTTGTTTTTAAGTAATCTCTACACCCAACATGGGGCTCGAACTTACAACCCCAAGATCAAGAGTCAAATGCTCTACCCACTGAGCCATCCAGGTGCCTCAGGAAAGACAATTTTTTAAAAATATTTTATTTATTTACTTTGACAGAGAGAGACACAGCGAGAGAGGGAACACAAGCAGGGGGAGTGGGGGAGGGAGAAGCAGACTTCCCGCCGAGCAGGGAGCCCAATGCGGGGCTCGATCCCAGGACCCTGGGATCACAACCTGAGCTGAAGGCAGATGCTTAACGACTGAGCCACCCAGGTGCCCCTAGCTTGCTATTTTAAATGAAGAGGCCAGGCAAGCCCATCAGATAAAGTGATATTTGAGCACAGACATTAAGGAAGTGAGGGACAGAACCATGTGGTACTCCAAGAGTGCCCCAGCAAAGTAAAGAGCACGTTCAAAGGTCCTGAGGTAAGAGCATACTTGATGTGTTCCAGGAACAGCAAGGAAGCCAATGGCAGGAGCAGAGTGAGGTAGGGGAGGGGATAGGAGATGAGGTCACAGTAGGTGTCAGAGTAGAGCTGATCATACAGGGTCTTGCACACCATTTTAATGATTTTTGGTTTTTAATTAGAATGAAATGAGAAGCCATTGAAGGGTTTCGAGCAGAGAAGTACAGGATCTGCTTTAGGTTTCAAAAGAATCACTATAGCTGCTGGGTGAAGAATAGATTAGAGGGCAAGTTTAGAAACAGGTAACCTGGGTAGGTGGCTCTGATTAGCAAACTAGAGAGAGGAAGGTGCTCAAATTCCCTGGGACTGCTTGGATTCTGTACGTGAACAGAAGGCTGACAGTACTCACTGATGTGGGGAGTGAGGGACTGAGATCAGTTTCCAAGGAGGCTTCCAGGGCTTTTGTCCCAAATCCAAAAACTCCAGCTTACATGTTTTAGTCAATAGCAATCATTAATTTAACAACTATGGAATAAGCATTTTTCCATGATATTAATACTTTTTATAATCAGGACATCCTTCATTTCCTTGTTCAAATATAGTAAGAGGGATGCTTGATGCTGACCATCCAATCCAAAATTGCAACCTCCTCCCCACTTCCTGTCCTTCTTACCCTGCTGAATTTCATTCTGTAGCTACAATTGTCGGGACCCAATGCAAACTGAAAATGTGGAACACTCGTTAAAAAATTATTAAGAATTTCAAGAAGCTGGGACGCCTGGGTGGCTCAGTCGTTAAGCGTTTGCCTTCGGCTCAGGTCATGATCCCCAGGGTCCTGGGATCGAGCCTTGCATCGGGCTCCCTGCTCGGCCAGGAGCCTGCTTCTCCCTCTCCCACTCCCCCTGCTTGTGTTCCCTCTCTAGCTGTCTCTCTCTCTCTGTCAAATAAATAAATAAAATCTTTAAAAAAAAAAAAAAAAGAATTTCAAGAAGCTTAGGGCGCCTGGGTCGCTCAGTTGGTTAAGCTTCCGACTCTTGGTTTCTGCTCAGGTCATGATCTCGTCCGTAGTCAGGGGATAGAGCCCCACATCGGGCTCTGTGCTCAGTGCAGAGTCTGCTCAGATTCTTTCTTCCTCCCCCTCTGTCCCTCCCCACTCTGGCTCTCTCTCTCAAATAAATAAATAAAACCTTTTAAAAAAAAGAATTTCAAGAAGTTTGCCAGCAGAGCATTAACGCAAGTGGGAGGCCCTTCTGAGTACAGGGCCCTGTCACAAACCTGAGAAGCCAGCCCTGCATACACATGTCCTATGTTTAACTAGCTGTTTTGTTTACTCTCTGTCCATCCTCATATTGACATAAGTCTGTGGAGGATAAGGTTCTTGTGTTTTGTTCCCTGCCCTATCACAATGGCTAGAATAGCACCTAGCACATAACTGACACTCAAAAAATATTTTTGAATAAATAAGTGATTTTATGTTTTTTTTAAGATTCTATTTATTTATTTGAGAGAGAGATAGAGAGTGCAAGAGAGAGAGCACGAGCTGGGGGAAGGGGAGAGGCAGAGGGAGAAGCACACTCCCTGCTGAGCAAGGAGCCTGCCACAGGGCTCAGTCCCAGAACCCTGGGATCTTGACCTGAGCCGAAGGCAGACACTTAACCACCTACGCCCCAGGAATAAGTGATTTCAAATGGCTGATTAACATTTTACCCAATTACTCTCACATAAATTTTTTTTTTTACAGTAGGCTCCAGACCCAGTATGGAGCCCAATGTGGGGTTTGAACTCCCAACCCTGAGATCGAGACCTGAGCTGAGATCAAAAGTCGGATGCTTAATCCACTGAGCCACCCAGGTGCCCCTCTACCATAATTTTCTTGAGCATTCTTTCATCAGTGGATATTTGGGTGGAATATTTTGCTACTATAGATCATGTGGCAATTAAAATCTTCATCATATAGCCTTTGCTATATTTTGGATTAATTCTCTAAGACTGATTCTCAGAAGTGGAATTTTTATAGACCATTGTCCTTGAAAAATGCAGTTTGCAAAATGTGTTGGCTGGATGACTTTACATCATCTTAAGCATTAATTATCCTTGACAATTTGACTTGTTATTTAGAAACACATTTTATCACCTGAGAAAATGCTTTCATTCTGTTAATATCTGTTTATGAAAGGAAGAGTTTTTTTTCAAAAAGAATAACTTTTTTCTCTTCAAGAACTTTAGTGCAGGTATAAAACCATATCTTGTCCTATTGCTTGCTTTAATTTTGTTTCAGCAAGATATGAGTAAAGAAGGAATAATCAGATAGATTTTGTAGTTAACATAATAAATTCATCCCATTTCCTCATATATTTTCTTGTCTCGTTGGATTTTTGGTGTTTTTTTTTTTTAAGATTTTATTTATTTATTTGAGAGAGAGAATGAGATAGAGAGAGCATGAGAGGGGGGAGGGTCAGAGGGTGAAGCAGGCTCCCCGCTGAGCAGGGAGCCCGATGCGGGACTCGATCCCGGGACTCCAGGATCATGACCTGAGCTGAAGGCAGTGGCTTAACCAACTGAGCCACCCAGGCGCCCTGATTTTTGGTGTTTTAATACTCTGCTTAAACTCTAGTTTATGCAAGAAGATGCATGTCTGTTATGCTCCCCAGGGACTATTTGTAGTTGCTTTTAAGAGTTTTCACTTTCTTTAATTATTTGAGTTGCCCACCAAAAGAGAGAAGCTTGGGGCTTCCGGGGTTCAGAATCCCATGTCTTTGCCATTGCTTATGCAAACCTATGAAGTGCTTCATGTCCCAGAGCTTATCCCAGCTGGTGGAGTGATTGGTACTGTGGTTGGTTTCTATGTCAGCTGGCTGTCACCAAGGCTTGTCAAGCATCTACACCCCAGCGCAAAACAGAATCAGTCCTAAACAAGATGGGAGATAAGTCAGAGCATCATAGACTCTTGTGTCTTAAAATGTTTTTTTTTCTTTTATGTAAGGAATTTGAAAAATGCTTTTCTGCTCTTAAATTTGTAGATCAGCAATATTTTGCAATTTCTTTGTTTTTCTACTTCCATTTTACAATAACGGTGCTAATATAGACCATGAAAGTCCAAATCATTTACCCAAGGCCATGGGGTAAATTCAGCTAAAATCCAAAGCTATATTTCTCTGAAGGCTGTAGGGGAGAATTCGTTTCCTTGCCTTTTCCAGCTTCTAGAAGATGCCTGCATTCCTTGCCTCATGGCCACCTCACTCCAAGCTTACATCTCCTCTAACTCTGACTCTGACCCTCCTGCTTCCCCCTCACAAGGACCCCATGATTGCACTGGGCCCTCCTAGATAATCCAGGATACCATCCCTATCTCAAAATCTGTAACTTAATCACGTTGGCAAAGTCCCTTTTGCAGGTATGTAAAGTAAGATATTCATAGGTTCTTAGGATGCGGATGTGGACATCTTTAGGGGCCATTATTTTCTTGACCATATAAGCTCTGCGGCCCCAATAAGGCTGCTCACAGCTGGTGACTAGTCCTTATGTTGCATCTGCCCCAGCGCCTACTCATTTGTAAAAGAGCTGAGAGAAGCAATATTTCTCAGCCCATTATGGCCCACCAGTGGGCTGCAGTAGACCAGTTAGGAAACTTTTCTATAAAATGTAATCATGTAAAAGCAGATTTTTTTGTCATAGGAGTGCCAGCACCCACATTTCCATCCCTGAGAACTTTCTCCTGCAACGAGAGTCCCCTTTGCTGCCTGGAGTATTGAGGAATTAATGCCCCCAGGAGTAGCCCTCAACCAAGGACTAATGAGAGCTGGTGTATTCATATCCCAGCTCCCTCATCCCTCCTCAGGCAAGTGAATTCTGGGGCACGTGTTTTCTCCTTGCTCTCAGAGTTTCCCCAGCAGAATTAAGCTCCAGACATTCACAGTGGGAGCTGGCTTGACAGGGTGCCCTTCAGTGGCTGTCTTCCCTTTCCTGCTTCCTGTTCTTACCTCCCTAATTGGTGTTCCCTTGGGATCACCTATTCTGGAAGAACTCCAGTTAGGATGTGGGGAAAAGCTTTGAAAAGAAGGGAGAGCAGAAAAAAAATGCTCAGACACGTTTGCAAAAGCTTTTCTTGTTGAACCTTTCTTGAACTAAAAACTGGAGTGGGGGTAATAGTAACCCATAGATATATTTTAGGGGATTCCAGGATGTGAATATTTGTCTCTCACTTCTAGAGCGTGTCCTGGGGTGATTCCAAGCCGCTGAGAGAAGCTGCACCCCAAAGGTTCAGAGTACATTGTAGCAATGCGGTAGGGGCAGTTCCATGGGGAGAGAATTAGACCCAGTTCGTTCCACCACCCAGTTTCGAGTCTCCTGATGCCCCAGTGCACTCCAGGAGAGCACACAAAACCTCCTGAGCCTGAGTGGGGAGCAGATGTGTCTGAGACAGTCCAGAGGTAGGTCGTGGTTGGGAGAGGGAAGAGGCAGATGGACCTGAGAGGGGAAGTCCCAGCAACAGAGCATCAGGTGCACCAGGGACCAAGATGGGATGATGGTCACCTGAGCAGAGGCCAGCAAGGACCCACTTGCTCCTCCCTACCTCCTGCCTCTGCCCTCCTTGGCCCCAGATGCCATCCAGAGTAAGAGGAGAGAGAAGGCCACAGTCCTGAACTGACTGAACCATTACCCCAAAAAGGTGATTTGTAAACTGGAAAAGAAGTGACCAAATTTTTGGCAAAATTAAGTTTGTTCTTTTGCTATTACTCAAGAAAAATTGGGGGGGGGCTTATAATTCAGGAGCATATAATATTACACCTGCCACTGGAGAAGATATTTCATTTCCCATTATGTGTTTTAACTGTGGTCCACCGTTCATGTGGCACCATGAAAGTAACCCTAGGAAAACACAGGTTAACTGGATAATATGGAATAACATAAACGTATTAAACTAAAACCAGTTTATTTTTCAATGTTCACACACAAGTGCATACACACACACACACACATTCCCCTGAACTGCTATGCCCTTATGGCTCTAAGGAAGTGGATGGGTCAGTACCACGTTGGGAAAGAGGCCTCATGAAGAGCTCAGGTAAGGCTAGCCTGGGAGGGTCTGCAGGGAGAAGGGACAGGAGACTAAGGTGTCAGACAAATGTGTCTCGGCTCCCTCCTTCTGGCCAATGAAGCCCGACAGGTGAGGTGGAGCCTCAGAACTTGTTATTAGGTGATATGAGGGGATTATTGTTGATTTTGTTTGGTATAATAATAACAGTGGGATTATGAAAAAAGTTCTTATCTTCTCTGTCTAGTGATATAGGAGAAAGAGTATGATATCTTGAATTTGCTTTAATATACCGCAGCAAAAATAAATATATAGATAAATACATTTAAAAGTGGGAGAGGGACACCTGGGTGGCTCAGTCGGTTAAGCGTCCAACTCTTGATTTTGGCTCAAGTCATGATCTCAGGGTCAAGGGATCAAGTCCCGTTTGGGGCTCCGTGCTCAGGACGGAGTCTGCTTGTCCCTCTCCTTCTGCTCCTCCCCTTGCTTGCGCTCTCTCTCTCAAATAAACAAATAAAATCTTAAAAAAAAAAAATTAAAGTGAGAGAATAGAAGAAATAAGATTGTCACCATGTATAAAAATTGTTCAAGCTGGATGATAGGAATTCAGGTATTAATTATACTACTTTCTTTTGTGATATTTGAAAATGTTCCTATCAGTTGTTAATCTTAGAGACAGACTCAAAATTGGCAGCATTCTTATTAAAATAGCCCTAATATGGCTCACATCTTTGAAGGTCCCACTAGCACTTTGGTTTTAAGGGACTAGAGAAAATCATCTTGAATTCAGCTCTTTCATTCATTATTTTTTCTTGACTCTTTTCTCAGCCTTCGTTAAGAAATCAAGGAAGAGCTAAGGGGGGGGTTGGGGAACCCCGATGTCAAACCAAGTCTTTACGGGATCACTGCCCAGTGCAAGTCCTATGGGTTCTTCTCTCCTGTCTTTTCTCCCACAGGCTGCTCAGGCACCACTAGAGCCCAGAGCCCTACCCTTATCATTCCAGATATCTCTGAGTCATTGCTCCAAAACCCGGAATGAGTGGATCAAGGGAGACGAAGAGGATGTGTAGGAGGTTATCAATGAATGCTATATGAGCAGAATGGAAAAACTAGAGCTTCCTATGCAGTGACCATATATGGTCTGTGTTGCTCTCTGTTACTCAGATCTTTTAAAAGATTCAGAGAGATGCAGGTCTTGCAGGTGGGTCCTCTCCTTACCTCGGAAAGTCTATGAGGTTAAATTGCCCCACCTTCATCTCTGGGAGCCAAGAGATTGTGCCTCATGTGCCAACCAGCTGCAGGCTCAGTTCTAGTCCAGCTTTTCCATGCTCCAATCATTTGGTATCCTTTGTATGACAAAGGCAAAATTAACTGGACATGCATGCAATGTACATTTCTCCAAAAGGCCTTTTTGCAGCCTGACCCTTTTAATCAAGTCTGTATGGTTGATGGAGAAAAAAATTTTCCCCTCTTGTTAAATCTGCCCTTTGATTAGATGCTATAAAAATAATTAGGTAGAAAATGTGTTTTAAAGATAGAAAATCTCTTCTCCTTGAGCTATGAATCTTCTCTTTGAGAGGCAAAAACCAAGTGCAGTATTTTTAATACAAAGATAAGCAGCTTCTTGGATGCCACACAGGAGAAAAGACAGCTGCGATTGTATTGCATTTCTTTTTTCTTTTTTTTTTTTAAAGATTTTATTTATTTATTCATGAGAGATAGAGAGAGAGAGGCAGAGGCAGAGGGAGAAGCAGACTCCCCGCGGAGCAGGGAGCCCGATGCGGGACTCGATCCCAGGACCCTGGGATCATGACCTGAGCCGAAGGCAGACGCTTAACCGACTGAGCCACCCAGGCATCCCTTGTATTGCATTTCTGACTGGTGTCTGTGCGGATGCTTCTATCGCTGCTATGAATCCCAAAACTAAAGGCTGCCCGAATGCGGGAAAATATAAGGCAATGGAGTTCCCAGCCTGACACCAGGGATTGTCTTGACCTCTAGAGAGAATAAAGGCCAAAGATGATATAAGGCTGTACACAAAATATCTAACCATACCTTCAACTGGAAGAAGAGGGATTGTGGGTGCTCGTGGACCACGGGTGTTGAGGAGATGGCCCAGCCTCTGAGACTCTAGTGTCTTGAATTCTTTGCAGAGTCCTGGGTACTGAAAGTCTTCCCAGACACTGGATGGCCAAGCAGCTCCTTGATGTGATTAATCTCCAACTGCAAAATTTAAAAGGAAAGGGGATTTCAAATGAAAATATGTGGAATTTAAGAAACAACACAGAGGATCATAGGGGAAGGGAGGGAAAAATAAGATGAAATCAGAGAAAGAGAGACAAACCATAAGAGACTCTTAACTATAGGAAACAAACTGAGGGTTGCTGGTGGGGAGGGAGGTGGGGGGATGGGGCAACTGGGGGATGGGCATTCAGGAGGGCACATGATGTGATAAGCACTGGGTAATATATACAACTGATGAATCACTGAACTCTACCTCTGAAACTAATTATACACTATATGTTAATTAATTGAATTTAAATTAAATTAAATTGAATTAAAAAAATTTCAGACCCACTGTGAAATTCTCACTCTTGAGCTCTTTTGTTTTGCATACCTGTATAGTCAATTTATAATCTCTTAAGTCTTCTGACTCCAAGACAAATTTTTAAAAAGATCTTCTACCTTTGGTTAGAACAAAAATAAAGGTGAACAGAAGAAGCACGAAAAATGTCTGGATGTAAATGACCTCGATTCATCTGTGAGTAGTCCTAGGACAGTCGCTGTTTTGTGTTTGTGTGGCAAAAAGTACGTAACACACAGTTTACCATCTTAGCCATTTTTAAGTGTCCAGCTTAGTAGTTTTCAGAATATTCACATTGTTGTGAAACAGATCTCCAGAAATTTTTCATCTTGCAAAACTGAAAATTAGACAGCTCTCCCTCTGCTCCCTCCCCCCAGCTTCTGGTAACCACCATTCTACTTGCAATTTCTATGGATTTAACTACTTTAGATACCTCATACTAGTGGAATCATACAGTATATGTATTTTTGTGACTGGCTTATTTCACTTAGCATAACGTCCTCAAGATTCATCCATGTTGTAGCATAGACAAGATTTCTTTCCCTTTTAAGATTGAATAACAATCCATTGTATGTATATACCACATTTTGATTTTTTGGTTTTTTGCTTTTTTGTGGGGTTTTTTGTTTGTTCATTTGTTTTTAAAGATTTTATTTATTTATGTGTCAGAGAGAGAGAGAGCACAAGCGGGGGGAGCAGCAGGCAGAGGGAGAAGCAGACTCCCAGCTGAGCAAGGAGCCCAATGCGGGACTTGATCCCAGGACCCTCGATCCCAGTTGAATCATGACCTGAGCTGAAGGCAGCAGCTTAACCGACTGAGCCACCCAGGTGTCCCGATATACCACATTTTGTATATCTATTTCATCTGTCAATGGATATTTGGGTTGCTTCCACATCTTGGCTATTGTAAATAGTGCTGCTATGAACATGGATGTGCAAATATCTCTTCAAGATCCTGCTTTCCATTCTATAGATATAAACCAGAAGTGGGATGGCTGGCTCATATGGTAGTTCTCTTTTTAATTTTTAAATTTAATCTGTGTTCCATAGCAGTTATACCATTTTACAACCCCCCCCCACACACACACACACAACAGTACACAAGGGTTCCAATTTCCCCACACACTCACTAATATTTGTTATGTTCTGGTGTTTTTTTTTCTTTGATAGTAGCCATCCTAATGGGTATGAAATGATATCTTATTTTTTTGATTTGCATTTCTCTGATGATTAGTGATGTTGAGCATCTTTTCACATTCTTGTTGACCATTTTTATACGGTCATCTTTGGAGAAATGTTTATTCATGTCTTTTGTCTATTTTTTAATTGGTTGATTCCTGTTGTTGAGTTGGGCGTATTTTTTGGGGTTTTTTTACAAATCTATTTATTTTTTTAAGTAGGCTCCATGCCCAGTGTGGAGCCCAACATGGGGCTTCAACTCACGACCCTGAGGTCAAGACTTAAAATCAAGAGTTGGACACTTAACTGACTGAGCCACCCAAGTGCCTCATGGGTGTTCTTTATATACTCTGGATATGAATCCCTTTTCAGATATATGATTTGCAAATATTTTCTCTCATTCTGTAGGTTGCCTTTTCACTCTGCTGATTGTGTCCTTTGATGCACAAGTTTCTAAGTTTGATGTAGTCTCATTTGTCTATTTTGCTTTTGTTCTCTGTGCTTTTGGTGTGATATCCAAGAAATCCTTGTGACATCCAATATCATGAAGCTTTCTCCCTTCATTTTCTTCCAGGAGTTTTGTAGTTTTAGGTCTTATGTTCAACGATTCAATCCATTTTTATTTAATTTTTATATAGGGTGCAAGATAAGAGTCCAACTTTATTCTTTTGTATGTACATATCCAGTTTTCTAACGCCTTTTGTTGAAGAGACTGTCCTTTCCCCATTGGATGATCTTGGCACCCTTGTTGAAGGTCATTTGACCATATATGTGAGGATTCGTTTCTGAGCTCTGAATTAAAAAAAAAAAATTTTTTTTTTCTTTAATTTATTTGAGAGAGAGAGAACATGAGCAGTGGGGAGAGGCAGAGGAAGAGGGAAAGCAGACTCCCTGCTGAGCAGGGAGCCTGATGCAGGGCTCAATCAGGACCCTGAGATCATGACCTGAGCTGAGAGCAGATGCTTAACCATCTGAACCCACCCAGGCACCCCATGAGCTCTATATTCGATTGCATTAGTCTATTGGTCTGTCTTTATGCCAGTACCACACTGCTTTGATTACTGTAGCTTTGTAATTCTTTTAATTTTTTTATTTTTAAGTAAAATAAATAAACCCCAGCATGGAGCCCAACACGGGGCTTGAGCTCATGACCCTGAGATCAAAACCTGACCCAAGATCAAGAGTCAGATGCTCAACCGACTGAGCCACCCAGGCACCCCTGTAATTTTTTTTAAATCAGAAAGTGTGGGTCCTCCAGTTGTCTTCTTCTTTTTTTAAAATTGTTTTGGCTATTCAGAGTTCCTTAAGATTCCATCCATTAGGATGAATTTTCCTGTATCTTCAAAAAATGCCCCTGGGATTTTTGATAGAAATTGCCCTGACAGTCATTGTTCTTTAATAAATGCAATGGAGAATCTCAAAAAAAGTGGTGAAAGTTACCAAGGCAGCAGACAGAAGCTTGATAGCTAGAAGCATGTATAATTTTCTCAACCTCTTTGTAAAATAAAACTATCACAGCAGAAAATTATACCAGTAAATGTATTTGTCTTAGTATGTCTTTTTCTCAGATCTCTACAAATTAAATGGTGGTCCTTAGGAGAAAGGGAAGAGAGAATCAGTTGTTTCCTTTGAGCAGTAATTTTTTTTTAAGATTTATTTATTTTAGAGAGAGAGAGAGCAAGCGAGCAGTGGAGGAGGGGTAGAAGGAGAGGGAGAAAAAATCTCAAGCATACTCTGCACTGAGCAGAGCCTGATGTGCGGGGCTTGATCTCATGACCCTGAGATCACAACCTGAGCTGAAACCAAGAGTCGGGCGCTTAACCAACTACGCCACCCAGGCATCCCAAGAACATAGTAATTTTAATAATAACAATAATAGAAAAAAAAAAAACAATAATAGTAGTGATTGCCATGGTATCATATAATTTGTTTAGCATTTATGTTATATAAAGCATTATAGTCCATTATATCATTTTATTTTAGTCCAAAGCAGCATGTCCCAAAGTTATGATCCCTGGAATACTGGTTCCTGGGAATCATTGCAAACTACATTCTTTTATACTCTGCACTTAGGGATTCATTGTTAAAAGCTGTGAGAAGTCCTGCTGCAGATATATAAAGAAATCAGTTCAGTTTTATATAAACCAGTGTTTACCAAACTGTTATGGCTACAATTTTTTTTTTTAGTAAACTTTGTTAATGTCCCATGAATGTAAGGTATGACTAAAGGCACTCAGAGCAGAGAATTTAAATGAACAGTTTTTATTTATTTATTAAAAGATTTTATTTATTTGAGAGAGTGTGAGAGTGTGAGAGAGAGAGAGAGAACACAAGCAGCGGGAGTGGCACAGGGAGAGGGAGAAGCAGGCTCCCCACTTAGCAGGGAGCCCAACATGGGGCTTGATCCCAGGACCCCGGGATCAGGACCTGAGCTGAAGGCAGACGTTTAACCAACTGAGCCACCCAGGTACCCCTAAATGAACAGTTTTTAAATGCTGCATTGCAAATATTGAGTTTGTTCACAGTGGAAATTCTTATTTCATGCACAGGACAAGGGAGCACATCAGTCAGCACAGGACTGATTTCTTCCTTCATGCCTAGAAGGAGCTAAAGCTGGGGGTGACAGTTGGCATGCATGGAGACCTGGGTGTGTTTGTC
Organism: Leptonychotes weddellii; assembly: GCF_054177405.1. Classification (NCBI taxonomy): domain Eukaryota; kingdom Metazoa; phylum Chordata; class Mammalia; order Carnivora; family Phocidae; genus Leptonychotes; species Leptonychotes weddellii. The sequence continues at coordinate 13,952,705 of NC_138371.1, read as the reverse complement.
ATAAAGAAACTGGACCATTTCTTCCATACGCTATACACATGAAACTGTGTACCATCCTATTTGCAGCAATACCCTTGCTGAAAAAGAGCAAATAGATTCTGAAGTTATATTGAGCCAGGCCAGACGAGATCTGTTAGATGAGAGCTACTTAATCACCTCTTCACATGATGATGATTTGGAGTATTTCCTATAGAGCAAAATAAATTACCTTTCATCCAGCATGATTAATCATATTGATTGTTTATATATTTCTCTCCCTGGCCATGATATATTCTCCTTCCTAATTTCTTTTAAAGAATGGCTTCTTCCAAAACACTAAGAGTCCAAAAACCTTTAAATGATGTATTATTTATCTCTCTGGCCACACAGATTCCTTCGGAGTCATTACTGACTCATTCCTACAGAGTCATTAAATCCATCAATGGCGCATTTGCTGACTTATTAATCAGCAGATTTGGTTTTCGGGAGACTCAGGTGGCTGTAGAGGACAGACCCATGAGGTGGTATCACATCCATTACCAGCATGGAGGGGCAAGGTGCTAACTTCAACCCAGGGGAACATGTGTGGGCCTGCAGCTCAGACAGTTTTGGAGGCCCTTTTTAAATAATTCAAATTATTAGACACTACATTGAATATTCACTTAGAATCATCATGTAAATGACCACCATAACAACAAAATACTTGAAGCTGACGAGCTCTGGAAAGATCTCAAAATTTAGGGAAAAAACCACATATTTAATATTTAGCTATCTGATACACGACTCAATAAAATTCTTGTCTGCATATGCTTGATCGCCTATTCCTGCAACAGTGATTTTGTCCTGCTTTCTATGGAGAGAATAGAAGGAGAAATCAGACTTTCCTCTGATTGGATCAATCCAGTAATGGATTGGTGGTGAATCACGATGGTGGATGAAATGATATTTTTGTTTTGTTTTGTTGCCATGGGTGAAAGGATGTTTTTTATTATTGATTGTGTGGAAAGATTTCTTTTGGCTTCACAACTTACTCTTGGTACAATTTTTAGGATTGTTATCAATTTTAGGAAAACTTCTCTCAAGTGTCTTTCACAGACGAGCTGTATGATTTCAAGGCATTTCAGAGGTTGGTTGTTGCAGAAGTGAATCTTAAATACTTTCTGAATTGGTAACACTCATGGAACACTCAGCTTGTCTTCGGGATCCCTAATGTTGTGGCATATTACGAGGGTCACGTCAGACCCTGCACTTTCATTTATCATGGTGGACTGTGTTGGTTGAGTGGGTGTTAGAACCATTACTAACAATTGTTCCTGTAGGGGGTGCAGCTAGAAATAACTAACCTATACACAGAAGAGTCTGTGAACCACTAAATGTCCTACTAAACCAAAACTAGATGTAACCCATCAACTTCCTTAGTCATGATCCAAAAATGCCCATGGCTCCTCCTATAGAACCCAACACAAAGGGAACTATGAGGAGAAGCTGCAGTGGGAAAGAAACAGTGGCCCCAGCCATTTGTGGGGCCAAAATATTGTACTCCTATAAATTTCATAAGAACACATGGCCATGGAAGCACTTACAAGTGCTCCCCTTGAGGAGCCATGAAACTTAAGCTTTATTGGTTTCATGGTAAATCCACTTCTTCATTTTTGTCCACTCCAATTTTCTTTGGTGGAGCTGCTGTAGTTTCTTTAGAAAGGATGCATGTTTGCTTGTTGAACCGAAGGACCAGATCTGTCAAAAATATGACACAACCGTGTAGGAGATGTGCACATGGCCGTATTTCAGCTGGCCAATTTATTACATTTAATAGAACAATTACTTGGCATTATGGGATCAGTAGCTCTTAAATCTGAGGTTAAAATCATCTCTGTAGCTTTTTAAAAATATAATGCACAATACACCCAGAAATTCTAATTCAGTAGACCCAGGGTGAGGCCTAGGAATCTCCAATTTTCAGGTTTCCCAGCTGATTCTGATGTGCTGCCAAGTTTGAGAACCACTGATGTAGACACAATATTTGGATGAATGCCTCTGCCTGCCGCAGTTCCATGGTACAAAATAAAGGGTGAACTTACAAAGAGGCTTTTGGTTTGGTGCAAGCAAGAGTGGTGAGTTCACCATCAAGTCAACTGCACCAGCAGTTAGTAAGGAGATTGTCATAGGTTTTATATTAGCTCAGACTCTTTTGGGTGCAAATAGAAATTCCAATTTCAAACTAGTTTAGGCATCGAAAGGAACTTATGGGCTCCTGTGGCCAGTGTCCCTTTCAGGCGTGGCTGAATTGAGGTTTCACATAGCCTTCCGCAGAGCATTTCCCATGGAGAGAAAGCACCCCTTTCAATAATGAATCTTGGAAGAGAGTTTTATTGCCCTGGCTGGGTCAAGTGTCTATTTCTGACCCAATCGCTACATCCAGACCATCTGACTGGCCAGGCCTGAGCCAGAGGACCACCTCAGGCCTTCAGGGTTGGTCAGCCTCACTGACCGATGGGACCTGAGAAAGGGGGTGGTTGTTCCTGTAAGGAAAATCAGGGTTGCAGGCAGAAACAACTGATGAATGGGTGGTTGGCTCAGTGACCTCTGGAGCCACTTCTAACTGAAGGCAGACTTGCTTTGTCTTTGCTCAGGCCTCAGACTTGCCCAGCTCCAGTGCCGTGCACGTCTAATGCCCTGTTCCTGACAACTGGGGCCATGGGGCGATGGGGAGGGGTGCTCTGGAACCTGTCTGGTGATCTGCGGCTGTCTACCTCCTGTTTGGGTGAGGTGCCTGCAAGCAGTTTTGCAACAGTCCAAAATGAGGTTGTGAATCAGAGGAGACTAAGCGGAGAGGTGGAGTCAAGATCCAAAGCCAAAGGAGGCAAAGTCAACAGAGGTTGACAACAGGATGTTTCCGAAGTACATGGAGGTGTGCATGCGAGAAAGTAATTTTGGAGCAGAAGCAAGGACAGCTAGAACAACTGGCAAGGCCATCTCCTGCAGCTGTTGGGGGGCCCAGAACAGCTAACCCCACGATCCGCTCACCAAACATGTTTCTCCGTAATGAGATAGGTGCTTTTTTGCATTAACTATCACACTATCACAAGTCAGTGGGAAGGCAGACCCAGAGATGGGCCACCCATATCCCCCTCAAGGAAGGTTCACTGTTGAGCTGTGGAGAGGTCTGTCACGGCACAGATCTCAGCTGATGGCTCCTTCAGGGCCTACCTGGGCAGCCAACAGCAGCTGGGTCTGAGATCATGCCCGCCCTAGGCAGCCTGCATCTAGATATGGAGTATGAAGGCCCGGCTAGTTCAGTCCACTGAGGGACAACTTCAATAGCCGTTGCTTGCTCTGTAGCTCTCCACCCGTCCAGGGGCTTTATGAGGCCTGCAGCTCCTTTTCCCCCTCTGCGCAGTTCTTCCCACAAGCTTTCACCAATATTGATCCCCAGTGAACATCTTGAACCCCAGACTTGGTTTCAGTATCTGCTTCTGGAAAACCCACCCTGTGATAAGTATCATTAGGTTACATTTTAATCAGCCTATTTGAAGTAAGAAGAAACCTGCAACTTGCAAACTACGTTTTAATTCATAAAAAAAAAAAAAGACCTAGGACTCCTTCTCTCTCCCTTAAAAAAACAAGGTATTGTGACACCTGAAACTAATACAACACTTAATTATACAGGGATTTTTAAAAAATTTTAAAATATGGATATCACATTGAAAAAACTAAACCATGTATTTGCATAATAATCAAATATAACAGAATGCTTTTTCTAAGTTGGTAGTTCTTATATAACTTTTTTTTTTAAGTGAGGATTTCTGGAACGATATAGAGAAGATTAGCATGGCCCCTGCGGCAGATGACACGTAAATTCATGAAGCCTTCCCTATTTAATAAATAAATAAATAAATAAATAAAAAGTGCAGATTCCCCCCTCAGTTCTTTTTATTAGCCTCTCTTAAGAATCAGAGTGAAACATTTTCTTTGATTTTGCCAAACTTTGAGGACCTTGTAAATTCACAAGAAGTTGTGTAAGGAAAAAGATCTTCTAGTTTAATTAAATATTTGGGTAGGAAGGAGTCATTGTCTTCATCAGATGTTTTCAATCAAAAATTTTAAAAATTAAAATAAGGGGGTGCTGGAGTGGCTCAGTCGGTTAAGCGTCTGCCTTTGGCTCAGGTCATGATCCCAGGGTCCTAGGATTGAGCCCCATGTGGGGCTCCCTGCTCAGTGGGGAGCCTGCTTCTCCCTCTCCCTCTGCCATTCCCCTGCTTGTGCTCTCTCTCTCTCTCTCTGTCAAATAAATAAATAAAATTTTTTTTTTAAAATAAAAATAAGATTAAACTCAACATTGAGACTGTTTAGAACACAGTGTTATTTTTCATTCACAAAGGCATATCGGTATCTCAAAACATATCTACATGATGATTTTGAACCTCGGTTTTATTTCATTACAGCTGTGGAGAGTATGTACTTAGTAGAGGCCTAGAGTTTTTAGAGTCCCTGTTAAATTATTTTCTGAAAAGGGAGTAAAATATCATAATTTAGACTCTTAAAATGTATTTTTTTAATCCAAGCCATAAAGCACACAGCTAAAAAATTGAAACAGCTCAGAACAGCTTATTATGAGAAAAGACCAATCCCCACATCGGTGCTCCTCACTTCCAGCCTGTCTCTCCTGAAGCAGCCCTGTTAATCATTTACGTTGTAAGTTCTGTTAGTGGTTACCTAATGCATCTCTAAATTACATACTTACATCGCCACTTCTTGATCTGTCAACTCAGGATATTAAATATTGATTTTCTGCTATCGTGGGTAAAGATTTAGTTCCTCCATTGTCCCAATTTGTATTTTTGTATTTCTATTTTTAGTTTCTTTGTAACTGTAAATAATATGCTAAAAACTATGTCTTATTCCATTGGTTTTCAAAGGCTCTCGTGATTGCTCCTTTTATGATGAGAATATTAACACCCTTATCCTTTCTTCCTCATCTCTTCCCTCCCTTATTTCCTGACCTCTGTTCACTGTTCTCTAACCTTTATGATGTCAATGTTGATAAATTTCTATTCTGTGGTAATCATAATTAACTTTGTCTAAAGGTTGGTTCTACGTATTGAAATGGAAAAAAACAGTGTTCCCTCTTCTATGAGTCATGACTGGTTTATCAGAGACCCATGTCATGTGCTTCGAACATACCTCCTTGTGGTTTCATTGTCATGAAACTTGAACCTCCCCAAGGGAAATGTTCTAGGCATCAAGGTCAAATGTCTTCTCCTTTCTTATATTCTGTCAGTTATTCAGAACCACACTCCAGTTTAGTTGCTGTAGATTTGAATTGTGGTTTTTTTTTTAAGATTTTATTTATTTGAGAGAGAGAGAGAGCACAAAAACCAGGGTGGAGGGGCAGAGGGAGAGGGAGAAGCAGACTCCCTGCTGAGCAGGGAGCCCGATGCGGCCTCCATCCCAGGAGCCTGGGATCATGACTTGAGCCCAAGGCAGACGCTTAATCGACTGAGCCACCCCGGTGCCCCTGAATTGTGATTTTTTAATTGATTTTTTCCCTACTTTCTGATTGCTTTCTCTCTTATTGTTGCTGGCGAATGAAAAATAATGGGCTTTATTCACTGTTATTTGCATATCTTATTGATTCTGTTGATTGAATTTTTTCTTCCCCTTCTCCTATATCTTGGAGAGCGTCCCCTTGGAGTGCTCTGGTTTCACATTCTAACATGGACTGATTTTTTTTTTCAGAATAGCTGCTCAAGTGTCACCTTGAAGTGTGCTTTCATTAGATGCCTGGTTAGTGACATGGTTTCTTAGATCCCTTATCATTCTCTGTCTTGGTGTTCACCTTCAGGTAAATTCTTCAGAAATAGTGTAACCTAAACTCTGTGAGTTCTTGCATGTCATAAAAAGAAAATGACCATTTCCCATTCTAAGTTGATAGAGTTTGTATGGTACCCTTGATTCAAAACTATTTTTCCTCAGAAATTAGCTGCTGAGAAGGCTAATGCAGTTGAGTTTTATTTCCCGAGGGTGACCTGTTGTTGTTCTCTGGAAGATTTAGAATATTCTTTTATTCTTGGTGCCCCGAAATTTCACAGTGATATATCTGAGCCTGGGTCTTTAAAAATTAGGAAATATTTAAGACATATGAAGGGGCATAAAGAATAATATAATGGAAATAAAACACTGGATATGCCTTTTTTCATTTAGTCTCCTTGGCTCGCGAAGGTCCCCCTTATTAGAATTTTTATTAGTGGAATGGATTGATCCTCTGTGTCTCTTTTTTTTCTCCTATTATCTCTCTTTTTTTTTTTTAAGATTTTATTTATTTATTTGACAGAGAGAGACAGCAAGAGAGGGAACACAAGCAGGGGGAGTGGGAGAGGGAGAAGCAGGCTCCCAGCGGAGCACGGAGCCTGATGCAGGGCTCAATCCCAGGACCCTGGGACCATGACCTGAGCCGAAGGCAGACGCTTAACGACTGAGCCACCCAGGCACCCTCTATTATCTCTTTCTTTGAGGATTTGTTGTTACTGTTATTTCTTGGGAGGGAAAATTCTCTGACTTTATCTTCCAATTATTCCTTTGATTTTAAATTTTTTATTACCAAATTTTCTTATTTCAAAGAGCTGATTCTTGTTTTCTTTTTTTAGATTGAGATATAACTGATATATAATGCTATATTAGTTTACAGTGTACAACATAATGATTTGATATATGTATGTGTTGCAAAATGATCACCACAATAAGTTCAGGTAACGTCTGTCACCACATACTTAAATTTTTTTCTTGTGATGATTTCTTTTAAGATTTACTCTCTTAGCAACTTGAAGATTACACAATACAATGTTGCAAACTATAGTCACCATGCTGTATATTGCATCCACAGTACTTAGCCTATGACCTGAAGTTTCATTCTTGCTTTCTGAGGGTCCCCTTATATAAGTACTTTCTATGAGTACTATGTCTTTCTTTGAAGGATTTTATTTATTTATTTGAAGGAGAGAGAGAGAGATGTGAAGAGAGAGAGAGAGAGGGTGCCTGGGTGGCTCAGTTGGTTAAGTGACTGCCTTCGGCTCAGGTCATGATTCTGGAGTCCCAGGATCGAGTCCTGCATCGGGCTCACTGCTCAGCAGGGAGTCTGCTTCTCCCTCTGACCCTCCCCCGTCTCATGCTCTCTCTCTATCTCATTCTCTCTCTCAAATAAATAAAATCTTTAAAAAAGAGAGAGAGAGAGAGAGAATGAGCTGGGGGAGGGGAAGAGGGAGAGAGAGAAGCAGACTCCCCACTGAGCAGAGAGCCCCACATGGGGCTCAATCCCAGGACCCCGAGATCATGACCTGAGCCAGTCAGACACTTAACTGACTGAACCACCCAGGCACCCCATCCCTATATTTTTAGCTCCTCTCTCATACCTGTCTGTCATACCTGAACCCAGAACCACTCTGGAGCTCTGTTGAGAAGATTGGTTCCCTTCTCCACTGCAGCTTCCTCCTAGAATATTCTAAACTGCCACCTCCTCAGCTATTAAACTTCTATCTGTTGCTGTCTTCCAGAAATTTGCTTACGTCTGTCATCTGCAAGGTCACCCTCTGAATAGCTTGCTTTTATTCCTGTTTTTATTCCTGTACTATTATTTTAATGGGATTTCTACAGAGAATCAAAAATATGTGCTCAGCAGGTAGATGCCATCATGAATCAAAAAAAAAAAAAAAAGTAAGGATTTTCCATTCTGCCCTCATTTAAAAACTTATAGACGTGTAGAAAAGCTAGCCAGTTTATGACATGTTTCTCCTGAGGACCCTGTAAGGATAAACTTCCTTATATATAAGGATAAACTTCCTCATATATATATATATATATTTGAATATAAAACAATTAAGTTCTCATTATGAATGAGAACTCCTTGTGTCTAATACCTGACAGGTACTGCCTCCTTGAATGCTCATTTTACAGATGGAGAAACTGAGGCCCAGTCCAGCAGTTTACACAAGGCCACTCAACTAGCGAGTGGCAATTCAGTTTCAAAACCTAGTTCTGTCTGCTTCCTACACCGTGCATGTTGCCTATGAGGGGGCATAGGCTGATACAAAGTATGAAGGATGCCAACAGAAGCAACTTCTGAGCATAAAATACAGACCCTAAATATCTAGTTCCATTGATTGTGGCCACAGTCCATGTGTACAACAAAGGTGACCAGAAATTCTTTGTGAGGAGAAGGTACTCTTCTCTCTGCCTAAGACTGAACATTCCGAGGGAGCAGGTTTAATTGACCCACAAGTCTTTTGTGGTAAGCAGGCTGTTGTCTTTTATTTTAGTTCTCTTCTTGAGAGGCTCTGCTGAACTCTGTCCTCAGCAAATGCACTACAATCATACTGGCATTTCAGTTTCGGAGAAAAAAAATCATTAATTACAATGTACATTATTGAACACCCATAGTAGTAGGATTCCACTCTGGGAAGGACAGCATATGAACCCTGTATTAATCAATTATTGCTACAAATCCAAACCATACTGACAGCATTAGGCATGTGATTTTTTTTTTTTAAAGGATGGAACTGCTTTACTTATACTAATCTCATGTTTCCTTTCCTCAGTTTGAAGTTTTAAAAGACTGACATTTTCTGCGGGTTAATTAAATCAAATATTTAATACTATTTTTAAAAACCCATTTCATGACAATGAATTGTACATATGCAGATGGAAAGAAATGAGAACTGTAGCTCTCCAGATGGAAGCTCTTCAGAACAGATGCACATCATCTCGACATGTGCTCTGGAGGAAGAGAATTAATCAAAATAAGGAATAACAATGTAGTGCTTAATGGTTATGGCTGGTTCCTAATTTATAGGATAACTGACGTATGTGGGGGAGTCAGAATGCAGTGAGGCAAATGCAAAGAGCCACTGCTTCATATGGTATAATTTGCAAGGGAGTCAGGAACAAGGGATATAGCTTGTCTCGTTATTTTAATTATTGTTTTAATTAATTGCTGGAAGTGAAATTGCCATCTCTAGAAACCTTGAGATAGGTTTCTAGCAAGGAAGTACAGAGCCCTCACAAAGGGCTCAGAATACCGGTCCTCCAGCTCTGATTTTCTCTTCTTAGCAAGTTGATAGAAACACCTAACCTAGGGGAAATATTATCAGCTAATATTATTTTCCTCAGTATATCTTTTTCTACTGAGCCAATTAATCTTTAAGAAGATTTCTCTTTTGGGGCGCCTGGGTGGCTCAGTCGTTGGGCGTCTGCCTTCGGCTCAGGTCGTGATCCCGGGGTCCTGGGATCGAGCCCCACATCGGGCTCTCTGCTCGGCGGGAGGCCTGCTTCTCCTTCTCCCCCTCCCTCTGCTTGTGTTCCCTCTCTCGCTGTGTTTCTCTCTGTCAAATAAATAAAATCTTTAAAAAAAAAAAGATTTCTCTTTTTGTGCTTTATGGGCTGAGTATTGGTATTTTGCCTGTGCTATTCAAAGAAAAAAAGGGAAATTCTTGGCAAAATAGATTTGTGTTGCAGTTGATTGGAATGGAAAGATTTGAATGATGAATTCAGATGAGTTCTGCCTGCATTCTGCCAAATTTTTTTTCTTTTAAAGATTTTATTTATTTATTTGACAGAGAGAGACACAGCGAGAGAGGGAGCACAAGCAGGGGGAGTGGGAGAGGGAGAAGCAGGCTTCCCGCCCAGCAGGGAGCCTGATGCGGGGCTCGATCCCAGGACCCTGAGATGATGACCTGAGCCGAAGGCAGATGCTTAACGACTGAGCCACCCAGGCGCCCCCCAATTTTTTTTAGTAGGAGAAGGGGATCAAAAGGTTAAAAATGAGGGAAGGAAGGGAGGGAGGAAGGCAAGCAGGCAGGCAAACCAGTGACAATTTTGCAAAAACCTCTGCCCTGTATTCAGATATTTAAGCCACATTTGCCTTTGATTTCTCTCTGAAATAGCTCTACAAAACTCAAGGTATACTTGAAATTTAAGCAAGGTTAATAAAAGAACCTGTAAGCCTGGGAAAGGTATTAGAGCCAGATTCATGCCCAGATAATATTGGCCAATGAAATCATCTTTATGAGAGAGAAGAAAACTTCAGTGGTGTAAGATACCATGATGATATGAGAGGCTAGACCTGAATATGACCCTTAGAGTCAAGATCCTAGCAGGGCAGAAAAGCAGAACAAAAGGAGAACTGAAGTATGGCTTACTAGAACCTTCCACCAGCCCCTATGCAGCATCTAGAGCTCAACTTATTGAAGAAATGAAACATGAAATTCCAGATGATGTAAAGCCGTTTCAGACAATGTTTATACCCAGAGGGCAAGGGAGAATTGAGGCCATTGTGTAGATAACAAAGGCACATCTTTCTTTGTTGGAGATTTAGACGACTGGAAAGACGGTCTTTGGGCCATGATGGGTAAAAGTGCTATATGGAGCCAAGAGGATGCACTGAAGATGAGCTGCTGTGATCTCATGTAATAAGGCCAAGGACATCTTACTTTACAGTAACGCAGAATTGGATACACAGTGACATGGTGGTTTATTGGTGATAAACAGCAGAGTAGTATATACTTGAGAGCACCAAAATATATAATAATCACAGTCCGAAGGAAAGTACACATAAAACATGATATATTGGATTTGGCTTTTTAAATTATGTGAATTTATGTCCATTTTAAAGTAGAAGCTAATGATTTTTAAATGATATGGCAATTAGAGTTGGAATCTAGAAATGCTATTTTAAACTTCGCAAGTCAGGAACAATTCCACAGGATACCTTCACTGTGAATAAGGAATAACTTCAGCTCTGTCCTACTGATGCTGACCGATAACAGTGTGGGGGCTGATATGAACATCAGAACTCTGCAAAATGCAGAGTTCTGAATCAGTTGCCAGTGTTTAGAACATCTCAAGTGCTTAAAAGAAACTTTAAAGATGACAAATATCAGCTTTTCATTTTTCCAACTCTACTATATTTTCAAATTAGCTGCTGACTAGTCACAATGCTTAACTGCTAAAAGTTTAGCAAAATGTCTGTATTAAGTAGATTTATGTAATACAGGGCTTAAACGTCTTTTTTCACCGAGGAGTAAAAAGTAGAATTCATAGGGCAATGGCTAAGCACACGAGCTACAGTCAGAGAGACCCTATGGGAATCCTACCTCTGCTCTGACAGCGTGAAAATGATTTCTAAACCCTCTGAGCCTAAATTTCTTCATTCAGGGGCCTAATAATCGTACCTATTCTTTAGGTGTTATAAAGATTAAATGAAATAAAGTACTTGATAAGTGCCTGACTTATAAGATACAAGATTTTTTGTTACATTTTAATGGAAATTATTCAACATGATGCTATTTTAATAGATACAGTTTGGGAGCATAAATACAAGGGACTTTAACAGAAACATCAAAAAATTAAATACAAAATTTCCTTCCTGATGAAATGCATGGCTTAACATGCTTACCTGGAGTCATCTTTGCAAATTTCTACCTGTGGATGTTTTGGGCAAATAAGTGAGTTCAGCAGATTGTTTATACAGGTTCTAACTCAAAGGAAGAGGAATGCTGAATTTACTGATTTATTGATCGATTCATTCATGACTGTATTCAGTCATGGATTCAGTGTTCACATTCCCTCTGTCCAGAATCTGAATTAAGACCCAGGGGAAATTTTAATCCATGGGAGGCTGAAAGGTCATTTAGAACAAGGCTGAGACAGCTAAATTGGGCCAAGCAGGAGATAAGAATGCAGAAGGAGGGAGATGAGGGAGAGAGTGAGAACCAGAGCCAACATGAGTGAGAAACAGGTGCCAGATGGGGGCAAGGCCTTGATTAGGACTGATTCTGTTTCTAGACTCACGCACACTGATGACCCTTTGGCTCTGGGAGATTTCCCTGATACCCTAAATTTTTGCTACCTCCCTCCCCATTGTACCCACTCTTGGTTAAATGGGTTTCCATGCCTTACAACTCCAAGGGAAGAGCCTGGTGCATAGTGGATGCTGAAAAACAGTTTCCTTTGGAGTTCATAACTTTCCTGGGTTTCCTGTTGACTCAGGGTGGAAACTCTTTCCTTGAAGCTAGTGAGAGTCAAAACATCATACCAGTATCAGTGTCTCTTATTCTGGTGATCCTCCCAAAAAAGGAACATTTAGGGGGAGTTAGTGGTATGGGACTTTGATCCTTGGCATCATTACCTCCCCCATTTGTTTAATGCTACCAAGTTTGCTGGTTGGCAAATGGACATGATGAGGGCAGCACCAACATTCAAGTAGGTACAGAAGGGAAGAGTCAGAAATAGGCATATTCTTTTTTTAAAAAAATTTTAAGTAATCTCTACACCCTACATGGGGCTCGAACTCACGACCCCAAGATCAAGAATTACATGCTCCTCTGACTGAGCTAGCCAGGTGCCCCAGAAATAGGAATATTCTATATTGATATATCATTATTCCTCTAACTAACATGATCACTTAGAGACATGAAATCTGTTGACAGTTTGGAGGACAAAGGCTCCGGGATGCTAAGTGAGGGTCCAATAAGAGTGCAAGAGACAAATGCCCATTTTCCCCCAACTCTCTTCTCTATTGTGGCCGTTATTCGGTACCATATAGCCTCTTTGCAATGACCTGTCCTGGTGGGGTGTGCTACGCTGGATTAACATAACGGCCCTTCTTTAATCGCTATTAATATGACTTTTTCCAAAGTCTTGAACACTGTTGACAGAAACTGCTTTAAGCTAAGGCACAGGAATGTTGGGCACAGAACCTGCAGGGCTTAGTGAATGGAAGCTGAAATTCCACACTGCTAATGAAGCGTGATATTTAAGAGTTGAAGCAAATTACCTATGAGGTCTCAGCCTTGAGCTCTAGGAAGTAAATCTCTTATACAATTACAAGGTTAAATTAACTGTCCAAATTAAAAAAAAATTAACTGTCCAAATATTATTTATTGCCTTATAATATTTAGCTCTTTATCCCTCAATAATTATTATTTACTAAATAACTATTACTAGTCTTAAGGAGTAAAGTACTACATGTAATAATAATTATTATAAATAAAGTCATTATTTATACATATCATATAGAACTTACCATGCTAATTCAAATATCTACTATCTACATTTCATATACTGTTCATTGTATTACAATATATAACACTTTACCCCTATCTAATTACTAGTATATAGTAGTGTTAGTACTTTGTACTAGTAGTCCTAGCAACTAGAAATCACTTATTACTAATAATTAGTATTATTTAGGTATAAAACAAGCTAAATGTAGTAATAAATATATAAATACACATACATAAATACTTGAAAATAAAGCTCTCATACACTTATAAAAATAAAGTGCTATATAATTATTTCAGAATATTTGGAAAATATAGAAAATAGAAAAAGAGGGGCGCCTGGGTGGCTCAGTGGTTAAGCGTTTGCCTTCGGCTCAGGTCATGATCCCAGGGTCCTGGGATCGAGTCCCACGTCGGGCTCCCTGCTCGGCGGGAAGCGGGCTTCTCCCTCTCCCACTCCCCCTGCTTGTGTTCCTGCTCTCACTCTCTCTCTCTCTGTCAAATAAATAAATAAAATCTTAAAAAAAAAAAAGGCTTCAGGATGAAACATCCAAAAAAAAAAGAGGATAGAAAAAGAGACAGAAAATCCCATATTACACAACTCCCAAAAACTATCACTTCTTGATGTGTTAGTCTATTTCCTTTTGATCTATTTTCTACACGAAAGTTGTATTATTGTTGCTGTCATTTTCCTTGATTGTGATTGTAATCATATAGAATTTTGTACTTTTTAAAGATAATATAATATCTCTAGCATTTTCCAAATTTTCATGAGGTCTTCCTAAATGTAATTCATTATAACACAGTTTTTCATCGTACATTAACTTTATCATCTGGAAGTGGAAATTTAAGTTCTTTCCAAATAATTTTAATGCTTATTCTTTGAATATTTTAAAGTAAGTTTTTGTTAGAATGTAGGAGCATCTTTCTAGTATCTGTATTTTACTTGTTTAAATCTGCTTAGTTGTTTCACAGAGTCACTCACGATAAATCTTTTTAATTCATAGGAAATTTAGATATTTATGCTTAAGACGCAAAGGAATTTACTAAAAAAAAAAAATGCTAAAGAGTCACTCCTCTGAGTCTTTCTAGTTTGTTTGAAGACAGTTTGGGAGTTCCTAGAGTCTCTGTGATCATATTCTCAGGGACTCAGTCACTAATGCTAATGTATTTTGGTTTTTGGAGGCATTTCTCTGAGAACTGTCTGGGTAAAGTGATTCAGTGTAATATTTGGAATATTTTCCTTATTGGTGTTTTGCTTGAACTTTATTAGATTTTTTTAGGGGGGGAGGGACAGAGGGAGAAGGAGAGAGAGAATTGTAAGCAGACTCCACACCCAGCACAGAACTGGGCACGGGGCTCGATCTCACAACCCTGAGATCATGACCTGAGCTGAAGTCAAGAGTCGAATACTTAACCAACTGAGTCACCCCGGTGCCCCTATTAGATTTTTTAAATAACAAAAGTGACATGATTTAACAAGTCATATAATACAGAAACATTTAAGAAATGTAACAATCTGCCCTCTACTCCTGCCCCCCAAGATAAATGTAACAGTTTGCTGTGTAACCTTCTGTGTCTTTATGCTCATGTTTATGTATATAACCATGATCCTTTAGTGATATGTGATATATATACATAAACACACACATACAACAGGGGGAGCTTGGGATATTTTGTTATTTAAAAATATCATTACAGGGCGCCTGGGTGGCGCAGTTGGTTAAGCGACTGCCTTCGGCTCAGGTCGTGATCCTGGAGTCCCAGGATCGAGTCCCGCATCGGGCTCCCTGCTCAGCGGGGGGTCTGCTTCTCCCTCTGACCCTCTTCCCTCTCGTGCTCTCTGAATCTCATTCTCTCTCTCTCAAATAAATAAATAAAATCTTTAAAAAAAATAAAAAAATAAAAATAAAAATATCATTACACCACATACATTATTCTACAATGTCTTTTTTCACTTAGTAATATATATATCATGGGTATCTCCAAAGCAATAATATACACCTAACACCCTTTCTACTAGCTGCATAATAGTACATGGTATGGGTATAGCAGTTTATTCAACTGTTCCTAATAGTGTACATTCAGGGCATTTAGAGGTAGATTTTTTTACATTACAAATAATGCCATAATAAAGATTCTTCAACATATATTCTTATACATTGCTTTTTTATTTCTATGGGCTACATTCTTCTAAGTGGAATCCTTAAAGCATATGGATATTTCAATTTTCAGGAGATATTTCCAGATTAATTTCACAAAAGATTGTAGCAATTGACAGCTATGTGTGAGATTGCCAGTTGCAGCTCCACCCTCAATAACATCAAATTCTGTTGCTCTTAATAATTGACAATCTGAACTTGAAACATTGTCCTGCTTAACTTGCATTTCCATACTATTAATAGAGTTATGTATATTTTCAGGTGTTTGTTGATGATTGCATTTTGTCTGCGAATACCCTGTTCATATCTTTGCCCATCCTTTTGCTGGGTTGTTTGTTTTCTTATGAATTAATAGGAAGAATTTGTACATTAGGGGAAATGACACTTGCCCTGTCACACACTATGCCAATTATTTTGTACCAATCTACCATTTGCTTTTCAACTTAATTTATTATATCTTTTCTCACATAATTAAAAAACTAAGTATGGAACTTTATTGTTTGGGAGGTGTATTTCAGATGGAAAGTAAATTGTGCCAAGACTATTTATTCAAATAGTCATACATTACCCTGAATTGAAATGTCAGCTTGGTTATATATCAAGCTACTACCTATCTTTGGATTTGTTCCTGTTGTCTCTATTTTATTTCATTGCTCTAGTAAGACCTCAACTATGATATATCATGCTAGTGTTCTCTATTGGAGTAAGTAAATTAAAATAATTATTTTGACTTGTTTACTATGAACATAGTGTTCTTCCATTCTTTCGGTATTGCCCCATAGACATTAAAATATAAAATGTTTTAAGCTAATGGGCAGGAATACCATTTTATCACAGTAGCTTTGTAATAAATTTTAATGTTTAGCAAGGCAAGATGGTACCCATGCTCTGCTCATGTATGCGTGTGCACCTGCTCATGCACACATACACACATCTTCCTTTAAAATTATTGCCTATTCTCAGATACTTATCCCTCCATATAAACTTTATGTTCATTTTGCCTGGTTTTATTTTATTTTATTTATTTTTTTTTTTTAAGATTTTATTTTTTATTTATTTATTTGAGAGAGAGAGAGAATGAGAGAGAGAGAGCATGAGGGGGGGAGGGTCAGAGGGAGAAGCAGACTCCCCGCTGAGCAGGGAGCCCGATGTGGGACTCGATCCCGGGACTCCAGGATCATGACCTGAGCCGAAGGCAGTCGCCTAACCAACTGAGCCACCCAGGCGCCCTTGCCTGGTTTTAAAACATCGGATTATGATTGCATTTGCATTAAATTATTGTAACCATCAGGAAATGATTGGCCTTTTTAATATTAAGACTGCCCACACGGAATCAGGAAATGTTTCTCTATTAGTTCATGTTTTGTTTTATACCCCTAAACAAAAATTATAGTTTTCCAAATACAGGTCCTGTGCCCTTCTTGTGTTGTGGGCTTTTGTTTTGTTGGTTTGGTTTGGCTAATATCAATGGAATTTTTTTTTCCATTTCTACTCCTAACTGGTTATTGCTATTATAGATACAATTATTATTCTGGGTTTTTCATATATTTATCTTGTACCTAATCACATTACCAATTTCTCTTATTACTTCCAAAAGAACATTATCAGCCTCTTGGCCTTCTTTTTTTTAAACAGATTTTATTTATTTATTTGAGTGAGAGAGCGAGCGAGCGAGAGCAGGAGCAGGGGGAGGGAAAGGGAGAAGCAGGCTCCCCGCTGAGCAGGGAGCCTGACACGGGCTTGATCCCAAGACCCTGGAATCATAACCTGAGCTGAAGGCAGACGCGTAACTGACTCAGCCACCTAGGCACCCCTAAATCTTCTTTTTTAAGATTTGATTTATTTATTTGAGAGAGGGAGAACACATGAGCAGGAGGAAGGACAGAGGGAGAGGGAGAAGCAGACTCCTGGCTGAGCAGGGAGCCCAATGTGGGGCTCGATCCCAGGACCCCAGGATCTGACCTGGGCCAAAGGCAAATGCTTAACTGACTGAGCCACCCACGTGCCCCAAACATAGTATTTCTAAGTCACTTTTGCAAGGGGTTACATTTGGATTTTTTTTCTTTTTTTTAACGATCAGCTGTTGGCTTTCCATATTCTTTCTTTGTTAATTTCTTGAAGTACACTGTGCAAGAGATGATGGAGGAGACCCCCTTAATGGTGAGATTTTAGGCCACTGGAAAGAGCTGGGCCCTTGATGAATTCTGTCCTGGCTACTGCCCAATGCCTGGAATTCCAGTCAGAGCTCCATTCCTTTAGCAGAGTTCCTTACTGCCTCAGGTTATAGCATCACTTGGAGAAACTAAGGGAAGGAGTGGGATGCATCCGAGGAAAAAGCATGTTTCACACCATTTGCAACAAAGGAAATTTATTTTTTATGCTCGTACAGAATATAAAAACAATCTTTATGCTTGTACTTCACTGCCATTTTTCAGGCAGAAATTAATGGCCATTTTTTGAAAAAGAGGCAAAATTGTTACAAAGATATGCAAATGTGAAATACAGACAAATAAAAGATACTCTTTCATCTGTTCAAAGTGAATTTAACAGCAAAGTTGCTGCTGTTGAGCTTGAATGAGAGGATGAAATTGTGGAGTGCTATGTGATAAAACACAAATGCCATCTTTGACGTTCAGTGGTTTCTAGCTTTTGATTTGGCCGACAAGTGATGAAAAACTCTTGTTCACAAACATAGTTCACTAACGCAGTAATAGAATCAGAGCTCCCACGGCACGCTTTTTGAGACAAGGGCAGGCTTGAGGCAGATTTTTCCAGGACTCTTTGGGTTAATCCATGTAGCATCTGTTCCTTTGTGAGGTCATTTTTGGCATTGCCTGCATGCTTGATGTCAGCAAGTTAAGGGTCATGAACACACATTTAATTTCAAGATCACTGGAGCAGAAATAACCATCAAAAGGATTCTGTAGGGTTCCAGGTGCCTACAGATTTTTGCCTGCAGAAAAATTGGAAAAAAAAAATCACTCTCTATTTCAGCCTAAAGAAATACTTTTTTCTAGCATTGAAAATTCAATGTGATTGCCTCTTCCTGTCTTCTTTTCCAGAGGAGCAGTTTGCATGGAAGAGAGGGTTAGCAGCTTTCCTAATAGAATGTAAGGCTTTGAATGGAAAGAATGACCTCGTTGATTTGATTAGAAGTATCCACCAATAAGCCATGAATAAAGTCATCCATGTCCAGTTGTCCTAAGTAAATATTCCTTTACTTGTAACATATTTGTTTTCCTGAAGATCATTCAGGTGCTGAAGACCTGTCTTCTAGAAAGCCAGCAAATTTCTGTATATAAGAAAAGTACATTATTTTCTGCTGCCCTTCTTGTTTCAAACTAACTCCTCAAGAAGTGGTGGTTTGAGGATCTGAAGTAGATGTCTTCCATGAAAATGGGCCACCAGGCTTAACACGGGAAAGTTGGCAGTTTTCTTTGCCATCAGTGTTTGCCTAGGTAGAAAGCCATGAAGCACATACATTTCTTCTCCAAAGCTGGAGGTATAGATGTTCTGCAAAGCATCACAGAGCTCCATCTCTATGGAGAATATTGAGATGGTTTTTCTAGTGGCAATTTTACTTTGCAGATTCCATTCTAAAGTTATCAGTGGTCTCTGCATATCTAAAGGGGGATTATAAAAGGTATTCTTTGATGGTGGTAGTGCAACACAAGGGAGGAAAATCAAAAAGTGATCCCATGGTAGGTCCTGCTAAGGGCATAGCTGACAATTTCTCCATTTCTTCTTTATTAGGTAGCATCTCTCTATAAAGAAGAGCTTTCTTTCATCACCTGGAGATGAGCCTCTGTTCCTTCTATAAGGTAAGAGTTACAGTCTCTTCCTCTCCTCCCAGAATAAAGCCTTATGATTAATAATCACCTCCAATAGTGTTAAATGAATTTCTTCTTTTTTACCCCGTTCTTTTCCTTCTTTTTAAGTTTGAATGTCATATGGACCAGGGATTTTTATTTATTTACTTTTACCATCACTGTATAGTCATTATTCCTTCTGATGCTCCAGTTGTCCTAAATTTAGCTCCTTCATTCTGGCTTTGGAGCCCTTTTGAAACATCCCCATTAGACTTTGAGCGCTTTCTTGCCTTAGGGCAAACAGATGTTCGCCTTGCCATGTACTTTCCATGCTCCAGACCTGAAATGGCTCATTTCTCTAAGAAGTCCTGCTTCCCTTTAGTAGAAAATATTATTTACAAATCAAAGTCTGGGCTCTCTAGAAGTCTACATTGTCAATGGGGAAAAATATTTTAGATGTTATAGCCTGGCAACTACAGTCATTAGACCTTTTTTACCCTTTTATGCACAACAGCATCCCAGGCTGGCAAATACTCTAAAATTGTTTTGAGTGAATTTCTACTTTAATAGCATACTTAGGCATAACTTTTTTTTTCAAAATGAATTTTAAAATCAAAGAAAAAGATCATTTTGGAGAAGATTTAAAGAACCCTGCAAAGGTTCCTCAGAGCTCCCCAAGAAGTGCCTGGATTTGTGTTTAGGAATTCTCTATAGGTTAGAGAATGGCTGTCCATTGTTATCACCTGGGAAGTTTTACAACAAATCCTGATACCAAGGTCCTGCCTCAGAACTATTAAACCAGAATATTTAGGGGTCTGTCTTAGCATCATTGTCTTTGTTTGGTATTTTGTTTTGTTTAAATCCTCCAGGTGATTCTAATGTGCAGCCAGAGTTGAGAACCCTTCTGTTAAGCAAGCCAACACCCATCGAGAATAGTAACACCTAAATGTATAATAGTATACTAATAATATATATAATAATATATAATAATAACACCTTCTACATTTCATTGATCCCAAGGAGAAATGAAATAGCCAGGACAATGGGCGTCTGGGCAATTGTTGGAAGGTGCAGGGAAGAAAAAAAAAAAAGAAAAAGTACAGGCTTCATATACAAAATGAACTGCTTTTTTGCTTCGATCAAATCTGATGACCAAGACCTCCAAAGTGTTTACTCAAGAAGCAATAAAACTTTATCAGGAAATATTTGAGCTGCTGGCCGACTGACAGAGTTAATGCACCCGTTGGATAATTCCAGCCTTGACGTTTATCCATGTCACCGTGTCCCAGGGTTTGCTGGCTACCATTGCTCCTATTCTGGAAGAACTTGGAGCTGGAACTCAAAGCTACCACTGCTTTTCTTCTGATGCATAAAATAATTTCCCAAATCTATCATGTCACTAGGTGTCTCTCTGGATATAATGGCCTGAAATCTGAAACAATGGAACTGCTACTGGGGAGAAATGGCTTTCCCATTTAATTTGTCAGACTTCCAACCCCTCAAGTTGCAGCCAAACCTCTATATTTCAGAATTCAATCATAATTGATTGAAAATGTTTTCTTAAGAGCCAGTTGACTAAAGACAATGTCCTAGAAGGTTTTGTCCTTCCAGCTTTTTAATACATAAATTTTCAAACATGCAGAAAAGTTGAAAAAAGTAGCACAACAAAGATCTGTGTATCCCACACTCAGATTGAACAATTGACGGCATTTTGTTGTGACTATCAGTGTGCGAGGGTTGGCATAACTGGGTGACTCAGACAACAGGGACTTATTTTTTCACAATTCCAGAGGCTAGAAGTTCAAGATCAAGGTGTGGACAGAGTTGGTTTCTTCTGAGGCCATTCTCCTTGGCTTGTATGGATGGCCATATTCCCTGTGTCTTCACTTGACCTTCTCTCTGGATATGTCTGTATCCTAATCTCTTCTTATAACGACACTAGTCAGATTGGATTAGAGCCTGCTCTAAGGGCCTCATTTTGACTTAAGCACCTCTTCAAAGACCGTATTTTTATTTTATTTATTTATTTTAAAGATTTTATTTTATTTGTTTTAGAAAGAGAGCGTGAGAGAGTGTAGGGCAGGGAGGAGCAGAAAGGGAGGGAGAAGGAGGGGCTGAGCGTGAGCCCTTCATGGGCCTTTGATCTCATGACCCTGAGATCAAGACCTGAGCTGAAACCAAGAGTTGGAAGCTCAACCGACTGAACCATCCAGGCACCCCTAAAGGCTCTATTTTTTTTTTAAGATTTTATTTATTTATTAGAGAGTGATCGAGAGAGAGAGCACAAGCCAGGGGGAGAGGCAGAGGGAGAAGCAGACTTTCCGCTGAGTGGGGAGCCCAATATGGGGCTTGATCCCAGGACCCTGGGATCATGACCTGAGCTGAAGGCAGGCACTTAACCGACTGAGCCACCCAGGTGCCCCTAAAGGCTCTATTTTTAAATACAGTCATATTCTGAGGTACTAGGAGTGAGGATGTCAACATATGAATTTTGGTGGGGGGTCATAATTCAGCCCACTTCTTCCTATCATATATAGATATATAGATGTATTGATTTGATGATCCACTTGAAATCTGTAACAGACATTATGACATCTCACTCCTAAATACATTACTTTTTTTTTTTTAAGATTTTACTTATTTATTTAACAGAGAGAGAGAGAGCACAAGCATGGGGAGCAGTAGAAGGAGAGGGAGAAGTAGTCTCTCTGCCAAGCAGGGAGCCCGATGCAGGATTTGATCCCAGGACCCTGGGATCATGACCTAAGCCAAAGGCAGACACTTAACCACCCAAGCACCCTTACGTCACTTTTTAAAAAGATTTATTTATTTGAGCGGGGCGGTGGGGAGGGAGGGGGGCAGAAGGAGAGAGAATACTAAACAGACTCTGTACTGAGCTTAGAGCCAGACAAGGGGCTCTATCTCATGACCCTGAGTTCACAACCCGAGCTGAAACCATGAGTCGGACATTCAACCAGCTGCACCACCCAGGTGCCCCCTAAATATATCACTTTGCATCTCTTGAGAATAAGAATGTTGGGTTTTTATGTAACCTTAATACCATTATCACACTTGAGAAAATTTAAAATATTCTGTATTTAATCCATATGGATTTTCCCCAATTATCCAGAGAATTTTTTACGACTGTTTTTTATTTTCCTAGATAATGATCCAATAAGATTCATACTTGAATTTGGTTTTTATGTCCTTTTAGTCTTTTAAAATCTAGAATAGTCTTGGGGCGCCTGGGTGGCTCAGTCGTTAAGCGTCTGCCTTCGGCTCAGGTCGTGATCCCAGGGTCCTGGGATGGAGCCCCACATGGGGCTCCCTGCTTGGCAGGAAGCCTGCTTCTCCCTCTGCCTCTGCCCTTCCTTCCTGCTCGTGCTTTTTCTCTCTCTCTCTCTCTCAAATAAATAAAATCTGAAAAGAAAAAAAAACACAACATCTAGAATAGTCTATCCTGCCCTGCCACCCATCGCATCTTTGTTCCCTGCCCCACCCCCCATATAGCACTAATTTTTTGAAAACACTGGCAGGTTGTCTATAGAATGCTTCACATTTTAGATTTGACTAATTATTTCCTTATGATCTAATTTAACTTGTTCCTCTCCAGACTCTGTTTATATAAATAGAAGTTAGATGTGGTTAGATTGTAGAACTGACAGTATTTTTTCTATTACGTCTTAGAGTCTCTTTCTCCTCCCCTTGACTCCAGGCCCAGCCATGTGACTTGCTTTGTCCAAGCAAATGTGACAGGAGCAGAGACTTGAAATGTGCTTGTGCGGCAGGACTTGCCAGTCCTTGCTGCCCTTGGGGGCCCTGGGACTGAGTGGGCCAGCCTGCTGGCTGAGGGCGGCGTGTGCTAACATCTCCATACCCCTTGCCAACGTCGAGCGTGAAGCCATCCTCAGCTATCGGGCTGGCTCAGCCCAGAATTATCTCTCTGATCCAAAGAACAATAGGAAATAATAAATGGTTATTCTAAACCACTAAGTTTTGGGCTGATCTGTTCTGCAGCAAAAGCAGGTAATGCAGATATAGAGGCTTGATTAAATTCAGGTTACATGTTTTGGCAAGAAAACTTCATAGACGATGCTGGGTACTTCCATCACATGATAACACAAAGCCCTGGGGCGCCTGGGTGGCTCAGTCGGTTGAGCGCCTGCCTCCGGCTCAAGTCATGATCCCGGGGTCCTGGCATCGAGCCCCACATCGGGCTCCCTGCTCCGCGGGAAGCCTGCTTCTCCCTCTCCCACTCCCCCTGCTTGTGCTCTGTCTCTTGCTGTCAAATAAATAAATAAAATCTTTTAAAAAAAACGACAACAGAAAGCCCATCACGTCAATAGAGGGCTGACTTTTGAACCTGATTAAATGTGGATTAAGAAGACAGATTCCTGCTAAGGGGATCAAGGTGCTATCTCCCCTGGATTTTAGTGTCAGGTCACCCTTCAGCCGTCAGGGTTTGTAAGACACTATGGGTAGTAAGTGGTACCTTCCCTCATGTTCAGACTGACCAATACCCACCAGCAGCACCCACATTGGTTGCGGGGAGATTATCTCACCAAATTACAGCCACATATGTCTGTTCTAAATTTTAACACTAACAGGTATCATCAGTCTGACGACTTTGCTCTACCCAGCTTTGGAGTTGTGTCAATAGTCTTCTGTATAGGCAGAATCAAGCTAATATATAACTTCCGCTGACCAAATTGGTAACTACTCCATTCTTCCCCATTTTAAAGAAGTAGGTAGTTACTTAATACAAAATAAAAGGAGCGCTTCCACCCATTACCACTTGCAAAGAAATTACTAAATTATGGCATTGTTTTAATCAGAAGCTGAAACTGATGGGGTGCCCGGGTGTCTCAGTCGGTTGAGCAACTGACTATTGGTTTGGGCTCAGGTCATGATCTCAGGGTCATGGGATGGAGCTCTGTAGTGGGCTCCGTGCTCAGCGGGGAGTCTGCTTGAGGATTTGCTCCCTCTGCCCCTACCCCCGCTCGTGCACTCCCTCTCCCTCTCTCTCAAATAAATAAATCTCTTTAAAAAAGAAAAAAAGCTGAAATTGAATAAGAAAAGTTAAAGAAAGTGAAGAGAAGAAGTAGAAGAAAGAAAGCATTTTTATTGATCATCTGTAATGTTCTGGGCCTCTTGTTGGAAATGGTCCCAGTTGCTACAGTGGGGAAGCCACATCACTGAAATGATCCAACATTTGAGGTTCTTATCAAATGCCAACGGCTTGTCGTTGAATAGAACCCACCCATGAGTAAAAGAAGATTTATTAGACACATAGCTGACCCCAAAGCTACTTCTTTAAACAAGTAAATACAATAATAATTGCAAAAGACCAGAGGGGAATTTATGGTTATTTCTTCAGGTGATCTCTTTTGTTTCTCCCCAAATCATCTATATATGATTTCATGTAACTTTCATCTTCTCTTTGCTTTTTGTTGTATTGTTTCGTTTTTAAAATATTGAGTATATGTTACTTTCATAATTAGAAACAAAACAGCAAATGATGTTAATAAGAACATTTGAAAGTTGAAAAAAGAGGGACGCCTGGATGGCTCAGTCATTAAGTGTCTGCCTTCGGCTCAGGTCGTGATCCCAGGGTCCTGGGATCGAGCCCCACATGGGGCTCCCTGCTCAGCGGGAAGCCTGCTTCACCCTCTCCCACTCCCCTGCTTGTGTCTCTCTCTCTGTGTCTCTCTCTGTCAAATAAATGAGTGAAATCTTTAAAAAAAAAAAAAAGTTGAAAAAAGAAAGTATTGTGTCCTTTTAGGCTCTTTTCTATGTAATATTTCAAAATTACACTAAAAAAATTATGCCGAATTTTATATTGTAGTATATAAACTTCCAAAAAGTACACAGAAGTAGAGAATATCACAAACTCATGCAATCATCCCAGGACTCTGCAGCCGCCATCAGTGTCCACCATTAATTTCCACACTAATTGCCTCTATCCTTCCTCTCTCAAGTTTTTAAAGCAAATGTCAGACATCAGGTTATTTTAGCCCTAAATACTATAGCACGAATCTCAAAAAAGGAAGGGAGCAGTTTCCTACTTAACTGCATTGCATGGCCACACACAATAAAGCTAATGATAATGTCTAATGCTATCTAATACCCTGGCCATAATAAAATCTCCCCTATTTGCTAAAAAACATCTTGAAAACTGTGCATATCAAGAAAATGGTACATCTCAAGATCCAAACAAAGTCCACTCATTGTACTTGGCTGTTCATAATCTTAGATCTGTCTTGACTCTTAATCTGAAATGGTCTCTTCCCACTTTTATTTGTTTGTTCTGGACCATTGACTTCTTCAAGAAACCTGGTCACATGTCCTGTAGAATGGTTCACATTGTGGCTTTGACCGAATATATATTCTAAATGGCATAGTAGCAACTATTTCTTCAAAGCAAACAAAAACTCCTTTGCATAGAAATTTCACAATTTCTGTCGCCTGTAGGTGTTGGAATCTTTTAATGGCCATTTTGCGTAGGTTATGTCCTGTATGCTTTTAAATATGCAAAGGTTTTGCATCTAGGTTCTTCCAAATGTGCTGCCCCCAGGCAAGGTAAAATGTTTCATGGCTGGCTACACTCCATGTCCCCATTCTAGGCTTTTCTGTCTCTTTGACCCCTTCGTTATAAAAGCACACGCCAATTTTGTCCTTCACCTCTTGTTTGACCCACTGATTTGGACTTGGACGTCCAGGTCTTTATTTTGGCATCCTTAGACTCTACTTCCATTGCCTTCCTCCCCCATGCCTGCACATCAGCAGCACATCTGGCCTTTGGGGCTGTCATTCTCTAGTTATATCTGGGTAAGGATGACAGGCTGATTGCATTGATAGCCCCAACTTTTCCTGCCTTCCTCTATCCGTGGCCGTTGGTCATACTCTCCCACGCTGCCCCTGTACTTGGCCATGTGACTTTCTTTGGCTAACGGGACAAGACCTAACTTGACAAAGCATAGGCTTGAAAAGTGTGTGCAGGTTTCCACTTGTTCTCTTGCACAATTGAGCCCTCCTTCTCATACTTGGGCCACCACCTGGAGAACATGCCCAAGCTAGCCTGCTGCAGGAGTGTGAGCAGATGTGCAAGGGGACCATCATCAGCTGAGACCATCCTAGACCAGCCAGCCCTTGGCCGACCAGCCAGTTGACCACAGACACATGAGCAAGCCCAGATCAGCAGAACTACAGAGCCAACCTACAGACTCAAGAGAAGTAACAAATGATTGTTGTTTTAAGCCATTAAGTTTTGGGATAGTTTATTATACAAACAATAGTTGACTGATATAGAGGGGAAAATGAATCCCACACCTAAATTAATTGAGGGCCAACCTATTTCTGCACAAAAGTGAGTTACATGAACTTATAAGTTGGATGAAGGCACTTGATTTTTCCAGAAAAATGTAATTCTGAATCTTCTGAGGTTCAAATGAGTATTCTCTTAAAACCCCCCAATTCTACCCCTTTAAGGATGAAGGTCAGTGATGATAGTCATTGACCTGGAAAATTCCAAGCAAAACCTTAATATGACTCCTCTGTTATCAGATATGAGAAAAATTATTTCAAGGCCACTGGAGTTTGCATTTGGGTCAAAAGATTCTGGTATCTCTTAAACAGTACAGATCGATACCATTATTTTGTGAACCATGAAATTGGTAGCTCCTCTCTGATATTTTGAGTTAAGCATTTGAAGCTGACTTCACTATTTCAATTCAAGCGTGGATACTTTCATGATTAAAAAATAGCAAAAGAGGGGCGCCTGGGTGGCTCAGTCGTTAAGCGTCTGCCTTCGGTTCAGGTCATGATCCCAGCGTCCTGAGATCGAGCCCCGCATCGGGCTCCCTGCTCGGCAGGAAGCCTGCTTCTCCCTCTCCCACTCCCCCTGCTTGTGTTCCTTCTCTCACTGTCTCTCTCTGTCAAATAAATAAATAAAATCTTTAAAAATAAAAAATAAAAAAAAGCAAAAGACACTAGAGGGAAAAAAAAAAAAAAAACCCACGGAAGAATAAATGCCGTTCAGAGAAGATTAGGCAGTGAAAACTGTGGAGACCAGAGCAAAGAGTGGGTCTCAGAGTTCCTTGGAACCACACCTGGCAATGAGGACAGAGGCGTCCTTGAGGCCAAGACCAGAGAACAACTCCAGCAAACATATGGCGGTGAATTAAATTATCTTTTAAATGAAAAAATGAAATATTCCTGGAGTCAATTAGAGCTGGACCAAATCCTGACTCTTGTAATCGAATATGGGAAATGATTTGGGGCTGTAGTTTATGTTGACGAAGAAACAGAACATGTGATACAGGCTCTTTTCTTTAAGAGAAAAGTGTTTCTTTAGTTTAGAGCTTGGAAACGCGCTATTTTCTAGACCACTACAAGAGAGATGAGAATTTCTGTCAAATCACCTGATTATAATGGCAGACAAATCGTTGATGTTGAAAAGGCTTTGACTTCATTGTGGCAAGGATTCATGCAAAGAGTTTGGGGGCTTAGGGATAGTCATTATCTTCATACCACAGAACCCCATTTCTTATGTCTGAGGACGGACATTTATCCATCTGAGGGTATCTCTCTTTTTTTTTAATTTAAATTTTAGTTAGTTACCATCCAGGGCAATGTTGGTTTCCGGAGTAGAAATCAGTGATTCATCACTTACATACAACACCCTGTGCTCATCACAAGTGCCCTCCTTCATCCCCATCACCCATCTAGCCCCTCCCCTGCCCACCTCCCTCCTGCCACCCTCAGTTTATTCTCTATGTTTAAGAGTCTCTTATGGTTTGTTTCCCTCTCTCCTTTTTTTTCTTTTCCCCCTTCCCCTATGTTCATCTGTTTTCTTTCTTAAATTCCACATATGAGTGAGATCATATGGCATTTGTCTTTCTCTGACTGACTTATTTCACTTAGCAAAATACCCTCTAGCTCCATCCACATTATTGCAAATGGCAAGATTTCATTTTTTTTGATGGTTGAGTAATAGTCCATTGTATATGTATACCACCACATCTTCTTTATCCATTCAGCAGTCGATGAACACCTGGGCTCTCTCCCTTGTTTGGCTCTTGTTGATAATGCTGCTATAAACATCGGGGTGCATGTACCCCTTTGAATCTGTATTTTTGTATCCTTTGGGTAAATCCCTAGTAGTGCAATTGCTGGATTGTAGGGTAGTTCTATTTTTAACTTTTTGAGGAACCTCCACACTGTTCTCCAGAGTGGCTGCCCCAGCTTGCATTCCCACCAACGGTGTAGGAGGGTTCCCCTTTCTCTGCATTAAGGGTTTCTCTTTATGTCTAAAATAGATAGAAATGCCCAGTAGGGGGCTTTAGAAATCATCTTATCCTTCTTGGCCAAGGTCACAGCCTATTGGGATAGACTCCATTCCCAGGAGTCGTTTTTGGTTTTGGGGTGTTCTTCTGCCAAGGCTTACTGTGCCCGAACGGAGGACCATGCAGATGGCAAACTTATGTCAACCTTGCGTGTTCCTAAGTGGAGCTCTGCCGTACACAAACACGAGCCAGAATTCCTTTGTTGAAAATGACCTTCCGGGGCGCCTGGGTGGCTCAGTTGGTTGAGTGACTGCCTTCGGCTCAGGTCATGATCCTGGAGTCCCGGGATCGAGCCCCGCATCGGGCTCCCTGCTCGGCGGGGAGTCTGCTTCTCCCTCTGACCCTCCCCCCTCTCATGTGCTCTCTCTCTCTCATTCTCTCTGTCTCAAATAAATGAATAAATCTTTAAAAAAAGAAAAAAAAAAAAAGAAAATGACCTTCCGTTAAAGCCCGAACTGTGTCAACTGTAACCTTTATACCAGAGACTTTGCAGTAGAAGTTGCTGTGGGGGCTGGGAGAGGGAAGGAGACAGAGAGAACCCCACCCAAATACCGAAGGGGTACAACACACCTGGACACTCTAGGGAGAAACAGAATAAAAGCAGAAGGAGTTGGAAGGGAAGCATTTACCAACAAGAAGTAATCCCAGTAAGATGCCCCTCATGTACTGGAAAGCGTGTCGCAAGGGCCAGGAATCTGCCTTCCAACCCCTGCTCTTTGTGTACTGTGCTAACTCACTTCATTGTCGTTCGTTTCTGTTTATTTTATTATCATTGGCTTAACTTTCTAAGAGCAATAAGAAAGGGGGGGAAAGGAAAGCAAATTACTGAAGTGGGTTTGGAAATGGGAAAGGTTGTATCAAGATGACATTTGAAACGCTGGCCCAACTTTTCCTTTGAATTGCATAGTTAAGATCACAGAACAATATGGGAAATGAGCCAGATTACACGGTACATTAAAATAAACTAGAGTTATTTCCTCAACCCCACAAAGTCGGCAATGCCACGGACCACTGCCTTTCCATGAGATGGAGAAATCCTTCCCATCTTTTGGAGAAGTTCTATTTTAGTCCTTGGAAAGCAGATTTGGATTTCTTTATTTTCTTTGTACTTCTCTCCCTTGTTAACATATTCTGTAGAGCATAAGGCCTAAACCTCTTCCCTTTGGCTGGTAATATTGTGAGTTGGAGCAATGCATTGTTTCAGGGTTTTCAAAGTTCATCAGAGATTGGGTGTTTTCCTGTTGTAGAGGAGTTAAGTAGCATATTCCAAAAGTTTCTTTGCAAGGATGTTGGTTTTATTTTTCCTACGATGAGAAGCAGCCTAGTAGTTTCGACCAGTCTTAGACAATTAGGTTTCTTTATATCCCATATGCATTAGAAACATGAATCACTTCAAATTAATTTAGTATCTTTTATTTAGGTTGGCTTTTGAGGTCCATAATAACTAAAAGAAAGCCAACTGATATAAGACCCAGCTGCCAAAAAATTATATTTAAAATTAGAGTTTTCTTGCTTGCTTCTCTCTGGTAGGCTTTGAGATGTCTCTTCCTGCGGAATGTTTTTCAGTAGTCATTTTAAAGCTACTTTAAAATCATTCAGTCATAACTGAACATGGACAAGACTTCTTGTTAGTTCAGTTGGTCCTAGGGTCAGCTTCATAGAGTTTCAGGAATTATTCATTCCTACAAGCAAGGTTCATATCCTACCCGCTTAAACTAAAGATGGCAGATGAAAAGTACGTGCTCTTTTAATTAATGAATAAATGTTTTGTTTATTAAATAAAGACAAAAGAGTATCAACTAGACAGCTTTTTATACTCTGGCAAGCATATCATATACATTAAACTATGGAGAAAAAAGGATTTTTTAAAATAAGGTGGGGTACATTTTATTATTATATTATTGAAATTGAGAACTTTCATTTGCAGATTTTATGACATAGAATGTAATGTGTCTATTCTAGCTAAAGCTGAAAGTTTTCTCTGCCTTCAACAGGTATGTATTCATATCTTGTTTTCATTTCTTAAAACACTGTTACAACTTGGACATTTCCCCAGTGTTCTGAAAAACAACTTTGCCCTCTGGGCTCACTGCTCTGCACTGGAAGTAGTCCTTCCTTTTTCATGAAAGGTAACACATATTTGTAGCTTAAATGTTTTATCTGTCAGTTTCCTGACTGTAGAATTTGACAGGTGTGTCAGCGTTCTTTCCTTTTGTCCTCTCTATACCTTACAATCCAAATTGCCAGTGTTTGTGATGGTATAACATTCTCAACCACATTGTGGGTCTCTGTCATTTGTCACAGAGATTTACTCCATTAGACAAGAGGTTCCTCCACAAATCTTTCCTGAATGATCCCAAATCTATTCCTGGCTTCTGGTGCGATGACCAAGGGGATCCTTGAGCCATATGCCTAATCTCTCCAAAGAGCCTTCTGTGTAATTGAATATGATGATCTTTTGGTCCTTCTCAGGAACTAGCAAAAGACTGTCTATTTTTCCCAAATTACTAATGAAGAAACCAAAACTTGGAGATACTATTAATTTATTATTATTATAAATTATTTAATTTAATATATAATATATAAATCTCTCTCAGTCCACCAGAACCACACTGTGGTCTTTGCCATTCCTCTAATAACAGAGCCTCAGTCACCTCAAGGTCATTGCTGTTCCCATTGCCTAGAACGCTCTTCCTCCAGGTATCCATTGAACTGAAGGATTTCCTGGGGTTGGGACTAAACTGGGAGAGTCCAGGCAAACTGGGCAAGTTGTTTATCTAGCTTGCATATATGCTCTACAAAGGCAGGAGTCTTGGTTGCTTATTGGGGTTTCTGCAGCCCCTAGAAGAGGCATATGATAGATGCTCAGTAGATATTTGTCACCTGAATAAATGAATACTATGCAGAGTCCATCCTGGCAAGGGGAGGCAGTTGGGACAACTGTATGGAATTTCCAGAGGCAGCATCCAATTATCAGAGCTGATGGTGTTGGAGGCACAAGATGTACTGTTTGGGGTCTGGTGGTGATGTGCTGATTCAGCTTATGCATCAGCTTGACTGGGTTGAGAAATGCCCAGATAGTGGTAAAACATTATTTCTGGATGTTTTTGTGAGGATGTTTCTGGAAGAGATGAGCATTTGAATCACAAACTGAAACACAGAAAAGCTGGTGGGGGGAGAGGACAGAACAGAGAATATCTCAAGATCTGTGTGACAATATCATTCAGCTTCACACATAAGAAATGTGATTCCCAGAAATGGGGGGCAGATAGAATGGGGCAAACAAATGTGTGAAAAGATGTCAAGAACACTCCAAAATGATGAATGATATAAATTCACAGATCCTAAACTCAAAGCACGATAAGTACAAAGAAATCCACATGTAAGCACAGCATAACCAAACCAAAAATGAAGGCAAATCTTAAAGGCAGGCAAAGAAAAAGACACATCACATTCAATACAAATAGTGGACACAATACAAATAGTGGATGACGTCACCAGAAACAATGGAGGCCAGAACACAATCAAGTGACATCTTTCAGGCACTGAAAGATAACTGCAAGCTTTTATCTTGACTGCCAAACTCGTGCTATCATCCACAGAAGCCCAATCTCGCCAACGTCATTGCTAGGTGGTTAAAGCTGGAGTAAATCAAGAGATAGGATGAGCTCGCAGAAGTAGAAAGAGAAACTGAGGGCTTGAATAACACTCACAATTTTGGCAAGAGGGGAAGACCAATAAAGGAAATAGAGCAAGTAGAGGTACAACAGGATTGCTCATTTCAAAAAAAAAAAAAAGTGTGCTCTTTGCATGTTGGGCCGGGCAGCTCCCCAGGATGTTTTGCATTCTTAGCTCCAGTTATTCAGCCATTGTAACCACCAAAGTGATGGCCATTGCTCCTCACGTTTTTGAATGCCCCTCCAGGCACTCTACTACTGGTTATGGCAGGATTTCCCAACCTTGGCAATATTGACATTTTGAGCTAGAGGGTCCTCTGTTGCTAGGGGCCATCCTGTGTACTGTAGGATGTTTAGTCGCATCCTTGGCCTCTTCTTGGTCAAGGTCAGGAGCACCCCTCTCCCACTGTAATAACCAAAAATATCTCCAGGCATTGCCAAATGTCCCCTGGGGGCAAAATCCCACCTCCCTGTTGAGAACCACTTGGGTATAAGGTAACAAAAAAACTGAATCTTTAAAAAAAAAAAAAAGGGAATTGGAAACAAAGAGGTAAAGGAGAATGTGTAAGGAAAATAAAAACACTTTTCATATGGCAGTGGACACTGAAGTCAGAGTGTAGGGTAAACAGAGAACAGGCTGAGTCAATAGGCAGCAGCAAAGGAGGACACTGAATCGGGAAACTGGACAATGGAAGAAATTGGGAAGATACCAAACTAGGCAGCAGGATTCACAAGGTCTTACTTTTGTAGTGGAGAACTTTGAAACCTCAAAGGCAGAGGGAGAGAAGCTGATAGAGAAAGGGAGCTCGAGGACAATGCTGAAAGGGAAGGGGACATAAGAGCCAGCGACACTCAGGCTGCATGAATGCCACTGACACACAATCAAGCACGGAGGTAGATACTGTGATGTAGGTATTCTAGAAAGCGATGTTTCTTCTGAAAGTCATACACCCTTCTGTAAACATAAAGCTTCTATCCCTCCTTTAGGACCGAGACATGTGAAATCAGTGGGTGGAGCTCTTCACTTTGTTTCTAATCTACATTTGGCCATGTCCCACCCAGACTCTAGGCTGTGTGCTTCCTCCAACCCACTGCAGCTCGAGAATCATGGATTTGCAGCATAAAGGAAAAATCAGTTCTCACTTAGAGACAGCAACTAATAAGATGAGGTAGAGGAGGAAGAGAAAGGGAGGGGTAGGAAGGGGGGGGGCAGCGAGGGAGAGGGAGGAGGAAGATGGGAAGTGAATGGAGAAAGAGAAGGGGGGAGGGATGGACAAGGAGCCGGTTAATACATTCATTCAGTTGAATCCTAGTCGTCTCAGCTTCTGCCCTTGGTAGTTAACTTATAGGAACCACCCCACTCTTGATAGATAGTAAGAAATAGAAATGTATGGAAGATAAATCCAAATTGGGTTGGGAGAGCCAAATCCCTACCTCATTCCCTATACTAAAATAAATTCCACATGGATCCATATTAAACTTAAAAACTGAAATAATAACAGTGCTGGAAGAAGATGTGGGTGGATTTTTAAAAAATAATATGAGCATATAGAAGACCTTTTAAAGCATATTACAAAACCCAAACCAATTCCATGATGGAAAAACATTGCTAAACATGACCATATAAAATTTTAAAGTTCTGCATGGCAAAAATAACATCAAAGTAAAAACATGAAACGGGGGAAATTTCCATACGTACTATGGAAAAAGAGCCATTTTTGTGATAGTACAAAGAATCCATAAGCAACTGAAAAAAATATATGGAAAAAATAGAAAAAAATGAGCAAAGGAAAATGATGAGACAGTTCATAACAAAGGAGATACGTTAGGGCCATAAACCCTTCTAATTACAAAGAAGCAATTAAAGTAATGAGATGCCCTTTTCACCTACCAAATAGGCAAATATTTAAAATGTTGATAATGCTTAATAGCAGCGATTGAGTAGGAAAGGAGTTTCATATGTTTTTAGAGGGCCTTGAAATTGGTGACGGCTCTCTGCAGGATAATTTTGGACTATCTTTCAAAATTAAAAATGCACAACCCTTTGACCCAGCAAGTTCACCCCCAGGAGTTGATCCCGAAGACGTTAAGAGACGCTCTGCACCAAGCTGAATACCATAGAATGCTCACTGCATCCTGGTTTCTGAGAGCTGGGAACAGCTCCAGGTGGCCAGCAATGTGGGCTAGTTAGATAAATGATGGGATTGTTTTCCTACATGCAAGCATTACTGACGAAAAATACCCGCGCTTTAAGAAGCAGTCTACTACCTTGACAAAAGAGAAAGTTCAAGCGCTCCGGTGAATCTCCATCTGGAGAGGCCAGAAGCTGCAGGCTGGGACAGGGTGCAGGAAGGAGGGTTTGGAAGCCCAGCCAATGGAGCCACCAGAACCAAAGAGTGCGTCACTGCGAGAAATGGTCTCCAAAGGGGATGTGTGAACCAACAGCAAAACTGAATCGCTATTGATGCTGATTCCTCTCTTTGGAGCCAGGACTTGTCCTAGAGAGTGAGGCAGTGCTTAGCACAGGGGAGAGAAGGCAGAATGGTGCAGTTAGCAGATAGCCGGGGTGGAAAATCAGAAAGACCCAAAGAGCACCACCATAATGCCCAAGCTCAGCTATTTTAATAAAGAGTTTTATTTTTACAGAATTCTTTTTTTTTTAAAGATTTTATTTATTTGAGGGAGAGAGAGAGAGAGAGCATGAGGAGGGGGAGGGGCAGAGGGAGAAGCAGACTCCCGGCTGAGCAGGAAGCCCCAGGACTCCAGGATCGTGACCTGCGCCGA
This sequence comes from Leptonychotes weddellii, assembly GCF_054177405.1. NCBI lineage: Eukaryota > Metazoa > Chordata > Mammalia > Carnivora > Phocidae > Leptonychotes > Leptonychotes weddellii. The sequence goes on along the minus strand of NC_138371.1, from coordinate 13,917,898 downwards.
AAGCAGCCAATCAACCAACCGAGCCACCCAGGCGCCCCTACACAATTCTTTAAAGAGCACCATGGAGTAGGAAAGCACACTAGCATGTCTCTTAGAGTACATCTCCAGTAACTGTAGGGGCTTAGGATGTTAGAGCAAAATCCATCTGGTTAATTATGCTAGTGTGAACCAGTTTTCATGATTAAAGTCAAGTTTATGTCAGAATGAGTAATTACTGAATTAGTTTCTCTAATATGAGTAAGCTCAAGTGTCACATTCCATATCCTCAAATTATGGTTTGGGAAAAATTATTGTTTCCATAAAGACATTACACAAGAATGAAGTTGGTGAACCAAAGGCTAAATATTTGGAAAAGATATATATATAGTGATATTTGAAAAAGATTTTTGATATTTGATATTTAAAAAGATAGATATATATATCCAAAGTACATTGGGACACCTGGATGGCTTAGTTGGTTAAGCGTCTGCCTTGGGCTCAGGTCATGGTCCCACAGTCCTGGGATCGAGTCCCACATCAGGCTCCTTGTTCGGCGGGGAGCCTGCTTCTCTCTCTGCCTGCTTCTCCCCCTGCTTGTTCTCTCTTTCGCTCTCTCTCTGACAAATAAATAAATAAAATCGTTAAACAAAGTACATTAAAAGGGGTGGTGCTCCTGAGAATCTTGTGTAAATTCTATTAAAACTCAGTATTACAGTTCCCATAAAAGAGACAGATTGCAATACTTCATTCGGAGAGCATTGCACACCTATGTGCTCATACTTTTGCATTTTAAATGAGAGCTATGTCTCTTGCCAGATTTAGTTCAAGGTATTGATTCATACTTAGTTCGATAGTTCTTAGAAGTTTGCTCTAAATATATTTTCTACCAATGAAAACATTTTCTCTTTTTTAAAAGCACAAATCAATAGATGCTTTCTTGGGTCCTATTATTGCTGTTTTTGTGATTCACCCGATGTATCTATGGTCAGGAGTACATTATGGTCAGTACAGAAGGAGAGACTTTTCATTTTGCAATTAAAGCAGTTCTCACTGTGATTATTGTTTACATGCCTGTGTCCTCCTCCCTCCCCAACTCACACACCCACACACCCACGTATATATGGGCACGCACACACACCATCTTTGTAAACCTTGGGCCTTACCTTAACAAGTGCTCAATAAATATTTGTTGAATTAGTGATGAATTGCCCTTTGAGACACCATTTGTTGCCTACTCAATATCCATTCTTATCTCTGCCCTTCTTGTGAAGAAAACCTTGATTTGTTGGTGGTGGTGATAGGTGTCTCTCTCCCAAAGCAAGGGGATGAATTGTGATTGGTCTAAACCAGTGCTGGTAAATTCATTCCCCTTGGCCAGTATTGCTCAAAGGGTGGCCATGTAATCCAGATGTAAATGAGTTTTCTAAGTAGGCTTTCAGAAAACATTTTGCTTTCTCAATATGAAAGATCATATTCAGTCGGGAAAACCCTTTGCCCATCCTTTTCTTCCTGACAAGAAAACATGAGATGCCCAGAGGCATCTTACCATCACTGGCACATGAGGACAAAAAGCCAACAAATAAAAAATGGCGGGAACTCGGAAAGATAAAAAGGACTTACGCCAGCATCACTGAGTGGCCACACTAACTCTGAGAGAAAAATTGCTTGTGCTACTCGGTGTTCAATAGTAGTAGCTAGGCATTCCACTTACTTAATAGCCAAAAGCGTTCCTTACCGACACCACCCTTAAATGTTTATCATTAAAGGACATAGAAGTACTTCAATATAGAGAAGCCATTTCTGGTTCTTCCCACTCTCTCATTTTGAGTATTCCATTAGTTGTTGACTTCACTGATTTTCCCTCTATAGTATGTCTTCCCCAAGTTTGCTTCTACATTAGTTTTCTGTTACTGCATAAAAATTACCACAAACTTAGCAGTCTGAAACGTCAATTCATTACCTCACAGTTCCTGTGGGTCAGGAGTCTAGGCACTGCTAAACTGAGTTTTCTGCTGACGGTTTGACAAGGTTGAAATCAAGATGTCAGCTGGGCTGCCCACACAGTTCCAGCAAAATTCAATTCGTTGCATTTGTAGGACTGGGGCCCCCATTTCCTTGTTGGTCATAAGCCAGGGGTTGCTTTCAGCTCCCAGAGGCCGCCCACATCTCTTGCCCCCTTTCATCTTCAAGCCAGCAATGGACAACTTCTCACACACCCAAACCCTCTCATGCTTCAAATCTCTGACTTCCTCTGTCTCTCTAGACCCAGATTTAAAGGGTTCATATGAGTAGGTCACACCCACCTGGACAACCTCCCTATCTTAAGGTCAACTGATTTGCAACCTTAAAGACATCTGCAGATTCCTTCCCAGCAGTACCTGGTTAGCATTTGATTGGATATTTCGGAGGTGTGTGTACATCAGGGGCTGGGAATTCTGCCCGGCGCACCTTCTGGAGGACAGAGACTGGCTGGGCCTTACACATATTTTTCAACTCCTTATCTTTTCTACCACAAGGTCCTTGTGATGTTTTCCCTCTGTCTGAAGTTCTGTTCAGATGAGTTTATTTCAGTGATTGCAGATTTCTGTCACATACCTGAGGCACAAGTGTGTTTAATGGGCCATCTTTGCAGAGTGTCAGCGGTGATATATCCTTAGTGGATCTGATTCAGCAAGTCCAGAGTGAAGCCAGGAATCTGCATTTCTCCACAGCACCATTGGAGAGTTAGGAGGTGGGGGGGTCCACAGACCACTGGAGATAAACAGTTCTCGACACTATACGTGCCTTGAGGGGACAGCCCATTCTTTCCAGAGCTGCCAGGAGGCACCGATGACCCTAAGTATATAAATCCTTTGGCACATTATGGGAACGCAGTGACTGTCGATCTGTTTCTCAACTATGTGCACAATTTGTCATATAGAATGCATTCAATACATATCAGTTGAATGAAAACTTCAGGTGCATTAGTTAGGAATACTTTTAACTGCAAGGCACAAAAAACCTGACTAAAGCCAGGATTATTTTTTTACCCAACAAGCTGTTTGTAGGTACACCGTTGCTGACGCTGGTTTAGCAGCTAAATATCAGGGTTGTGGGCTGGTGTCTTTGTGATTTTCTCTTTTCTGAAGGATTAAAAAAAAAAAAAGTTCTATTGGAATATAATTTACATACCAGAAAGTTCACCCATTGCAAGCATACAATTCATTGCCTTATAATATATTCACAGAGTCCTGCAACCATCACTGCAATCTAATTTTAGAACATTGTCATCATCCCCCAAAGAAATCCCATTAGTAGTCATTCCCCACGTCTACTCTGCCCTCCAGTCCCAGCCAACCCCTGATCTACTGACTGTCTCTATAGATTTACCTATTCTGGGCACCTCCTCACAGCTATTTTGCAAGGTGTTCTTAGCTTCATGCATTTGGTACTGGGTGAGCCATTTGATATCTAAGAGTCAAACACTGATGTGTATTTTTAGCAACATGATTATTCTTCCTCCTGTATCTGCAGAAGCTGATCTCTTGGCCAATTCAAGGACCCGTTAGTTGACCAGCCTGCCATAGGAGCTCTGCTGCTGTCATCAGACACGGGTTTCTTCCTTTGGCTCATTTTTAGAGAAGCTATACCCTCTCCTAAAGCAACACAAGTCTTACCAAATAATATCTCCCCAAATAATAAATAATATTAGTAGATGATCTACTAATCTAATATTTGTCCACCTAAAGTTGGTACAATGAAGCTTTTCTTCTTCATTTATATTTCTTTTTTTTTTTTTTAATATTTTATTTGAGAGGGGGAGAGAGATTGAGCGCACACTCAGCGCACGCACACAGGCAGGGGGAGGGAGAAGCAGACTCTCCGCTGAGCAGGGAGCCCAATGCCAGGACTCTGGGAGCATGACCTGAGCTGAAGGCGGATGCTTAACCAACTGAGTCACCCAGGTGCCCCATTTATATTTTGAAATGAAGATATTCAGATCCAAATCATCTGAGAAAAAAAAAAGATCCTAATCCACTTTAATGGTGTCATGAACCCAGCATTTAACTACTTGTATTAAAATAAACATACCCCGTGTATGTGACAAACATCCAGTGCTGCTGGCTTCTAAACATAATGGAATTCTTCTTTAAAATATTAAAGCACTGCATGGAGACCTATAACTTCTTAAGATGACAACTGGTTTCACTTTCATTTTTTTAAGACAAATACATGTAGTTCAATGTCTCTGCTAGCACTTAGTAGCTACATATTTTCTAGTTAATAAGTTAATATTTAGTAAATTACTTAGTAAGTTAATATTTAGTAAAATTTTGTCAGTCTGACCTCATAATTAAATTTACTAATCAGAAAAATATTTGAATTATTGTCTAGAATAAGATGGTTTGTTATTTTAACTTCATCCATACAAGGCCTGTTGCTGGCCTCCTCTGTAGATCATGATCAGGCCATTTTTGTTAATCTCTTCCCTCAACCTGTGACCTAACTTTTCCCCTTCACATCGCTCCCTGACTTCCTCCCACACCATTCTGTTTCTGCTTTTCTTTGTGCTGCACCTTCTGTCTTTTGTCTGATGTATCCTTCCCGGATTTCTATTTGTCAGCCTGACATCCCTGCAGAATGGACTAGTCCAATCCTGCCTTCCTCACCCTGTGCTAAAAGTTATTTACCATTCCAGTGCATAATGTTGGCCATCCAGGTGATTTCATAGGTGGCTGCTGGGAAAAGGGATTAAATGGGACACCCCCCCAACAGCAGCTTAGTGGAAAAGAAACTTGTTTTTCCCCTAAAGCACAGGATTGTTCATCAATGGTTAGGCCACTCATGAATTGATAATGCTAGTTAATAATGGATTAAAGTTCTATTTTATAGCAAGTCGGGCGCCTGGGTGACTCAGTCGTTAAGCGTCTGCCTCCGGCTCGGGTCATGATCCCAGGGATCATGCTCCGCGGGAAGCCTGCTCTCCCTCTCCCACTCCTGCTGCTTGTGTTCCTGCTCTCGCTATCTCTGTTAAATAAATAAAATCTTTAAAAAAAATAAAATAAAATAAAGTTCTATTTTATAGCAAGTCATTTAACCTTCCCACTTCTCAGTGTTCTCTTCTGTCAAGTAGAGTAGTAGGAACTTCTTCAAACTTCTCAGTTGCTGTGATAATTAGAGATAATGTTTGTGAAGTGCCACCTTACACCATGGGTTCTCCTGGTTCTGGGGCCTTAGGACTCAGACCAGAACTATACCACTGGTTTTCCTGGCCTCAGCTGTAATCAGGAATCCACACCTGGAATCGCAGGATCGTGTGGTGAGTCATAAGAAGTGGGTGATTCATAGCAAGGTACCCAGAAGCTGCTGGCCAAATATCTGTCGTCTGTGGAACCTTCCACACTAGGCAGCTGATGCCACAGGAGCAAGACGACTCCCGCTTCAAATATCACACCAGCAGCTCCTGCGGGAGGACTCTAAACTGGACCTCTGCCAGGGACCGTGAGTCTGGGAAATGTTGTCTTGAGGCCTCCAACCCTGTGGTAAAGGGAGAGCTTAGAAGGATTCTTTTTTTAAAAAATTCGGAGATGGGACGCCTGGGTGGCTCAGTCGGTTGGGCGTCTGCCTTCAGCTCGGGTCATGGTCCCAGGGTCCTGGGATCGAGTCCCGCATCGGGCTCCCTGCTCCGTGGGGAGCCTGCTTCTCCCTCTGCCTCTGCCTCTCTCTCTCTATCTCTCATGAATAAATAAATAAAATCTTTAAAAAAAAAAATCGGAGAAAAGACATGAATCTATAAGGTGAAATTATATTAACTTCAATAACCAAAAAATTGTTCTCCTTCTTCCTTCCACACAGCGAAGGCCAGCAAAGGCCCACGATTTTAGCTGTGAAGGTGCTGGCAGGTGCTGTGGGTGCTCCTGGCCCTGGACTCTGGCTCTGGCACTTTCTCCTAGAAGCCCGCAAGATGTGGGTGATGTTTACTGTTCATGGGTCACTGACACTAGCACACATTCAACTCTGCTACTCCCCAAAACTAGTCACCAAAGTGAAGGTTAACCGAGTCCAGAAAAGGAAGTTGACTGTTTAACCCAGGCTCGGGAGAGGATTTCGCGCCCACCAAAAAGAGGGGGGCAACTTCCTGTCTCGTATGAATTAAAAGCTCACGTGTGTGGAAGCAATCCGCCAACCAACTGAAAGAACTCTCCAGCATTCTTTCCACGATTCGACAAACCCACAGCTACCAATGACCTCATTTCTACAAATAGTATTTACCCTGGTTCATAAATTCCATTCGTGACCAGAATGTGGATTGATGTCTCCACGGGTATTTGTTACCCAAGTCATACGCTGGTATTTTCCTGAGACATTACATCAACAATAAAAACCACTGGAGAAGCGGTTAGTACTTGAGACTCTCGAACTCACGGGTGACAAGCACTGTTCAGAGATCAAAGTGTGTTTGGTTGTTCCGTCTGCCTCCTGTCATTGCCCTCACTGACCATGAAAACAGCTCTTCTGAACCTCACGTCGGCCAGGCATGTCAGCGTGAGGCCATTTTGCAGTATTCCAACAAAGCTCTGAATCTCACCTCACAGAGCGAATTAGCCAAATGACGACGTAGGGGAAGCTGAGTCAACGATAATGCGGATAGGAAAAAACTGGGGCATCTGGAGAAAACTCTATGATGCTCCAAAAAAAAAGTAGGCTATGGAATGATATTCCCCATGGTTACAGAGGGTTATACCTGGGCTCAGAGAATTAAGAGAATTGACCGAAGACTAAATGAAAGGCCTGGATTTGAACGAGGGATATGCCAGATCATTCTGCCTCCCAGAATTACTGGCAATAGGAGAGGGAATTCAGTAAAGAAGGCTATTAGCAATGAGAAAGCATGATGAGCAAAATTATAAATTAGCACGCTGGCTAATTTTTCTGGGGAGATAAGTGTTATTTGAACAAGACAATATCCTTATTAAAATTGCCAACGTGTAAACATACCCTCAAGTGAAGTTCCACAAATGTCCAGATGGATGAAATTCAATCAAGGAAATTCAAATACAGGATCACTTACTGATTTGTTACCAGCTATGCTTAAGGAAGGCGAGAAGATTTGGGAGCCACATTTATTACTAGATTTAATGACACAGCTGCCTGTCCTGTCTCTTCTACTGCATTCCAGATTCCTTCAGGTAAGGGATGGGGATCTCTTTTTGTATCAACCATTGAGAGACGGTATTCCAATGGACAGCATTGTTAATGAGCAGCATTGGCCTTCCTTGATTTACATGCAGTGACTGTAAACCCAGATGCTTCAGGGACCAAGCTAGCAATGAAATGAGCAATGAGGAAAGGATGCAAAATAATACAGAGTGAGGAGAACTGTAGAAAACCCCAGCATGGTGCCCCATCTAGAGAGAGCAGTAGATATTCAGCTCAGGTAAGCGTTGCCAACAATGAATCTGGGCCCAGTGATATCAGAGTTTCCAGTTTTTAAAGAGGGGCTAAAAATGTCTATTGTCCATACAATCTTCTGATTTTTTTATTTACTTTTTATTTTTTATTTTTTATTTTTTTTTAAACTTGTAAGTCAGTTTCACTTTTTTTTTTTAAAGTTTTTATTTATTTATTTGACAGAGAGATACAAAGCGAGAGAAGGAACACAAGTAGGGGGAATGGGAGAGGGAGAAGCAGGCTTCCCGCTGAGCAGGGAGCCTGATGGGGGGCTCAATCCCAGGACCCTGGGATCATGACCTGAGCCGAAGGCAGATGCTTAACGACTGAGCCACCCAGGCACCCCCATCTGATTTTTTTAAAGGTTGGCGATTAAGTCCATTTTTAAGATCACGGCCAGATTCTGAAGGCTCTCGAACTCACTTCCTTAGCTCTGACTTTTTTCTGTAGACTGTGCTCAGGGAGCCTGTCTGCTGAAGCCGGGCCGTAGCCCTGATTCTGAGAACCTATCCTGGCAAGCCTGAGGCTCGGGGCTTTTGGAGAGAGTGGGTGCTGGTCCTGTGTGCTCAGGCCGGTTCCAGATTGGTCACCTGCCCATTGTAGACATAGAAATACAGATGCTTGGGTTTAAAGGATCGTTATTAAGCTGCCCTCAACAATAAAGAACATTGAGAGCCTGAGGGATTCTATGTCCTCCCCATTTTCCCCCCTCACTGCCCAAGGTCCTTCTCTCTGCAATATGATGTATTAAATTACCCAATTGAAAACCCAAAAGCCTCTAGACCTCATGTTCAAAATTTTTTTATTGTCAATCAGGTGAGTGTGACAGGGGAATGGTTACCTGTGTGAGAAAGACGAGCTTGTGATATCTGGTGGTTTGTGGGCACTTTTCCATGATTGTCACCTCTTGGTATAATTACTCACAATAATCTCTTTTATATAAGTGTTTTAGAAACCACTTCTCTCACTAGCCAAGCCAGACCAGTTAGAAGAGGTTTTTGTTTTTGTTTTTTAAGATTCTATTTATTTGACAGAGAGAAAGAGAGAGAGCATGAGCAGGGGGAATGGCAGGCAGAGGGAGAGGGAGAAGCAGACTCCCTGCTGAGCAAGGAGCCCGATGTGGGGCTTGATCCCAGGACCCTGGGATCATGACCTGAGCTGAAGGCAGACGCTTAACCGACTGAGCCACCCAGGCACCCCAGTTAGAAGAGTTTTGAAAGAAAAACAAATCTTTTTAAATCACAAGAGTAATTCATGGCTATGAAAAACTGAAACAAATCCCAAGTGCATAGAGTAAAAACAGAAAGTTCCTGTTTGCTCCTCTCTAATGCCAGGAGGTGTACATTAGCACGTGGGTGTTTTTATCCCCGATCTTCTGTTCTTTTGTATGTGCACACACAAGCACATGCACACACACACACAAATATGTATTTTGTGCATTTTAATATCTTAAGGGTAAATAGCAAAATGCTGTACATACTGTTCCATATTATTCTGGGACCTGCTTTGTTTATTAGACACTGTGTTGGAGGTGAGTATCTGTGAAGTTTTCCAACCAACTTTTATAAAGCTTGTAGATGATTCATGAATATATGCATGAAGTATAACTAAAAATGCTTTCCTTGAATTCAGAAGCTTATTTAGAGGCTTTAAAATTTTGATAACCAAGTGGGATATTTCTACCCAGATCTATGTAATACATAGTCTTAGAAAGTGTTATGTTAGCTGAATTTGTACATTGAATCGTATTATAAAATGTCCAGGAAACTGGTTATTGGAAATAATTCAACAATGAGTGATATACATAGGGAAAGCTCTTTAGGAATAAAAATGACCATCCCTAATATGCCACTTGTAAAGAGTCAAATACAGTTTTTTTTGTCTTACGTTGGAGCACTCAGTACATGAGCTTGACCAACCCCAGTGCAAGCCTGATGGAATTGGAAGAAATTACTTACTTTTCTTTATTTGATGTTTTGACATGTTTTATCAAAGCATAAGCCAAACAAAGAGAAGGACTGAAACCTCCTTGGTACGAAAGATCTCTCCCTTCCTTTGGATTCTATACGTAGGTATAGCATGCTAAAATTTACACTATTCCTCATAAAGTCTTCAAAATCCACCAAAACTTATTAGGAAAAAAAAAGTATTTTTTATGATATGGCTTGATTCAACTGGATTCAAACCAAGAAGTCCTGACTGAAATCAAACTCTTAACCAATACTCATGCTTGTGAGAGCATGTGCACGGGACCATTCTTCAAATATCTGCTGCAGGGGAAATCCAAGACCCTAGCCTTCTTCTTACTGGTTGCCCTCTTTCTGCCCTCCTGTTTGCAGGAACATCACCTGTAACTGTCTTCTTTTAAAGCAAGGTTTAAGCTGATATTTCTCCCAAGCCGAAAGGGTTTTTTCCCCTCCTAAGAGAATTTATGTTTGATGATTCGTTGAAAATATCCAAACAGAAAAAATGGTTTTCATTAGTTAGAAGAAAAGAGTAGCACCATGAACAACACAAGATGGGGTCTGTGCTTTATGGTTGGTTCAAAATGTTACTGAACCGGAGAGCCCATGGAGCCTAGGGCTTAGGTCAAGTTATCAACAAATGCTATGTCTCTAGTCTGCTGAGGCTATTAATCATACTTTACATAGTGTATGTACAAAGATATACATTAGCATTAAAAAAAACCCTGCCAGCAATCAAATTCATAAGTAGCAGTTTGCAAATTCTGAAAGGGTGGTGTGCCAAAAGTTTGCTTGGATCTCAGAATGCATTACCCATATAAAGTGACTAGATTTCCAGCAAAGCCCAGGAAGCAATTTGATTCATTTTGAGGGGAAATATTATTGGTAGAGTCACTGAATTCCAGAATCTCTTAGGAAGCCCAGATGGTGTTGCCCTCTCCAACACCCCAGGGGGCTAGGGCGGAGTGGGGGTTTAGGGAAGCAGGGTGGGGACCGGTGGTTTCCATGGCAGCAAGAAGCCGCCTCCAGCAGCAAGAGGTGGGTGGGGCCATGGTGATGCCCTGCCAGGGGACAGAAAGGTGGGAAACTGTTCAAGTCTGAGTCCGAGAGCCTCAGTTTCCGTGTTCTGTCAATTCCTGGATGTCTGAGTTGGGCCTCTTCAGGCCATGAGTAATAGAAATGGGGAATCCAATACCAAGGATTTGCGGATGGCACAGGAAAGGACCTCACAATGACTGCAACAGACACCATCGAACTGCCTGGGCGGGGTGGGGGAGGGGGGGTTGTTGCTCGCCTTGCCTGCTTCCCTGCACACCTGTCTCATTTCTTCCTCACCAGCACATGGCGGAGTTGTCTGCTCCATGTCGTAAGCTCTGGTTTCTAAGTTTTCTTCTCTTTCGTTCAGCAGATGCTGCCTGGGGTCTTGGAATCCAAATTCCCAAAGAGGAAGCATTTGGTGAGTCCCAATCGGGTCAAGTGTCCAGCCCAAGGCCAGCCGGCTCTGGCTCAGGGGGGCCAGGTCACATGGCCCAAACATGACTGCTGGCCTCCCCTCCAATTCATCCCTCTGCCTGCCCATGGGGAGCCAGCCTGGGCGCAGACCCTGCACAAAGTATCTAATACATTTTATAATTTGGGGAAAAAAATCACATCTCAGAGCCTCACCTAAAATGGAGAGAAAACCACTTGCCTCTCAGAGTGGTAGAATTTACCTGCAACAATTTGAAAATGAGTTGTAAACTCTGAAAGCTCTAGAAATGGTGAGATTTTACTCCTAGTCTAGGTCACCTTTCACTGAATGAGTATATAGTGAGCACTTCGTTCACATGGGAACGCTTTCTAACACAAACACAAAGATAGTAAAGACAAATTCGGGGACTAGCATGCTAATGTAGTAAGAGAGAGAGTATGTTTTGGAGTCACATTGGCCTGCACTGAATCCTCCTTCTGCCACTTATCAGTTGTGAGCTTTGGACACGTTTCTTCTCTCTGAGCCTCAATCTTCTCGTCTGTAAAGTGGGAGTATTACTCCTTATGACAGCCTACATGGCCCTATCGGATCTTGGTAGGGCAGGCTCCTTCCTTTTCTTCAGGTCTTTACACAAATATCCCTTCTCAGAGGTAACCTTCTCACCTAATATGCCTTCCCCCTTCCCAGCACCTTGCTCCGTACCACAGCACTTACCCCTCCCTAAAACTACATCTTACTTGATTTCTTATTAGCTATGCTCCCTACTGAAATATAAGTTTCATGATCCAAGGGCTCTGTTGTTGTTGTTAAACTTATGTAGGCCCCAGCCTGAAACAGTGCCTCCTCTTAGTAAATGTACATACTGTCACACAGGGAGAACCCCGTGCGACAACAGAGAGATTGGAGCGATACTCCCACAAGCCAAGGGCCACCAAGGATTGCCAGCAATCACCAGAAACAAGGAGAGAGGCACACCACAGATCCTCCCTGTGAACCCCCAAGAAGGAAACAACCCTGTCCACACCTTGATTTTCGACTTCTGGCCTCCAGAACTGGGAGGGGATAAATTTGTGTTGTCTGAAGCCATCCAGTTAATAGTCATTGGTCACAGCAGACCTAGGAAACTAACACAGTACTTATTCAATCCATGGAGGTTATCATTATTTGTGTTAAGAATGTAGCTCTCACTACAATAACCTCAGTAGACAAGGCGAGCAGTCGTCATATAACTGCCTTTACTGGGATTCTCCACCGCTCTGAGAACACACCCACCCAGTTCACCTTGGGTTGGACAGGTTTTCCAGACCAGGTTTAGTCCCTTTCTCTACCCGCATGGTCATCCTGTGGGCTTCCAAAGGTACTCCGGGACCAGAATCAGCTCTGTCTGGCGCCTTGGCCAACACTGGACCGGAGCTGCCTGAACATGACATCCAAGTCAAGAATAGCATTGTTTGGAAGCACCCCAAATGTTCATCAGTGGGTGACTGGTAAAATATAGCTTCTCTTCCACTGATACAGAACAATCTCTAATTATATCATAAGTAAGAGAAGCAAGACCAAGAACATTATGTAAAGAATGTGACCATTTGTATTCAAAAAAACAAACAGTAGATTCACATTTGCTTGTCTATGCAATGAAGTAAAATTCCACTTGAGAAAGTCCTTTAAGAAATCTGAATTACTGACATGGGCCTGTGATGACGCTCCCACCCCCCACCCTCCCCCACCCCACCCCCGCCGCGCAGCTTCTCCCTGCCCCCACGTACCATTCATCTGATAGCCAGCCTCCTCAGTCATTGTCTGGAAACACAGCTTTTCTCAGGTTCTTCGTTTGCTTTCCAATGGCTTTTCATGACCTCAAACATCTACCACAAACTTTATAATCTGCCATTTGGGGCCCCCTGCTTACATAGGGACACAATTTCTCTTTCTCATGTCACTCCCTTACACAGTCCGGGAACTCTCCCCTCCAACCAAACACAAGTGCTCACTGACCCCAGACACAACAGCCATTTCTATTTTACTGAAGGGTTTTGACAAGAATGCGTGTTGACTTTTGTCACATGACTTTTCTGCATGTGTCCAAATGCGCTTGTCCAAGTTTCCCAGGGCTACAGTCACAAAGTACTACAAACTGGGTGGGTTCAAACAATAGAATTCTTTAACTCACAGTTCCGGAGGCTGGAAGCCTGAGATCTGGGTGTTGGCAGGGCCACCTCCTTCCCAAACCCCTTTGGGGAGTCCCTCCTTGCCTCTTCCTGGTTTCTTGTGGTTTGCCAGCCATCTTTGGCCTTCCTTACAGCTGCGTAACTCCAATCTCTGCCTTCATCTTCAATGGTGTTCTCCCTGTGTGCCTGTCTTCACAGGGCCATCTTCTTAGAAGCACACTCGTCACATTGGATCAGGGGCCTACGCTACTCCAGTGTGACCTCATCTTAACTAACTACACCTGCTGTGACCCTATTTCCAAATAAGGTCCCATTCTGAGGTACTGGGTGCTAAGACTTCAACATATCTTTTGGGGGGAGGGGACACAATTCAACATATATAACAAATCATATGACTTTTCTCCTTAGCACTATTAATACAATGGATCATATTGGTGGATTTTTTTTGTTATTTAATGATGCTTGTTCATGTTATGACTGGAACCAGTCTCACTTAGCCACAATACATTCTTTTATAAATGGACTTTGGATTTCAGCTGTTGATATTTGATATTTGATATTTGATTTTTGAACCCTACTCATAAGTGAGAGTCTTCTGTTTTTTTCCTTTTGGTGCTCTTTCAGTTTTGAGATCAATATCATAATGGCTTTAATAACAGGAATTTTGAAAAATTCTTTCTTCTAGAATAAGTAGCTTTGAGATTATCCATTCTTTAAAGGTTGGGTAGAATTTCCCTGTGAAACTATCTAGGCTAAGTTCTTTTTATGGGGGAGAATTTGAGCCCCTTTATCTCGGTCTGTGATAATTGCCGTGTTAGACATTCTTTACTGGGGCCAATTTTAGGTAAGTTGTTTCTTTCTAAAAAATTATCTATTACATCTGCATTTTCAGATCTGTTTGCAGAGGGACATGGGAAGTACCCTCTAAAGACTTTTAAAATTTCCTCTGCTTTTGGTGATTATTTTTCCTTAGCATTTCTAATTTTAAGCTTTCATCTCTTTTCCTTTTATTCTTTCTTTGTCATACTAGTGGTTTTTCGATTTTGTTAATTTTTTCCAAAGACTCTTTTTGGATTTATTTATCAGTTTCATTGTTTTTCTCTTTTCCAACTTAATAATTTTTGCTTTCAGTTGTCTTTAAGGTGGCAGATTTGTAAGGTAATTCTGATCCCAGATTTGAGAATTACAGCTGTGGTACATGTAGTTTTTTACTAGAAATTAGTCTTCTGATGCCCTAGGTATTCCATTACACATGTTCTCATGTCATTGCACATTTTTTGTGTGTGTATGTGCATCTTATTTCTGCAACAGATGGAAGCTCTTTGAGGCCAAGGCTCTGTATCATATCTGTTTGGGATGATAAATATTGATATTGTGGAGATGAGGTTAGAAAGTTAATGTAGGTGTGAGAACCTATAGTAGGCAGTGTCCAAAATGGCCCCTGGTAATCCAAACATCCTACTATTCATGCTCTTGTCTTTTTTTTTTTTTTTAAGATTTTATTTATTTATTTGACACAGAGAGAGATAGCGAGAGCAGGAACACAAGCAGGGGGAGTGGGAGAGGGAGAAGCAGCCTTCCCGCCGAGCAGGGAGCCCGATGTGGGACCCGATCCCAGGATCCTGGGATCATGACCTGAGCCGAAGGCAGACACTTAACGACTGAGCCACCCAGGCACCCTCATGCTCTTGTCTTATACCCTCTCCCGTTGAATGTGGGCTGGACCTACAGACTGGCTTCTAGTAAGGAGACGGTGACAAAAGTATTGGGGTGTGACCTCCAATATCAGATCATAAAAGACGGCTACTTTGTCTTGCTCTGATTCTGTCTCGGATTCTCTCTGTTTGATGAAGGAAGCTGCTGGGTTGTGAGCTGTCCTATGGAGACACCCGTATGGCAAGGAAGAGAGGGTGGCCTCTGGCTAATGGCCCACAAAGACTGGAAATCTACCAACCACCACTTACGTGATTGTGGAAGCTAATCTATCTACTCCTTTAGCTGAGCCTTGAGATGACGGAAACTTTGTGAGGAACCCAGAGCCAGAGGACCCAGTTAAGATGCTCCTGGACTCCTGCCCCACAGAAACTTCAAGATAATAAATGCTCCAATTTTAAGCCACTATTTGTGGGATAATTTGTTATGCAGCAATAGATAACCAATACAGAATCCCAACCCTGGATATGTCTTGATCTAGGAAATATTGCCAAGTTGAAAACTGAATGGTTTGGTTGAAATGTGGAAGTGACCTGCTCTGTAGAGAGAGAACTCTAAATCAGAATTTAAAATAATGCAGTTAATACCAAAGTTTTTCATTTAAAAGGCATTTTGGCATCGACTTCTTTTAATTCCTCATTTTGATTCAACAAAGAGATGACAGGTTTCCCTTTGAATTTACTTATTTTTAGTGCTTTCTTTAAAAAAAAAATTGTATCTGCACATGAGTATTTAGAATGTGTCAAATTAAAGACAGACTGCCTAGATAAAATTGGGCAGATGATGGGTGGAATTATAACATAGATTTATATTTTACAACATTTAAACCAACATTGGTTTGATTTCCATACCTGATTGTCCACCAAAAATCTGTCCTCCCTGCTTTCACAGAAATATAGTTAAAGCTGGACATAGGCTGTCCTGCTAGAGATAATATTTGCAAGCCTGTCTTGGGCCATGTGACTGTGTTCTTACTAATGGAACCTAAGCCGCTGCTCAGGACACTCAGGGATTTCAGATGTGCCCATCACCCAGCTTCAATCATGCAGAAGACGACAGTGACCTTGGGCTTGGTCCCAGGGGGGGTGGGGCAAGGGTCATGATGAAAAGAATCTGAGTTACTGTGTACTGTCATGGAGCAGGGCCTCCTACTAACCCAGACTTCTCACCTTGGAACTCTTATATGAAAGGGAAATAAAAAGCTGTGTTCTTTAAGCCACTAGATTTGGGGTCTCTTTGTTACAGTAGCTTAACATTTACTCTAATGAATACTTCCATTGCCGTTCCTTTAAAATATGTCACTTAGTAATTATTATATATACACAATTAAGCAAAGTACAAATACCTGGATTTCTGCCCTGAGGGTGAAGGAGGGGAGCCAGTAAAATCTATTTCTCCCAGGCATGGCTAGTGTTAAACTGTCCAAACAACTACAGGTTATTTTTCCTGAATCAACTTTATTTATTAAATGCATGACTTCAGGCTACCTTGTAACTTCTCCACTAAATGTTATGCTAGAGCAGTCCTTCAGCCTACCACTTCTCGAGGACATTGATTTTTGTTAGATTGGTTGCGAAGTTTATGTTCAGAACATCAGCCTGTGCCCTAAAAGAGAGGATCAGGGGAAGCATGCGGATCACTGCCAGAAGTCACTGCCTTTTCAGTCTCGCTCAAATTGTTCAGAGCCAAATCCTCCTGAAGATTCCTTCCTAAATTGAATGGCTCTGGCCCAATACAGAATGCTACGGCTATCTCACCAGGTTGCCTTATAGAGCTTATCTAAAGATTTTTCACAATAGCCTTAACAAGACAAGAAGCACAGATTATTATTTTATCACAGGAAAAAAAACCAAAGCACACTGTGATATCACAAGTCCCTGGAGGCTGGAGCCATTACTTGGTCCTCCAAGGAGATAAAGTACATTATCTGAATGTGCAAGTCTTTGGTCTTATGTTACATGCGCCATGCTTGCTTTGCTTCTTTTTTCTTTTTTTTTTTTAAGATTTTATTTATTTCTTTGACAGAGAGAGACACAGCGAGAGAGGGAACACAAGCAGGGGGAGTGGGAGAGGGAGAAGCAGGCCTCCCGCCGAGCAGGGAGCCCGATGCGGGGCTCGATCCCAGAACCCTGGGATCATGACCTGAGCCAAAGGCAGACGCCCAACGACTGAGCCACCCAGGAGCCCCTTGCTTCTTTTTTCTAATTGAGAGAAAGGAAAATTAAAGCATTAAATCTCAGAGATACACCCCTCAAGTGTCTTCACGGGAGAACCTATTTCTTTCACACATAAAAAGAATAGGTCCTGCCTTAGTCCAACTTTAGCTTTTAAAACTAAACGATAGGGTTTTGTCCCAGGGGCTGTAAATGACAGCGACGTTGGGGAGAGGAGCTGTCTGCTTCCAGGACAGGATAGCTCTGTGTGTCACACAGCTGGATTGTGAGAGCAGCCCTGCACTTCTTTTGTAAACTAAGTATCTCCCAAGTGTCATTGCTTTCTTTGTCACTTTGATCTTGCTCTCCATCAGGATTGGGAAGGAGAGCAGAAACTAAGGCATGAGGGAGACCAAACCATCCTTGAAAGCTACATCCTAAAGACTTCCTGATCCAAAAGGACAGCTGGATAAACAGGAAAGTGGCAGGTGTTTGTTCATAGCCATTTGTGCAACCAAATACTCAGTAGGCTTTGCATGAGCTACCAGTAACAGGCAACCTCCTGCTGTCAGCTGAAGACAGAAAGACAAGGATTGCACTTTTGCTGCAGGCTGATCAGCTCCGCCTAATTTGACTGTGCATCTCACTCCTTGTCAGGAAGTGCAGAGGCCCTCGTGGGGGGAAATCTCAGCGCTCCTAGGGGATTCAGGAGGGAGGGAGGAAAACCAAGGGCACCTGCAGTACGTTTCCTTTGCTCCTCGCCTTCTGAGATCTTTAAAGCAGGCAGGGGTGCGGTGAGATGTCACATCCTCCTCCCCGCCCTTCACCTGGTTCCATTAGGGTCTAAAGGTCGTGAACGACCTTGTTGCGCCTCTCCAGTGCCCTTTTGTAATCAGAGGCAGAGCAAAAAAAGAAGTAGAAGGGAGGGGCAGCATCATCTTTCCCAATGCAGAAAACTGAGAAAGAGTAGCGTTTCCTCCACACCCGTCTAAAAGTGTTCACCACTTGCCAAATCACAAGAGCAGGCGCAAGGACTCAGAGGATGATTCATGTATACTTTCAACCTCCTCGGTTCTTGAGCAAGGTCGAGGAGGTCGTGCTTCGGGGAGACGTTGCATCACAGTTTGGGAAAAACTTGGGGATTTTCCTTAGAGGGCTCATTCTTCCAGGAAGCAGGCAAAGAAAGACAGGAGTAGACGCCTGGGTGCGGGAAGCTGGAAAGAAATCCGACCTCACCTTGGGCTCAAGAGTGAAAGTGGGGTCACTCCGGGACCAGCCCGCGCATGGCAGGAAGGACTCCCGTTGGTCTACACGTGCTCGGCCGATCCCCATTAAGTGGCACTTCCGCGCCAGCCCGAAGGGACCGGCGGGGGGTGAGGGGGGTGGGCGCGGTGGCACAAAGAGAGGCGCGGTTTAGACACCTGTGCGCCTCCGCCTAGTTGCAAGCAGGCCGGACGCCAGGGACCGCCCGAGCCCTTCCGAGCCCGCGGGGAGGGCAAGGAGGGCGGACGTGCCCCGCGCGAGGTGGAGGAGGTCACCTGTGCGGCCGCGCGCGCGGGTCGGCGCTAGGACCCGAGCGGCGCACCTGTTGGCTGGCGCCCCGGGCCCCGCCCGCCCTCCGCCCCGAATGCCCGGCCCGGCGAGTGCCCGAGCAGCGGGGACAGTGCGAGCCGAGGGCATCGGCGTGGTGGTGTTGGCGCGCGGCCCCGGGAGCACCATGGCCGAGCTGCTGCGGAGCCTGCAGGATTCCCAGCTCGTCGCCCGCTTCCAGCGCCGCTGCGGGCTCTTCCCGGCGCCGGATGAAGGCCCCCGCGAGAACTGCGCGGGCCCGGCGGAGGGTGCGGCGCGGGGGCTAGCGCAGCTCCCTGCGGCCAACGGCAAGGGCGGCCGGGGGCCGGCCAACGGGCTGCGGAGACTCGCGGCCCCGCAGGTAACCGCGGCCAGGTGTTCGCCGGGGTGGGGGAGGGGGCAGCCCGCGCCGCAGCCGGCGGACGTGCGGGTCCCGCGGACTCCGCGACGCGGGGACGGGCGAGCGCCATCCCCGGCGGCGACCCGGCTCCGGGCGCGGGGTACGGAGGGCAGAGGGGGCGGGGAGTCCAGTCACCAGGACGCCACCTCTACCGCTGCCAGGTAGCACCCCCGTCCGTTCCGACATCACATGCACCCGGAGCTTTAGATGCATCTAAAGACTTTCTCCCTTCCTAAGTGAAATTATGTTCCTGAGCTTTCTCCCAAATGTGTAAGAGTTACGTAATTGAAAAGGGGAGGGGAGATGTCCTTGGCGTTTTCGCGAGAGGCTTCTCTGGGGAGAAATTGTGAGGACTCCCGCAGGATTCAGGAGTTTCCGCCCCATCCCCCTTCGCCTGATCCGCACTCGAGGGGTGTAGCAGGGCTCGCTGTGCCCTTCACTGTCCTGCATTTCCAGCTCTGAGGACGGAACTTAGGTTTTCACTGCTCCTGGAGAGATCTACAGACTGCACCCCCTACCAGCACCGGGGCAGAAACCCCATCCCCGTCCTGCCCAGTGGGTCTCTTGTAACGGGCACCAGGGACTTCTGACAGATGCAGTCGAGAGAGAAGCTCGCCGCTCTCCCCTCCAGGCTTTCGGAGTGTGGTTATACAACCCACTGCGGCTTTGGGGAGCCGGCCTGGCTGTCATCGCGGTGCAGGGACTCCGGGCGAGAGGGACAGGCTGCAGACGCTAGCGTGCCAGGGCCGCGGGAGGGCTCTCCGCATGGGCCCTGGCCACCCACAGGAGCTGCCCTTGCCCTGGGAGAGCTCAAAGTGTGGCACCAGAGGAAGGAAGCAATGTATTGACGATTCCAGCTCCTTTTGTTGAGGGAGGGGGGAATGAAGAGCCGTTTTGGTGACAGGAAGGTGGCATTCATTTACGTGTGGATTTCCAGATCTCCTAACTGAGGAATTACGAAGAACCTGGCTTCAGTGTGGGATGGCATATTGCCGGCATTGAATTACAAAATTTATTTGAGAGGGTGAGGGTGGGGTGTGTGCTCCATTCTAGAGAAATCCTCTATAATGTTCCTTTTTTTCTTTATTGTTCCTTCTCTGTTCCACATGACATCTAGTAACTTTTAGGTGAGTTTGAGACCCGCCCACCCCCTTTCCCTTTTGCCTTGTCTTAAAAATGGGACAGAGTGAGGAGCTAAGAACCAGTCACATACCTGAAATGTGGCAGAGCATCTTCTGAGCACACACACGTACACACTGTTTAACACACGGGTAGATGCACGGGCTGCTTTCTGATGCCCTCTCCCCACACTCTTCCTCTGTTCCTCCAATTCAGGAAGCTGAAGCAGGGTGCATTTTCCCACTAACACTTTTCAGACTGTTTTAAACATTACCTGTGGTAATGAAACTCAGTTCTGGAAAAGGATCCTCTTGCCCGTTAAAAGCAAGATAAGCAGATGTTTTGCAGAGAAGTGACTTCCACCCTGCTTAAAAAGCCTGTGCACTCAGCCACATAGTAGGGGTTTCTCTCCTCCCATCCAACACACGACCTTACTCACTATAGACCATGAAATACTAAGAGGAAGCTAAAAATTCACAGTAAGAAGTCATTGTATTGGTGCATGATGGGAGGAAAAATAGCCCAGGAGAGCATTTGATACATGAGAGCTTAATGAATGTTTTTAAAGGTGGGTCTGTTTCAGGTGACTTGGGAAGATTAATATTTTGCAAATACAGGGAGAATTCAAAAGGAAACATTGCATACCTGTCCCGCATAATTAATAGCACTCTAAGGGGACAGTTTTAATTGCTCCTGGAGAGATCTACAAACTGCACCCCCTACCAGCACCGGGGCAGAAACCCCATGCCCGTTCTGCCCAGTGGGTCTCTTGTAACTGGCACCAGGGACCCAACAAGCTATTCTTCCCTGTGGGCTCTGGCCTCTGCCCAGCCCATGGCTGGCCTGAGCCGCCTGTCCTTTCTCCAAATAACCCCACTCATCCTTCAGTTTCAAAGGTCAGTTCTTCAAGAGACACTTTTGCTCACCTTCGAGTCTCGCTCCCCCTTTTAGAGGTTCTCTTTGTTCCTGGTGATTCTTCATTACAGCATTTATCACATTGCGTAAATAGGCCTTTGGGGGGGGGCGGCGGTATCTGATTATTGCCAATCTGCTCCAGTGGGTGAAAAGCTCTGAGAATGCAGGAAACTTGCCTGGTGTGCTCATTATTTTCTTCACATGGGAGCTCAGTGAATTTTGTGAATAAATGAGTGCAGACCGCAATATAAAATCTGCCCTTTAAAAGCAAGATAAGCAGATTTCTTGCAAAGACTTGTCTTCTTGCTGCTTCAGCAAGCAGAATGGTAGGGGGTTGCCCCTTCTCATCCCAAAGACGACTTCACTCACTATAGATCATGAAAAAATAAGAGAGAGCTAAAAATTCAAAATAAGAGATTAAAGATTTTTTTTAAATTGAAGAGTAACTATGGAGAATCAAGTGTTTTCCACGTAGCCTAGAAATCAGGCAGCACTCGGACACTGATTTAAGACCCTCCAAACAATAGAGAAGTGTGTTCTTCATTTGGGTGGCTTTAGAATGCAACACATCTAATTTTTCTCACCTCCCACATTTGCTGTATTTATTTTAATCCTTAAAACAGAACAAATGCAGAAATGATGAAGGACTTCCTTGACTGATTCTCATGCAACACCAAGCACTGCTAAGTTACAGATTAACTACATCCTTTACAAACCAGGGCTGGGCTGGGGTTGCACAAAACTGTCATTGAATAAATCAGAGTGGACCTCGAGAATGCCCCAGTAGTCATGCCTTTCACAAATAGGTCTGAGTCCTGAAGGTTTAAAGGTTTTGTTGAGGACTTCCCACATATCCGCAGTCAGATCTTCTGAGCTCAAGTCTAAACTGCTTTCTTCTGTGGACCTTCCAGGGAAAAATTCCAGGGTTCCGTTTCATCTGTCTCACTGTGAAGGTGTGAGGTGTTGGGGCTGGCTGGGAGCCTGGCAGAGGTTGGGTGGAAGGAGAACAGGTTGCTTTCAGTGCAATGGTAACTGGTTTGCAAGGATAACCATAGGAGGACATTCCTGGCAGTAGCCAAGATCAAGAGGCAGGGATCCTGGGACCGAGGAGGAGGGCAAAGGCCTGGTTAGAATTGTGTTTATTTGTTCTGGGGTAAATCCAGCCTTGGATAGAACGGTATTTTGATTTTTATCGTCTTTGCTTACTCAACACAGTTGCATTGAGACAGACTTTGCAGGCGCCTGGGTGGCCCAGATGGTTAAGCGTCTGCTTTCGGCTCAGGTCATGGTCCCAGGGTCCTGGGATTGAGCCCTGCATGGGGCTCCCTGCTCAGTGGGAAGCCTGTTTCTCCCTCTCCCACTCCCCCTGCTTGTGTTCCCTCTCTCGCTGTGTATCTCTCTGTCAAATAAATAAATAAAATCTTAAAAAAAAAAAAAAAGACTTTGCAGAGATTTTCCCTGTCATTACTTTAGACTGGAGTGATCTTTCCAAATTGTACAGTGCTCCATAAATAACCTTTTGATAACTATTTGTTCAGACATAGTTCTACAGTTGAGTTGAGGCAGGGACCAAAGATAGGTTATTTAGAGAAGTCTTTACACCCCTATTTTGAAACATTTGGGGCCCTCCAGGTCTGTCAATCTACAAAAACCCATGCTCCCTTTTATTGGCTTGCTCCAGTACAAAGAACCATCTTAGCAATCAAACCTGAATCTGACTCCACCTCCATGTCACCTTGAACTTCTCTCTGGGTCTCATCTGCAGAACGGGCAGAGTGGAATAGAACTGTGGGTTTTCCACCTGTTAGAGGATCTTTGAAAACACAAACAAAAAACCAGTGTCCAGAGTCCAGGTGAGAAGTGGGTCTGGAGAAACTGGCAAACAGAGGTGGGAAGCTCTGAATCCCCTTCCCCTGGGGCCTACCATGCTTAGTGTTTTCAGGACGAGAATGGTGGTGCCGGAGGCTGTGGTCATGGCCAGGGGGACATTTTGGCTTGTTTGTAACTCCACTGGCCAACAGGCCGAACTTCACGTTTTGATTTTCTTTGATGTTCAGGTTTGAAATGGCAAAATAAGCCACTTTGAAAGGGTGCCTTTGATCATTTTTTTCTAGTTACAGATACTGTTCAGATAGGAAAACTTGAAAAAATACAAAGAAAAAGGGGCGCCTGGGTGGCTCAGTCGTTAAGCGTCTGCCTTCGGCTCAGGTCATGATCCCAGGGTCCTGGGATCGAGCCCCGCATCGGGCTCCCTGCTCGGCGGGGAGCCTGCTTCTCCCTCTCCCACTCCCCCTGCTTGTGTTCCTGCTCTTGCTATCTCTCTCTCTCTATCAAATAAATAAATAAAATCTTTAAAAAAAAAAAAATACAAAGAAAAAGTTAAATCCATGGCCATTATACCACTGCCCAAAGGTAATCACTCAGTAAATGTTCAACCTGATTTTTAGTGGCTATACCCTACTCCACAGCATGAATATACTATAATTTAGTTGGCCTGTTGCTGGGCTTTTAGGTTTTTTCTGGTTTTTGCACTGAAAATAACAACATCTTTGTATAAGTATCTTTCCACATATCTTGACTGTCTTTTTTAATTGAGATATAATTGACACATACCATTCCATTAGTTATTGGCGTACAACATGATGATTCAATATTTGTAAATACTGTATTGTGAAATGATCACAGTAAGTCTAGTTAATATCCATCACGACCCAGTTTTTCTTCTTGTGATGAGAACTTTTTTGTTAGAAGATTTTATTTCTTTATTTTAGAGTGAGAGAGAGAGAGAGTGTGTGTGCACACAACCCAGGGGAGGGACAGAGGGGGAAGGAGAGGGAGGGAGAGAATCTCAAGCAGACTCCGAGCTGAGCTGAGCTGAGCTGAGTGCAGAGCCCTACAAGGAGCTCAATCTCAAGACCCTGAGATCATGACCTGGGCCAAAACCAAGAGTCAGATGCTTAACTGCCCCAGCCACCCAGGCGCGCCATGATGAGAGCTAAGATCTACCTTCTTAACAACTTTCAAATATACGTTATCAACTGTAGTTGCCATGCAGTAATTACATCCCCATGACTTATTTTTTTAAAGATTTTATTTATTTATTTGACAGAGAGAGAGAGACAGTGAGAGCAGGAACACAAGCAGGGGGAGTGGGAGAGGGAGAGGGAGAAGCAGGCTTCCTGCTGAGCAGGACCCTGGGATCATGACCTGAGCCGAAGGCAGAGGCTTAACGACGGAGCCGCCCAGGCGCCCCTCCCCATGACTTATTTATTTTGTAACTTTAAGTGTGTATTTTGTCACCACCTTCATTTCACCTACCCCCACCCGCAATGCCTCTGGCAACCACCAATCTGTTCTCTTAATCTATGAGTTCCGGTTTTTTGTTTGTTTGTTTGTTTTATATTCCACATATAAATGAGATCAGATGGTATTTGTTTTTCTCTGACTTATTTTACTTAGCATAATGCTCTCAAGTTCCACCCATATTCTCACAAACGGCAAGATTTCCTTCTTTTTAATAGCTGAATATTCCAGTGTGTGTGTGTGTGGCACATTTTCTTTATCCATCCATCCATAGATACTAAAGTTGTTTCCAAATCTTGGCTATTGTAAATAATGCTGAAATGAACATGGGGGAGCAGATATCTTTTCAAGTTAGTGTTTTCTTTTTCTTCAGATAAATACTCAGAAATGGAATTGCTAGATCATATGGTATTTCTATTTTTAATTTTTTAAAAGATTTTATTTTATTTTTAAGACTTATTCATTTATGAGAGAGAGAGCAAGGGGGGAGAGGCAGAGGGAGAGGGAGAGAGAGAGAGAAGCCCAAGCAGATGCCCTGATGAGCATGGAGCCCCAAGTGGGGCCTGATCCCACAACCCCAAGGTCATGACCTGAGCCAAAATCAAGAGTCGACACTTAATTGACTGAGCCACCCACGCGCCCCTCAAGATTCTATTTTTAAGTAATCTCTACACCCAACATAGGACTTGAACTCACAACCCTGAAATCAAAGGTTGCATGATCTACTGACTGAGCCAGCCAGGCACCCCTATTTTTAATTTTCTGGGGAACCTCCATGTTGTTTCCATAGTGGCTGCACCAACTTACATTCCCTCCAGCAGGACACAAGGATTCCCTTTGCCCCACATCCTTGCCAACACTTGTTATTTTTTGTCTTTTTGATAATAACCCTTCTAACAGGTGAAGGTGATATGTCATCATTATTTTGATTTGCATTCTCCTGGTGATGAGGGATGTTGCAGATCTTTTCACGTGTCTGTTGGCCATCTGGATGTTTTCTTTGGAAAAATGTCTATTCAGATCCTCTGCCCATTTCAATGGGATTATTTGAAAAACAATTCCCCTTATCAGATATATGATTTGCAAATATTTTCTTCCATTTGGTAGATTGCCTTTTCATTTTGTTCATGTTTTCCTTTGCTGTGCAGAAGCTTTTTAATTTGATGTAGTTGCACTTGTTTATTTTTGCTTTTGTTGCCTTTGCTTTGGGCGTCAAATCCAAAAAAATCATTGCCAAGACAGATTTCAGTCTTTGATTGTCTTTTTAATTTAAATTTCCAGTCATGGAACTGCTGGGTAGAAATACATATTATGGCTTTCAATACCAAGCTGTCCTGCAGAACAGGGTGCTAGGATATCTAACTGTGAGTGTGGGTGTTCCCACTCCCTTGCCATTAGTAGGTATTAATACCCTCTTTAATCTCTGGAAAAAATAGACCACCTCTGCTTCTTTTTTTTTTTTTAAATTTAATTTATTTATTTATTTTAGAGAGTGAGAGAGCGTGCGCAAGCAGGGGGAGGGGTGGAAGGAGAGGCAGAGAATTTCACAGGGACTCTGCCCTGAGCATAAAAAGAATGTGGGGCTCAATCCCACAACCCTGAGATCAGACACTCAACCAACTGAGCCACCCAGGTGCTTAATAGGCCACTTTTGCTTCTATCTCATCTTTTCTTCCTTTATTTCCAACCAACATTTCTTTTTTTTTTTTTTAATTTAAATTTTAGTTTGTTACCATCCGGTGCAATGTTGGTTTCCGGAGTAGAAATCAGTGATTCATCACTTACATACAACACCCAGTGCTCATCACAAGTGCCCTCCTTCATCCCCATCACCCATCTAGCCCCTCCCCCACCCACCTCCCACCAGCCACCCTCAGTTTGTCTCTGTGTTAAGAGTCTCTTATGGTTTGTTTCCCTCTCTCCTTTTTTTCTTTTCCCCCTTCCCCTATGTTCATCTGTTTTCTCTCCTAAATGCCACATACGAATGAGATTGTGTGCCAAACAAAATTTCTTAATCAGCTACTGTGATTCTGGGTTAGTCCTCATCCTTAAAGATACAAAGATAAATAAGATCTAGTTTCTGTCCTGGGAAAGTCACAGAGAAAATGAAGCAATGCAAAAAATACTAGGATAGACTATGTAGGCTAATAATAATAATAGGCTGATAATAATAACAGCATAAGTTTGTGGCCAGGGAGACAATAGCAGGAGTAGCTCACCATCCCTGGAGGAGCTCATGAAGTCTTGAGTGGGGACTAAAAGAGCAATAGGAACCAAATAGATGAAAATGTGAGAATCCCAGGGAGCATGAGTGGCTCAGCAGGTTAAACACCCAACTCTTAGGTTTGACTCAGGTGGTGATCTCAGGGTCTGGCTCTGTATCAGCGGGGAGTCTGCTGGAGATTCTCTCTCTCTCTCTTTCTCCCTTTCCCTCTGCCCCTCCCCCTGCTCACATCTGCACTCTCTCTCTCTCAAATAATCTTAAAAAAAAAAAAAAGAAAATATGAGAATCTCTTTACCTAGAAATCTTAAGTGATAAAACATGAAGACACTTTGCCATTTTTGGTGAAGAGTGAAACATTCAACCTGGGTAGAGAAAGATTCCCAGCAGGAAAGAGACTAAAGGGTAATTGAACCCTTAAAAATGGTTAAAATGGCAAATTTTGGGACACCTGGGTAGCTCATCTGGTTAAGCATCTGCCTTTAGCTCAGATCATGATCTTAGGGTCCTGGGATCGAGTCCTGCATCGGGCTCCTTGCTCTGCAGGGAGCCTGCTTCTTCCTCCGCCTGCTGCTCCCCCTGCTTGTGCTCTGTCTCTCTGACAAATAAATAAATAAAATCTTTTAAATAAATAAATAAATAAATAAAAATGGCAAATTTTATGTTCTGTACATTTTGCCTCAAAAAAAAAAAAATATCCGTAGGTTCTACTTCAAGGAGGAGAAACATAATGTCCTTCTCCTTAAGTGTGGGCTACACAGAGGAATAATTTTACAGTATGGAAACCTGACAGACGCCCCCTCGGCCAAGTAATCATGGTTAACATCAACAGTGTAAGTCATGTTGATGGTATATACTCTTGATACATGCTGAACATGGCACTTCACCTGGGTGGTCTTCTTTAAAACCTTCAGCCTAATCATGAGAAAGACACCAGACAAATCCTAGTTGAGGGGCATCCTGCAAAATACCTGGCTTATGTTCTTCAAAATTGCCAAGGCCATAAATAACAAGGAAAGTCTGACAAATGTCACAGCCAGGAGTAGCCTAAGGAGACATGACAACTAAAGGTAACTGTGGAATCCTGGATGGGACCTTGGAATAGATAAAAAAGGATGTTAGGTAAAAACTACAGAAGTCTGAATAAAGTATGGAATTTAGTTAATAAAAATGCATCAGTAAATTTTTCTGCAAACTGAAAACTGTTCTAAAAGATAAAGTCTAGGGGCACCTGGGTGGCTCAGCAGGTTAAGCGTCTGCCTTCGGCTCAGGTCATGATCCCAAGGTCCTGGGATCAAGTCCCGCTTCAGGCTCCTTGCTCGCGAGGAGCCTGCTTCTCCCTCTACCCGCCTCCTGCTCATGATCTCTCTCTCTCTCTCTCAAATAAATAAATCTTTAAAATAAATAAATAGAGGGGCGCCTGGGTGGCTCAGTCGTTGAGCGTCTGCCTTCGGCTCAGATCATGATCCCAGGGTTCTGGGATCGAGCCCCACATCGGGCTCCCTGCTCTGCGGGAAGCCTGCTTCTCCCTCTTCCACTCCCCCTGCTTGTGTTCCCTCTCTCGCTGTGTCTCTCTCTGTCAAATAAATAAATAAATCTTTAAAAAAATAAATAAAATAAATAAAATAAAATAAATAAATAGAATAAAATAAAAAAAATAAAGTCTATTTAAATTTTTCTAAAAGGGAGTAGGTAATTGAAGGGAGTTCAAAGATGGGATCATTTACAAAGGTGTATGTGGTGTTGGAGAAACCAACAAGGGAGGATAAGCATCTTGGAGCACATGACTTTCAACCTAAAAAGGCAAGAGAAGATATGGTTCCGGCAAGCCTGGCCCCAGTGAGCGCTTAGCTGTCAGAGAGAGACTCCTGACAGGAGCTGAGGCCTTTAGTAGAGATACACAGCCACAGCCGGTCAGGAGGAGTAGAGGAATTCTATCTCCAAATTGTTCTCCACCTGCCCTCTTGCATGCCGCCAGTTCCTTCCTTGGGCCAAATTCAATCAGAAGCCAAGGGGTCTGGGAGCCTGCCTGACGCCGCACACAAAGGTCAGCCTCCATGGAGAAGGGTGTAGAGTGGACCTGGAAGGACAAATGGAAAGTATCCAGCCCAGGTAGCATAAAGAAATTGGGATGGTATGTAATACCAGCTGGAGCTTGGGGCTGGAGCCTGAATGTGGCTTCCTGCCGAATTTGGTTTTCAGCCTGTAGACAGAGGGATGGCAGATCAATTCTATGCCATGTGTTGAATCAGAATTAGTGATGGGGACATCATGATAAGAAAGGTTCTTGGGGTGTCACTGTGCCCAATAGCAAAGTGTGGGATTGAATGGCAATGCCTTTGGGGGGCATCGCAGGAACCTGGTGCTGAGCATGTAAGAAATGGCGATGTTCTATTCAAACAGGAGCAGACACAGCACTAACATGAAATCAAGCCTTAATATCTGTTTGGGGTTCTTCGTGATACTCTTGAGTGGCACCCTCACCCGCAAACTCTTAGGAGGAAAGAGACCACTAACGGTTTCTTAAGACATGGGTTTGCCTTGTTAATCTTACGGATAAACCTGTCAGTAATTTTGTAACAAAAATGGGTTTATTCAGGAAGAGCAAAGAATTGCAACTCGGGACAAGCAAACTCCAGCAAAAACAAACTACAACAAAACAGTTGCAACTCGGGACAAGTAAACTCCAGCAAAAACAAACTACAACAAAACAGAGGAGAGGAACAGTCTTTTATAGAAGGAAGAGGGGAGTTGGGAAGGCTGTTAGAAACAAAAAGTCCATTGGAATAAACTAGGAGTTTGAAGTAGAGTGGCTTTTCATTGGCCGACTTGTGACAGCTCTCATTGGCTGGGCTGTTGCTGGGTCAGGAGAAAACCTTCCTCTTGCTGGGGTGGTCTGGACTTGCGAGTTTGGTTTGGTTTGGGTCTGCAATTGGCTGAGGAGTGGTAGGGTGTGAGAGCTCCCCCTGCTGGCCGCCGGTTCCATTCCAAAGGAGGTTTCCTTTCACTAATTTTCATACCATCGTTTGGGACCAGGGGACCCATGCTGGGACTCCATCATTATGGCTACAAGCTGACTGGATTGGGGAGCAGCCCTCTACTCAAGGGCAGCCTTCAATAGGCTGGTCAGCATCTGATGACATGGTCAGGTGTGAGGACCTCACGTAGTTGGGATACTGCACAGGGGAGAGTGAGTGATGGGACCATCGCATTGCTCCCTGAGAGAGTCTGAATGCAAGACCCGCAAATAGGGACGGAAACGGAAAGTGGTGGTGAACTTCAGAGAGAGAGGAGGCCACAGGCAGAACCCACGAGACCGAGAAAGCAGTAGGAAAGCAGAAGCATGTTAAGTGCCCATAACTGCAATCAGATCATGAGTTTTTCTCACTTTTGTGTAGTTGGGAATGGGGGTGGGGGCAGGGGCCGGATCCCTCTTTCTCCTATGCACAAAGCAAGTAAGTAAGGGTTTGCTAAACTCAGCCTCTTCTTTCTTGGCAGAAACATAATCACCTGCTGTCTCCTGTCACAACTGGGCTCACTTTATCCCTCACGACTTTACTTGGCTGTGTCGTCTTTTAGCCTAACTTTTTTTTCTGTGTTGGCTCCTTCCTTTTTATCCGGGAAATTGATGAAGGGTTTTGATTAATGAATAACTTTTTTCTTAGTTTGCTTTCTTCATTTGGACACCGTGAAGGGAGTTTAGGGATATAAAAGTTCGTGAGGGTGAAACAGACACCTGTCAACTTAAAAAAATGTGATTAAGCTACTATGTTTAGGAAAGCTGTTGACAGCAAGCCTTGTCTAATTCTGATTTCCTTGACTTATAATTAAGATGTCAACATTTTTGAATTTAAAAAAAAAGGCACTTTCACTTCTGTTGTTACAGTTTTTATTTATAAATCCTCTGTTGTCCTGATAAGAATTATGTCTCTAAAATGCATTCTTGCATTTTGTTTGGCACAGAATTTTCCTGGGAGAAAATACTGTCACGGTTTCCTGGCAACACGTTTAGAGTGTTTCTATCTGTGTTAGGAATCTATGAAAAAGCTAAAATTGGGGGCATCCACTGGCCTTTATTATTCTACTTGCCTGGTGAGATACACTGAACATAGGAAGAAAATGAGATATTGAAAAATCCAGTGGAGACCACGGTGCACATTTTTCTCTCCTCACTCCTGCTTCCAACACAGTACGGACGAATTAGCCACGTGTTTTAAAAATCCAAGAAAGCAATCCTTAAGCGCAAGCCAGAGTGGAAGGAAGAGGAAGGAAATAGCCACCTGAGATCTCGAAAGGAGGGCGGGGGGGAAAGGGAGTAAATGGTTTCCTTGAACCACTTTGAATATTGCCTCCAGGCCGCCAAATGCTCGCTGGCATTTTTATATCCATTTGTTTAATAAAACAAAACAAACCATCAGATTCATTCTTGCTTTTGTTGATGCTGTTTATTTGGTATGCGTGCCTGCTGGAGAAATGCCCTCTCTGTAATCTCCAAGTAGGTTTTGATTTTTCTAAATGGCAAAATCTTTGTTCCCATAGGGTTTTATGGGAAATAGCCCACCAAACCAAGGGCTCCTATGGGTAGGAGGGAGAGGGAATGGTGGTGAATAAGAAGGTTCCTCAGATAGAGTGTTGGGAGCTGAGAAGCCAGGATTTAATTGGTGGAGAAAGGACTTAGGTGAACATGGTTTTTTTGCAGTTAAAAAAAAAAAAAAATCACCCTCTCTTGAAAGGTGATTTACAAAGTAGCCATGAAATAGACATCAAAGATTTTGTTAAAAGCACGGGAAGTAAAAAGTGGCTCTGTCAGAAGTTGGGTTTGGGTTTTTTTTTCCCCCCTCCTTTCTGAATTTTAATCTTTTTGATGGATTTTCAGCCAGGAAGATAACAAATATTTTGAAATTAATTTTTGCACTTTTCAACTCTTTTTTTAAGGAATTTTTCTGCTTCTTTTTATATAAAGATTTTTATTTATTTATTTAACAGAGATAGAGAGAGAGCACAAGTAGGCAGAGCGGCAGACAGAGGGAGAGGGAGAAACAGGCTTCCCGCTGAGCAGGGAGCCCGATGCGGGGCTCGATCCCAGGACTCTGGGATCATGACCTGAGCTGAAGGCAAGCCGCTTAACCGACTGAGCCACTCAGGCACCCCCTGCTCTTTTTTTTTTTAAGGATTTTATTTATTTATTTGAGAGAGAGTGAGAGGGAGAAGCAGACACCCTGCTGAGTAGGGAGCCCGATGCGGGGCTGGATCCCAGGACCCTGAGATCAGGACTTGAGCTAAAAACAGATGCTTAACTGACTGAGCCACCCCAGGCATCCTCAAGCATTACTTTAAAAATCTTTTTAACTTTACAGCTTGATGTAATTTCTGATTTTTGAAAATTTGCAAAAATACTACAAAAAAAATTCCTATGCACTCTTGACCCATGTTTTCCTAATGTTAGCATCATATATAACCACAGCTCAGGAAATAGTATGCAATCTGTGGACCTTGTTCCATTCTGGAAGTTCTTCAGTCTTTCTTTGCATTTCCTCACCTTGACTTCTGAAAAGTCCATACCAGTTATTTTGTATAATGTCAATTTGGATTTGTTCAATATTTCCTCATGATGACACTTAGGTTCTGTATTTTGGGCAGTGGGGGGGTAGGGGGGGTGGGGCGGGGGGAGATACCACAGGCAAGATATTGTATTCTTCTTAGTGCATCATATTAAGAGGCACAAAATGCTGATTTATTCCATTACCAGTGATTTTAACTTCAAACACCTTTAAAAGTATGTTAAGTGGTTTCTTCCGGGTAAATGTTTTTCTCTTTGTAATTACGAAGTATGCTGTAGGGCACCTGGGTGGCTCAGTCAGTTAGGCTCAGGTCCTGATCCTGGGGTCCCCGGTTTGAGCCCTGCCTCAGGCTCCCAGCTCAGTGGGGAGTCTGCTTCTCCCTCTCCCTCTGCCACTCACCCTGCTTGTACTTGTGCGCTCTCTCTCTCAAATAAATAAACAAAATCTGTTTAAAAAAAAAAAAAGTATGCTGTGGACCAGCATTCAGACACATTATAGATATCTTGTTTCTTGGCATATTTTCATCATCCATGAATTTTGTCATCCATTAGTGACCTTATCTTTTAAAAAGTGATCAGCCAATTTGATAGCAGAATGAGAGCATCTCATTATTCTAATTTTGTATTTCTTTCATCTCTAATGAGGTTGAGTATTTTTCTTCTGTTTAGCAGATACTTGTATTACCCTTTTTGTGAATGGTCTGGTCAGACACTTTATCTACTTTTTTCCTCTGTGATTTTAGTGGGGGTGTTTTTCCTACTGATTTTGGATGGTCTTTTTTTAGTTTATCCATTGTACATCAAAATCTTCCACTATACATCAGTTAACATAAACTCACAACCAATTTGTGACTAATCTTTCCTTGTAAAGAGGAAACCTTTGGAGTCTGAGGAGGAGAAGGGAGATAGAGAGGGAGTAATAACTTCCTTCTAGGTATCTGTGGGCTTAGAAAAGTCATGTTTGGTTTCCTTGTTCTTTTACCTGTTACTTCCAGGTCCAGAAAGCCCATCATTCCCATCCTGTGAAATGTTTGTAACATTTCAGTAGCCTTGGGCAAGAGTTGGGGGTTCTGGAAGGGTCAGGGAAAGCTTACAGTCCCTGACAACTCTCAGCAGGGAAGGCAGTAGCTGAGAGGGTGTTTCTCCCGTATTATGATGATGCGAAAGTGAGGCAGAAAATGAAATAGTTCGGTTGTGCACTGCAGAGGGTGACAGACAATTCTGAGTCCTCCCAGCCTTGGGTCTCCCCCTTCTTGATGGTTCCTGAGGAGGCTTCCCAGCTGCTTTCCTGCCATGCTCAGTTATTATATCACACATGTCCTCAAAGGGAAGGAATGGATTACTATCCCCAATATTTATTCAGTAGCATATTTCTGATAACCATTACTTTTGGAAAGGAGGGACTAATGTCCATTGATCACTTAATTTTGCCTCCATCCAATGCCTCAGTCATATTTTATCATCCCAAAATTTTGACCCTGAAGGAATTATCTGAATTTTTCCAACATGTTGGGTTATAAATGGTCTAGCCCTGATTTCTTCTTACCTCCCTAGGACCACTGCAGGGATAGAAATGGGACTTCCCACACTCATCCTGAGTGCTTCCTGGTGTAGACAGGTATATATGCATAGATCACGGACTTATTTATTTAAACTTTAAGAACTTAAAAGTTAATACTAAATATACATTTACCTTGCAGCCCACAATTACACTCCTGGGAATTTATCCCAGAGATATGAAAACTTATTGACACAAAAACCTGTACATGATTGCTTATAACAGCTGTGTTTGTAATAGCCAAAACCCAGAAATAACCAAAATCTCCCTGCTAGGCTAAATAAACTGTGGTACGTCCATACTGTGGAATACTACTCAGCAGTAAAAAGGAATAGATCATTGATATACCCAACAATTTGGGTGGATCTCAAGGGCATTTTGCTGCGTGAAAAAGCCTATCTCAAAAGATCACATAGTGTGTAATTCCGTTTATATAGAACATTTTTGAAATAACAAAATTATAAAGATGGAAGACAGATTAGTGGTTGCCAGGGTTTAAGAATGAGGGGATGACTGTAAAGGGGTTGTACAAGGGGGATCTTTGTGGTGATGGGGCAGTTTTGTAACTTGATGGCAGTGGTGGTCACATGGGTCTAGTGAGTCCACACAGGTGTAGTAAAATGTCACAGAACTGTACACACATTGTCCCAATGTCATATTCCTGGTGCTGATACAGCACTATAATTATGTAAGATGGAACCATTGGGAGAAGGGTATATGGACATCTTGGCCCCACCTTTGCAAATGCTTATGAATCTATAGTTATTTCAAAGTAATTATTATT
>NC_138371.1:13827745-13883090 GCF_054177405.1 Leptonychotes weddellii | reverse complement strand
TTTTTTTTAAAGATTTTATTTACTTATTTGAGACAGAATGAGAGAGAGAGAGAGCACATGAGAGGGGGGAGGGTCAGAGGGAGAAGCAGGCTCCCTGCCGAACAGGGAGCCCGATGCGGGACTCGATCCAGGGACTCCAGGATCATGACCTGAGCCGAAGGCAGTCGCTTAACCGACTGAGCCACCCAGGCGCCCCTCAAAGTAATTATTTTTTAAAAATCAGTACTACTGCCTTGTAAAAATTGGTTCTGCCACCCTTCTCACGGCTTTTACTGTAGGCCCTCTTTGCGCACCCCACGGGAAACCCAGGAAACGCAAAGCAGCATTTGGGAGATTTCCTGAGTTTGAGCCAGCCGTGCTGCTGCATCTGTTTCCAGAACTGCAGGGCTGGGTTGTAACCCTGCCCTTGACCCCGGCTTCCTGACTCAGGAGAACACAGAGAAATATTTGCAGGTCTGAAAGCACGTCTATCCTTAACTTTATTTCAGCTCACTTGCTTTATAGCTGCAGGTTTTTTGCATTAAAATTTTTTTTGTGTTTTGTTCTGTGAAGCCACTTCCAGTGGGTGTTGCCAGTAGGTCAAGTTCGCACACGGCCTCTTCAGTCTCTCCTCCAGTTGTCGTTTTTTTCTCTCAATCTGTAAACATGCTGAAAACCTTCAACCCCCTCTTTACACGCCACAGAACATCTGCTTTCAGCCCCAGTGTCCCTAGCAGCTACCATTCCTGCCTTTCTTGAACCACAAGCATCTCCAAAGAGTCATCTGAGGTCTGCCCTCCTTTCGGCTTCCTCGCCCATGTTTTTTCTGGCAGTGTGGCCTCAGCTGGTACAGTATAAACTACAGTGAAATCAAACCAGGAGAGACTACTTAGCGGAAGATATAATTTTTGAGGCTTCCTTTGCCCATGGGTCCTTTCACTGAGAACAGCTAATTTTAAATTAAAAATTGTAAAAGAGAAGTCCCTTCGAATACACACAAAAAGTAAAGCAGCTTCTTCTTTATTTCAACTGTACTCCAAATGGGCCATGGCTGAAGTTATGGCCAGGGGAGCTGAGTGGAAGCACAAACTCATATTTTAATAGCTGCCTTTTCTGGTTTCAAGGTCAACCACAAGATCAACAAGCCATTCCGCAAGTGGTAAACCCATTGTATCTGTTCGGTAGATGGATGCCCTTCTCCCACAGGTGGTTTTCGTCACTAGAAAGTATTTATCAAATATCTGTTAAAGGTTTCTTTCAACTGTGTTCTACAAGGGAAAAACTTAATAATGACATCCACAGGAGATCTTGAAAGTAATTAAAATTCCATATATTTCTAGACATGGAAATGCAAAAAAAGGAGCAAATTTTAAAAATGATATCCATAATATAACCCAAATTTCAAAAACTGCATAAGCATATATTTGAATGTATTTTTTTTAAAGGATCTGGAATAATGAACCAAATGTTACCAGTGGTTCTTTCTGAATATCTTTAAATATTTCCTTAATTATGCTTTTTATTTTGTTCATGCTTTTCTTGATTTTCTGCATATTTTATACAATAAAAAGGTATTATGTTTAGAGAAAATTAAACCATTTTCATTTTATTGGAAAAAAATTTCCCCTGAGGATGTTTTGTAGTTTTGAGGAATTTTAGTTACTAAGATTACTAAGGTTGTTCCGCATAAAACTTTTTTTTAATTACCATGGACATCTCTGGAGCAAAGTTCCAAATATCAGCAGTTTTGTTTGTGTTCCTACCTTGAGGGGATATTTATTAAACCATTGGAAGTACTCCAAAGCTTTCTTAAATGAAACAAAATGGCTCCCTCCATGTCTGCATAAAGACCCCACGCGAAATTACGGTACACCTTTTCCTACTTTGTGCAAACAACCGCATGAATTGCCTGGAGCTTAAAACACAATGTTCTTCTGAGCTCATGGGAATTCCTTAATGCACTGACAGAGTTTGGCCTCGGGGCGCCTGGGTGGCTCAGTCATTAAGCTTCTGCCTTCAGCTCAGGTCATGATCCCAGGGTCCTGGGATCGAGCCCCACATCAGGCTCTCTGCTCCGTGGGAAGCCTGCTTCTCCCTCTCCCATTCACCTGCTTGTATTCCCTCTCTCGCTGTGTCTCTCTCTGTCAAATAAATAAATAAAATCTTTAAAAAAAAAAAAAAAAGAAAGAAAGAGTTTGGCCTCGAAAAGATCTCTCCTCTACTTGGCCAAAGTTGTCTTATTAGAGAGTCCAGGAAGATCTTAAGGAAAGCAGATGCTGTGGTTACCACCCCACCCTTCAGACGATTTTTGGCAAGTAGTTTTTGTTGTTGCTTTAAAAGGTGTTTGGGGGGGCGCCTGGGTGGCTCAGATGGTTAAGCGTCTGCCTTCGGCTCAGGTCATGGTCTCAGGGTCCTGGGATCGAGTCCCGCATCGTGTTCCCTGCTCAGTGCAGAGCCTGCTTCTCCCTCTCCCTCTGCCACTCCCTCTGCTGTGCTCTTCTGTCTATCTCTCTGTCAAAATAAATAAATAAAATCTTTAAAATAAATAAATAAATAAATAAATAAATAAATAAATAAATAAATAAAAGGTGTTTGGGAAGATCACTTTTTATTGTTGTAGATCCAAACAGTTGTGAGTGGTTTTAGTTCTCAAGTCACCTGCGGGCAGTATCTTGCGTATGCTTTGTGTTGCAACGTGGTTCCTCCTAATCTGATGACAGTGTTTAAAGTGAAGGGACCCTAACGTAGGATTCAGTGTAGGGTAGGGACATCACAGCCACCGTTGTCCATTGTCTGGTGTGGTTCTTAATTGAATAATGTAAGAATTTATCAGTTTTCATTTTAAAATAAAGCATAATTACTAATTTCAAAAACTTAAATGAATGGATATTTTCTTTTTAAAAATAATGAAATTCTTTACTTCCCTAAAGAAATGTAAAATAACTTTTACATAATATTAATTTTAATGTAATTTTTATTGGAGTTGTATTTAATCTATGGGTTAATGTGGAGATAATTAACATCTTTATGATACAGAGTCTTCTAATCCCTGAACATGTTAGGACTTCCCATTTACTTAAGTCTTTTTTAAATATCTTTCAGTAGTTTTATAATTATCTCCATAAAATCGTGCACCTCTTTTGCTAGATTTATTCCTAAATACTTTATGTTTTTGTTACTATTAAAACAATATTTTGAAATTGGTTTTCTGCTGACATGTTGGAATGCAATTGAATTTTGTGTATTGATTGGGCAAACTTGCCAAACTTCTATTAATTCTAACAAATTGTCTCTCATTTCTTTGTGTTTGCAATGAAAACGGTCAAAAAGCAGATTTTTTTGCTCTTTCTTTTCAATTCTTATTCCCTTTATTTTTTTTCTACCTTACTGCACAGACAAGGACCTCCAATATTATGTCAAGTAAAAGGGGTGATAGCCCACTTTCTTGTCTTCTTCTTGATTGTCAGGGAATGGTTTTAACATTTCACCATAGAGTATTATATTTGATGTAGTTTTTCCCTCCCTTTTAGAGTTTGTTTGCCCAGTGATATACTCGTGAATTATGGCTAAATTGTATTGACTCTTTTTTCTGTATCTAATGAGAGGATCATACAAGAGTTTTTTTTTTAAGCTCCTTTAAACTTATAAAAGGTAAGTTAAAAGAGATTTTCTTTGTTGAACCAAACTTCCATTGATGGAATATACTCAGTCTTTGTCATGATATAATCAATAGCAATAGTTACTGTAGCAAATATGATAAAAATACTATCTAATAGACTTTTTATAGTAGTGTATTTTAAAAGCATCTTCCTCCAATCCCTTCTCCCACCTTTTTTGGCTTTATTGGGTGATGTTTTTCATAAGCACAGAAAAACACTGGACAACTTAATTATGCAGTTCATCTTCATGTGTCTATGAACATTGGATATGTATCATAAAATTTGCCTAATTATGTAAATATCCTGGAACATAAAAAACAAGTGTCTCTCGGCTAAGAATCCAAACTGTCTTTTTAAAAAGTAGTTTCTTTTTGCACTGTGTTTCTGAACTAGTACTTGAACTCTGAAGTGTGTAGCAGTTTATGAATCCACATTGGAAAGATGTGGAAAGCGAAGGGGGCCCTTCGCTTCCTCCTCCCTCAGCGCAGCCACCGTTTTGTGGCGCTCAGAGCCGTAAAGACTCCTCCCACGAGCACAGCAAGATCCCTCGGAGTGGAGCCTGGGCGAACAAACCTGAACTCTGAGTGACCAAATATTGAATCACAGTATTGTACCAAGGACCACCTCAGAAGGAACTGGCACATTTGCATGTAGTGACCTTTATAAAACACCCACACTTCAAAGGAAAATGACATTGTTCATGCTTTCTCCCCTAAAGAGTCACAGAATTAAAACTGAAAATATAGCATCCGCATGCTGATTGTCTTGTGAAGTAGAAGTACCGCATCATGAAATCAAAGTATCCCTGGCTTTGCTCTGTGAATCTTTTTTTTTTTTTAAATTTCAGTTTATTTTATTACTGACAGAAAGGCTGTATGAGGGGCCAGCAGAGAGGGAGGGAAGGAGAGCCAGCAATGGTCTTTCCTACTGCCCCTCTTACCATTTCTTCTTCCTTGTGGTTCCTGGGAGATCTGTGCTAGGCCAGGAGTAGGTGTCGCAATAATTCTGCTGTTCTTATGTTTTTCACCATTGGTTTGGTGGTGTTGACTTGAGTCGTGGGCCACAAGGATGTTGGCTGTGGCGAGCCCTTCGTGGCCACACACGCCCCTGGTAAAAGGTCTGTGTGTTCCGTGTCTGTGCTGTGCTTTGGTGGGAGGCAGTGTAGTGAACGGACCAAGATGGTGCCTTACTTCTTATACTTCCAAACCCCGTCACCTTGGGCATATGACGTAAGCTCTACCACCTTGCTCTCCTTATCTGTGAAATGGGGGAAATAATTACATAGACCTCCTGGGGTTCTGAGGAACCCCAAGTGAGCCCTCAAACGCTAGCTGTCTACACCACCAGTGCTCCTACTAGTCCTAATGCCCCTACTGCAATTTTTTCCCAACAGGTCTTTTCTGGAATACATTTCCTATCTTGTGATGGGGCAGGAGGAGTGCTGGACCACACAGGTCATCAAATCTACGCTCTGTGCCACTTCAGAATGGCTTCTACCCTAAAATTTGGGCCAAATGTGCTTTGAATTGTCTTGAAGTATATTCAGTTTTGTATTTCTTCCTTCTGACAGTTTGTAGTGTCCAATCACTGGCCATAAAAATGCTTTCCCAGGTCCTGCTCCCCCTCCTCTGAACTTACTGAGTTATGGAAA
This sequence comes from Leptonychotes weddellii, assembly GCF_054177405.1. NCBI lineage: Eukaryota > Metazoa > Chordata > Mammalia > Carnivora > Phocidae > Leptonychotes > Leptonychotes weddellii. Next base: position 13,877,801 of record NC_138371.1, on the reverse strand, counting down.
GTGTATCATGGAGTGTTTTTTTGCTTTGAGATAATGCTATCAATGCTCAGTCAAATACACGAAGCACCTAACAGCGTGCCAGGCCCTGGATTGTACTCTAGAGCCCTCAGCAATGGATCTGCCTCACTTCCCCTGCTCTTGAAGAGCTGTCAGTCTATCTGGGAGACAGGTAAATAGATGAACATAACATGGGGTGGGAAAGGACAAATTCTCAAAGATTATCAAGGTTCAGTTGGACAAGGTCTTCCTTTCTAGATTCTTCCTCATTCCTCCTAAGAAAACTCTAAGTGAACATTTTGAAAGAAGTTGCTTCTAAGATTTCTGATGGACCCATGAAGAGGATGCAAAACTTACCAAATCTAAAATTAGGACAGCTGACGGTCTCAGACTTTAGACAACAGTAAATGTGATGTCGTATGGAAAAATACTCCTGGAGATTTTTTTTTATTATGTATAGATTTTCATGCTTAAGACTAGAGTATCATAAGTTAAGAGAATTTAAAAATGGGAAAAGACATGTGTGCACGAGTAATATGGTAAAGCTTTGAGCATGTGAGTGTCAAGACTCCTGTCTATTCCTGGCCAAACCCCTGGCCCAGGAGAGCATTATTATTTTAGGGTGGAAGCCATTCTGAAGTGGCACAGAAAGTAGAATCATTTTGGAGGGATTAGGCTGTGCAAATCCACTGCTATTGGGGGGAGTGGGGGTGGAAAGGCTGATGAGCTCTGGCTTTTCTGAATCTTCCCAGCACCAGGCTTGGATGGACCCACCACCTGCCTCATCCACGTACTGGCCCAGGAGCCTCATTCTGAGACTAGAGAGAAAGGATTTGTTGGGTTTTAAAGAATGAAGAAGATTTGGATTGTCAGAGGAGATGTAGAGAACATTCCAGAAGGAGGGAACCATGGATCAATGTGGGAATGAATGTGCCATGTGGAAGGAACAGTTAGGAAACCAGACCCACAAAAACAGGGGAGAAAGGGGAAAATAAAGTTGGTTCTTTGGCTGCTCAATCTATTCTTGAATACCGGGCTGAGGACCCGGGGGGCTTAATCCTAGAGAACTAGTCCCTGTTCACTTTAAACAGGGGGATGGATGAAGAATGCAGATGACGAGGTTAATTTGGGGGCTGAAATGGTGAGAGACAGGAGGTGGGGGGACGCTAGAGGCAGAGGCTGAAGTGTTTTCCCTGGATTCTGGTAATGACCTGAGTAGGGAGACACTGGGATGAGTCAAAGGCACCAAAACTTGTTTTTTTTTTTCTTACTACATGAGCAGTGTGTATTTACTATAGAAACTATAAGTAACCAAAAGTTTGAAATGAAATGGTCAATCTCATTACCCAGATCACCCAGATATATTCAGTTACTATTTTGGGGTATAACTTTCTAGACACTTTTCTTGTGCATATATTATATACATCTTTAATAAAAATACTGTTTAAAAAAAAGTGCTGTTTTCCAATCTGAGTTTCCAGTTGACACATCTAGAACTTTGTCCCACATCGATAAATATTTGTTCACAATATTGTAATGACTACGTAATATCCCATTTTCTATCTGTTATTTGTCATGATTTCTTTTTGCCAGTCCATTAAGATCATTTCCATTTTTTCTGCTAATGTAAACACTATAACAGATGCCTGTGTGCACATCCTTATTGATTTGACTGAGACATTCTGAATGGATTTGCAGGACTTGGAGATGGATGCCTTCTTTACCTTTTGTATCCAAAGGTAACAGCATCCTGAGCCTGGGGAATTTGGAGCATAATGACTGTGTTATTGACATAAATGAGAAAATATGGAAAAAGGAAGAAATACAGTTGTGAAGACAGACACAGTAGATCAGTCAAGATTTCTTTTTTTTTTTTTTTTTTTTGCTATAGGTAACAGTAAGCCCTATAATAGTTGCTTGAAATTTTTATTTTTCTCATGTAACAATAAGTCTAGGGTTGGTGAATGCCAACATTTGTTCAGCTGCTTCCCAATATCAAGAACTCATGCTGCTTCTTTTAGCTCCTCCATCTTTAGCTTGTTGGCTTCTTGTCCCACGATGCTAAGGAGGCTGTTTTGTTGCTCCTGGCATCTAGCCATGTTCAAGTTAGAGAGGAGGTGGAGGTAACGACAGCTGTCTCTGTCCTTTTTATAAAGAAAGCAGAAGCTCCTCCCCACCTCCTTACTTCTCACTGGCTGGAGTGGGTGACGTGGCCACCCCTAATTGCAAGTAAGTTTGAGAAAGGAGAAAGGAGAATTGTCCTGATCGACTTGCCCCATTGCCTGAGGTTCAGCCTGAGTTTGGGTTCTGCTAACAAGACAAAGGGGATGGGGCAGTATCTAGTAAGCAATTCATGATGTCTCTGATGCTATGCTTTGAAAAGCTGAGTTACTACGACGTTCAGGAAGTATTGCTGGGGGCAGTGAGGAACGCTGGTTTCCAGGTGGAAACTGCACGGTGGAAGAGAAGATCAGAAAGATCACTGCATAACCACAGAAGGAGCCCCAGTCGGCAAGTCAGACACACAGGACAAAGTTAAAGAGCAGATTATTCAGCTTGAAGAAGCCAACTGTGAGAAGTGGGAAGAACTCATCTTTGTTACATTTTACGATTTCATCCTCCTAATGATAATGGAGTCATTCTCCAAATATTACCGAGGACTTCCCATGTGCTGAGCAGGGCACTGGGGATACAGTGGTGAATGAGGCAGGCAAAGCCCGTGCACTTCTGAGCTCACAGACTAGTGAAGGAGGCAGAATACCAACCAGGGAAGCAGATCATGTCAGGTAGGAATCGTGCCGTGAGGACACACAGAGCTGGACAAGGGGAGAGATGTGCCTCCCACACCCCACTTTACCGCCGAGGACACTGAGGTAGGCGGGCCACTGTCCACAGTGACTGGGTGGTATTTGGCAGAGCCTGGACCTTGATCCAGGTCAGGCTCCAGAGCACAGCCTTGGGAGCTCGCTTTTTGCCGTGACTTCCTGGGCTCCACCAGCCAAGGCCAAGTGCAGTTGTAGAAACAAAGGGACCGCAATTCCTGCTGTGAGCTGCCTGGATGCCCCGGCACCAGTTTATGGGCAGGATGGAGACACGGTTCAGGGATCCCAGTCTCCGGACTCCAACTACTTGCGTTTGAACAAGCCCTGCTAGGTGCATACACCTGGGTGAGTTAGCCCTCTCTGCAACTAAATTTAGTGCCTTGCTGCACAGAGCACCTGAAACAATGCAGGTAACGGGCACACGGGCAGCACTTAATACACACTCACTGTGTGTACTGTCACTTGTGGTGGCTTCTAGAGAATCTTGGCACCCTCCGACGTTATACTCACAATGCAGAGTAAGCCTCAGAAAGACATCCTTTTTTCTCCATATGAGAGACCTCACAGTCACAAATTTATAAACTACAAACATCCTGGTGGCATGGCGAGGGATCGTGTTCTCCTGATGGCACATTTCTGAAGCCCAGCATGCTCAAAATTTTAACTCCCCGCTTGACATGCTTTTGCAGGCGACACAGTATGGAACTGGTCAGACTCCTAATTATGACAGTGGTCCAGAGCCAGAATCCAATCATCCCGTTGACAAAGAACTTGGTACAGAGAGAACGGTGACCAGCTGTCCCCCATCTCCAGTGAACAGAGAGTAAAGAGGAAATGGGTTTAAGCTGCGTGAAGGATTTGGGTTATTTATGGCAAAATTTCCTGACAGTGAAGGTTGCTGAATATTAGGGCCAGATTAGAGAGAGGGGTCGGAGGATTCCCGGCTGTGGAGATTCTGTAAACGTGTTCTTGTGTGTGTGACTGCTGTTGACTGAGTCTTCCAGCTGCGCTCTTGGTCCTGTGTCTCCCTTTCTACCCATGTGGTGCTTGTAACCAAGCGACCCTTGTCTGAAAGCCGAGGCGGGAGGAGAAGGCTGGTCTGCAGAAAAGACAAGGGGCTCCTGGTTAGCCCAACTTTGGTATTCCAGGGGAGGACACATGAACACAAATTGGGTTAGTTCACCGTGTGCTGAGAAGCCCACCTGGGCCAGGTGAGAGGCAGAGATGGTCAAGTCGAGGACTCGGCTGAACGTGGAGGACACGTGGCAGCCCCGTACGAGGATCGGTGATGCTCCTCACAAGGCCCGTGGGCACTCACTCACCCTGTTGCCAGCCTTCGATTCTCAAAAGAAGAACAAAATGTAGGGAGGCTGAAAATTCTGACCACTCATTTTTTAAAAGCCAGTTACACGTGGGCTAAAATGAGCATATCTCTGGGCCATAATTCTGAGCGTAGGGGGCTCTCCTGTGACCCCTGCTCTGCCTGGCCCTGTTGGCAAGGAGAAGGATGAGCAGCTCTCCAACTTCTAAACACAGCCTCAAGGCAGCAGAATACCTCCTTCAAAATGCAAACCTCTGTATTCACAGTTTGAACCCGAAGAATTGCTGTTTTGTAGATCAATAATTATCAAATATTGTCAATCTCGTAGGCTTCGATCTAAAAGGAATCATTCACCACTTAACAAAATAATATTCAATATAACCCGTGTTCTCTCCTGTAGCATCAAGAATCTCAGGCTCCTCTGAGACTAGAATACCCCAGAGCCCCATGTTGTTTCCTAGCGAACCAGGCCCTGGCAGATGAAGATGGTTTCAGCAGTCACATGGACCGCATCCACATCCCATTATGCCAGGCAGCGGACATAGAGAGCCTGCCCTTCCCAGGACTGATGGCTTTGCCATTGTGGAAGCTCTCTTTATAATAGTAGAGGCATTTGTGGAGACTTCTTTTTTTTTTTTGTGGAGACTTCTTGAAGAGACCATCCTTCTCTTCTCTTCCACGTACTTCTAGGCTGCCATTTTCTACAAATACAATTAGTTTAAAATCAATGGGACATCCCTGAGGATAGAACAATTATTATCCACAGGCAGGTGGAGAAATTCCCACTCCAAAGCAGGGTGAGTTCAGCAGCAGCCAGGATCCAGGACCCACAATGGTTCAGATGGAAATCAGATTGCTTACTGTTGTCTTTTTCTTTTTTTTAAGATTTTATTTATTTATTTGACAGAGAGACAGTGAGAGAGGGAACACAAGCAGGGGGAGTGGGAGAGGGAAGAACAGGCTTCCTGCTGAGCAGGGATCCCGATGTGGGGCTCTATCCCAGGACCCTGGGATCATGACCTGAGCCGAAGGCAGAGGCTTAGCCAACTGAGCCACCCAGGAGGGGATGGTCCACCTCTGAGGCCATGTGTCCCCTGCAGCACCCAGACGGACTCCTGGAGGTGGGGAGTACGTGTCTGAACCCTTGGCTGTGTGAGAGCAGAAAGAGGGACATGAGAGGAACACCCTGCTTTTCTCTCTCCTGTCATCCCATGTGTCCCAGAACTCAAACTCTGATGGGAGGATTTCTTCAGCCAGTTCTGAGAGTCCTCTAGATAAATAGGGTGACATGTTTCTTCTTTTTTTTTAATTAACCACTTAAGATTTACCCTGAATTGATTTATAAATATTAACCTCTTTGTGTATTTTCTTCATAACGTAAAAAAAATCTATTTTGACCAAATGCAGAATGCATTCTTGTTCTCATAATTAAATGGAATCCCCCTGCCCAATTTCTTCTCTCTAATAAGAAGCAGCAAATGAATAGAAACCATACTAAAGAGAAGAGTGGGAGGAAAAGCTGGAATCAGAGACTTACAAAAACAGAACTCTGCTCTAAAACAACTTTCTAGAAGCAATTTTTCAGAGTACCGATGAAATCAATCATCTGGGGGATGTTTTGAAGGGAGAAAAGTGCCCTATAAAATGACTAGAATATTTTCTTCATGTGACCTAAAAAGAGAAAAAGTATAATCTGTTCCTCACCACATTGGTGGAGAATACTTTGACAGTCATACTAATATTTAGAAGACACCTGTGACAGTACATGGCATTCTCCAGCCGCCTCTTTAAATCCTCTGAGTTTTCTGTGGCTGGCTTGGAAATGCAGAACAGATGTCCGGGGGGCTGAGGTGCTGAGCCCTGAGCTGTCCTGGGAAGCACTGGCCCCTCTGATAACCAGCACCCCTTCTCTTATCTGAGGGCAAAGAATCCAGTGCCTGCTATGTTCGCCCAGTGACTGTCATGTCTTATCAGCTTAGCTTCAGGTTTCAGACTGATAACCCGACAAAGGCACTAAAAGTCAAAGAAGATGAATATGGAACTTTCTAAATGAATGAATGAAAGGAAGGAAGAGAAGGAAAAGAACAGTGATACATGGGGGCACCCAGGTGGCTCAGTGGGTTAAGCGTCTGCCTTTGGCTCAGGTCATGATCTCAGGGTCCTGGGGTCGAGTCCAGTGTTGGGCTCAGGTCATGATCTCAGGGTCCTGGGGTCGAGTCCAGTGTTGGGCTCCATGCTCAATGGGGAGTCTGCTTCTCCCTCTCCTCCCCGCTCACTCTCTCTCAAATAAATAAATAAAATCTAAAAAAAAAAGAATAGTGATCCATTGATTTTAAAACTGTATCCTTGCGACCGGTGAGCGTGGTAGCAGGGGTGAGTGGGGACGTAGTGCCTAGCAGCGGTTGCTGAGTGCCTGGAGGGGTGAACGGTCATTACCATCGTCAACAACTGACATTCACTCAGCACTTTCTACAGGGCACACACTGTTCTAAACACTTCGTGCGAATTGATGCATTTCGTTTTCGCAACTCTGGAAGGTTGATGTTTTAGTTTCTAGAGTTGCGGACCCAGGCACAGAGCCAGGGCCACCCCGCTGGTGGGTGGCAGGGGAAGGAATGACACCCCAGTGTTTAGCCAAGGTGCTGTCTTGCCTTTTCTGATCAGGGTACCAAAGACCATTTGGTTATTTCAAAACAGAGCATGCATTTTGTGACCATGTGGCTCTACTTAACTTTCTTCCATAAAGGTCCCTTTGGAACCTCCAGGAATGAAACGTTTTCAACCTCGTGCCTTTTTTGCCAATGCAATCAGGGAGTTTTCTCTTAAACCTGCCAAGAGTCTAAAGGGAAAGGGAGGAGAACCCGGTTGCTTTTATCTTTCTAACAGAGAGAAGGAAAAATATATCCCTGCTGGCTCTCAGTGGATACTGTTCCTGTTTGCCGAGGTCCCGTGCTTTATATCCTTCTCGGGGGGTCAGACTCTGGAGAAAAGCAGCCAAGGTGACCTGGGCTGTGGCTCTGCCAGGGCGAAAGTCTTGACGCCAGGAGAACGTGGGAGAGAAAGGAGTGAGTTCGGGGCTAATGTGACTACTTTGTGATAACCTTTGAGGTGGCCTGTTAAGAAAGGGCTTTCCAGTCCATGATTCAGAATAGACTTCTCCCTACCATGAGCCACAGAGGTTTCACGGGTCTGGGGGATCCAAAGCACATGTAGACTTGTTCCTGGATAGTTGAGCTTCTCAGACTTGGTATCTAGGCTTGTTGCTTGACTATCTAGAAACTCCATCAAGTCTGAGCCTCAGTTACCTCTTCTGAAAATAAGGCAATTTGATCAAACAGTGGAGCTTTTAAAAAATAAACCAATTTGGGCCTCACTCCCAGTCTGGTAGATCAGACTGACTCTAGGGGTGAAGTCCAGGCATGTATGTTTTCCTCAGCTCTCTGGGTGGCCATTAAGAACTTCTAGATGGTTCTACGGCCATTTCTATCCAGGGTGTGTGCTGATGGCAGGCCCTCATTACTCTGTTCATTCAACAAGCGTTTATCGGATGCTTGTTATGGGGTAGGCAGAGCAACGGCCATGTTGCTGGGTGCGAGGGATCCCACAGGAAGGCATTGGTCAGGCTCACTGCCTTCAAAGAGCTTGCCCTCTAGTGCAGACAAGCAAGCAGGTACAAGAATGAGAATCCCAGGTAGGATAAGCTATGAAGAGAATGGAGCAGGGTCATGCCGTGAAGCCACTGAGCGGGGCGCTGGAGAAGGCATCTTTAAGGGGAGGCTTCTCAGAAATGGGAAGGAGCCAGCCAGGCAGAGCCATGCTCAGTACAAAGGCCATGAGGCTGCAACATGCTCGAGGAGCAAGTATTAAAAGAAGGCCAGAGTGGTTGGAGCATAAAAAGGAGGTGAACCTCTAGAGAGGTAGGAAAGATGTGCAGTGGTCAGATCTCCAGCCTTGACCATGAACATGCATTTGGACTTCCAAGTGCAATGGGGGGACATTGGGGAGCCATTGGAGGGTGGAGCCATAGTTTGTTTTGTTAGTTTTCACAAATGAATGGGTTCTCTGGGATTTACATTTGTATAAGGTCATTTTGGCTGCTCTGAGGAGACCTGACAGGGAGGATTTATGAAATTATTACCTGATATTTGACCAATTAGGCTTTACTTGTTAAATTGAGAATAACTCACATACCAGCAAATTCACCCTTTTAGAATGTACAGATCAGTGGTTTTTCGTATATTCACAAAGCTGTGAAGCAACCGTACAGCTCTGGAGATAATATATCACCACTATCTACTTTTAGAATTTAAGAATCATTTGCTTTAAATTGCAAAAATGTGACAGTATAAGAAATCACAGTACCAACAACAGAGTGAGTGAGAGAAAGCTCTGGAAAACTCTTCCCGTTCAGCACATGCAATAGAACTTTCTGTAACGATGGAAACTTTCTATATCTGTGCTGTCCAAATTGGTAGCCATTAGTCACATGGGGCTGTTGAGCACTTGAAATGTGACTAGTACAGCTAACTAGATTTTTATCTAATTAAATTTAAATTTAAATAGCCACATATGGTTGCCATATTGGATGGAGCAGCTGTATGGCGACTTATAAATTCAGTCTTATCTGAGATCGTTTTCCCCATGTCCCCTAGCTCCCTAGTTTCCAAAATGATTGAAATTTTCAAACATATGCTATACAAATTGTTGTATTTAAACTTAATCCTCACTACAAAGAAAAAGCTGCAGAGCTCCCACAAGGAATCCAGATGACAGGGTGGGGGAAAGGCATAAGGGATAGGGGAGCCTGTTCTAGAAATACATCTGAGTGGGAGTCAATTTAGTTGGCACCAGGCATGGGTGACATCTGTACACTCACAGGAGGGCAGAGGAAAGTTGTGAGCTTTGCCTTGGCTTCACAGCTCACAAGGAATAAAAGTAATTCCAAAACCAGAATATTTTGGAGGGCATGAAAGTAAGGTTGCTTCTCCTGCTCAGATTGTGGGTTGTGTGTGACAAGAATAAAATTGCCCCTTCTAGGATTCTGTCACCAAACTACCAGTTAAGAAGAATCAGAGAGCCATGAGAGACTCTATAGACTCTCGTGTGTAAATTTACTTTCTTCCCCTCCCCAAAGTTCCAGTTAAGCTGTTTCTGTTATTTAAAAAAAAAAAGCCTCCAGCAGCTTGTTTTTTTTTTTTGTTTTGGTTTTTTTTTTGATGATGTGCTTTTCCATCCTTCAGAAGAAGAAAAGTAGCTCAGGAGTGCCTGTTTTCATTTCTCCTTATTTCCTGGGGGTCCCCTCCCCTTTCGTTTAACCACCACGTTTTGCAAATATAAGGCATACACATTTAAGATGCTTCTTATCCTAAAGCTTCCTGTACTGTTTTGGAGCAAAAATAAATCCTTGGTATTTATTATGTATGAAGTTATGAAAAGATGAGATGGCCTTTAATAAATATTTAATATTTACCTATAAAATCTGACATGCTGGGGAGATGAGAAATACTGCTTGATAAACTTAGAGAAGAAAAAAAATAATCGACCTCTAAAATTGCAGGGTTTTACGGGGCGCCTGGGTGGCTCAGTCGTTAAGCGTCTGCCTTCGGCTCAGGTCATGATCCTGGGGTCCTGGGATAGAACCCCATATCTGGCTCCCTGCTCAGCGGGAAGCCTGCTTCTCCCTCTCCCACTCCCCCTGCTTGTGTTCCTGCTCTCTCTGTCTCTGTCAAATAAAAAAATCTTTAAAATTGCAGGGTTTTAGGACACATGCACAAATGGAGACAGGGATCCCATAGATCAACACATTCTAAAGTTATTTCTTTAATTTAAGCATTAAATATGAAACGCTGTGACCTACTTTGACATATATATCTTCCTGTGACCTGGAAAGCCGGGTTCATGTTTCAAATTCTCAGGCTCCCAGAGTTCCATGCTGGAATGTTGCAAATTCAGGGAGCCAGCCTGTCACCCACCCAGGACTACCCGATGAACCCCTCCCCCCGCACGAGCTTGAGCTCTGCCCATGTCCCCCCACCAATGGCCAGCCCTCAGGTCTGGGGAGTGCATACTGGTGTTCCCATCCACACTAGGGAGGACAGACCTCCGGAAGAGACCTATGTAAGCCCAATATGCAGGGGCTTGGGCATTTGAGCAAAGAATACTGGGCTTCCAAGTGCCTGGAGAACAATCTAGAAGACTAGGCCTCTTCCCTTGCTCTGTGAGAAAGGACATGGCTCAAGTAGGGTCAGAGTGGGGCATCTAAATCACAGAGTCCAGGGCATGGGCCCTGGTGGCCTAGCTCTAAGGACAGCACTGAATCTTTTAAGAGCAAGTTAACCATTTCAATGCCTCTGCGTTGAAAGAAACTCCCCTCCCTAACAGACCCCTTCAACCGCAGGAAGCGGGGACAGAACAGTCTCCCCTGAGTTACCCTGCAAGATCCGGTTCTCCACGTGGTCTCTGTTACAGAAATCAGAAATTTTTAGTTCGGCTGGTATTTCCAAGCCTCTTGAGTGCGTTTATTTAGATTTTGAAGCTTTACTGAGAAAAAACTCACATACCATGCAGTTCACCGATTTCATTCGTTTTTAGCATATTCACAGAGCTATGCTGCCATCACCACGATCAGCTTGGGAGCACTTCCATCACCCCAAAAAGAAATCCGTACCCATCAGCAGTCTCTCCCCTCAATGCCAGCCTAGGCGACCCCCAATCTACTTTCTGTTCCAACGCATTTGCCTCGTCTTCACGGAGTGATTCTGTGCTTTTCAAACTGTTTCCTCTTTCATGGTGCCTAGGCCCAGAAAGAACAGTATAATTAATTTCAGTCCATTCAAACATTTTATTTGTTTTCTCAATCGATGTAGATTAGTGCTTCCCGGAACATCAGTCTTCTCAGCCTTTAAGGCGCATGCAAATCACCTGGGGAATCTGGCTAAAAGTCCCAGTGATTCTGCAGGCCTGGGATGGGGCCTGAAATCCTAAATTTCAAACAAGGGAGCCCCACGCTGCTGGTGTGGGGATCACCCTTCCAAGAAGAAGGATACGGATGACGCTGGCGGCACGATTTTAACCGGAGCAGCCTCCATGTCAGACTGTGTCTGGCAAGGACCGTCTTAGCGGGGCAGGTGCCCACCATCGCCCGGAAAGCCGCCGGAAGGAAGCGTGCGTGCGTGCGTGCGTCTGCGTCAGGCAGTGGACGCGGCTTGGCGTACGTGGGCCTCCATCTACCCTTCCGAAATCAGAGCGGGAGGGCCCTCCCCTCCCCAACCTTTTTCTTTTTCTCTCTCCTGTCTTCCAATCTGCGCTCTCCCCGCTTTATCCTGGGCCCCCTGGAAGCGGCAGAGATGCCGCGGGGGGTTCAGCTTGGTCTGGTGCCCTGGCTTATCAAGGCTGCAAAGCCACGTTTCTCTGACCGTTTCTGATGCATCAGGGTCATCAGTTCTGGACATGGTGGCACTTTCTGGAAATTGGGTTCCATGATACGAAATGAGTACCACCTTTTCCGCGCTTTGGTGTTTTCAGCGAGTTCTGCGTCCTTGGGTGTAGGAAGCGTGGTCCCTGGGGCGCCTGGGTGGCTCAGTTGGTTAAGCGACTGCCTTCGGCTCAGGTCATGATCCTGGAGTCCCGGGATCGAGTCCCACGTCGGGCTCCCTGCTCAGCAGGGAGTCTGCTTCTCTCTCTGACCCTCCCCCCTCTCATGCTCTCTATCTCATTCTCTCTCTCAAATAAATAAATAAAATCTTTAAAAAAAAAAAAGGAAGCGTGGTCCCTGTTTATCTGGAGCACGTGGCCCCGGGTGACAGAGCGGAGCTGAAACCCAGAGCCTCTGGCTTTGTTCAGGGTGGGGCATCGCACGGCCCGTGGCGTTCGGTCGCCGTCGAGGGAAGAACTCACTTTCTCTGGGTTTCATCAAATTGTTTTTGTTCTTGTGGTTTCTTGCTAAATTACTGTATCATCAGATCCCACATGACTAAGCCAAGGCCCAAAACAGAAACCAGGCTGTCTTTGTCTTCCGTGATGGCCCGTGGAGACTCTCAGAGGGTCCAGCTTGTACTTCAGATGCGAAATGGGAGCCCAGGGAGGCTCACGTGGGTCTGTGGGACTCTGGGTGGCAGAGGAGGGCCGGGTATAATGCCCGCTAAGAGCACAGCGTGGAATGTGGTTGGGTGGGCCTGGGGCAGCCTGTCTGTGACCAACCCTTGGACATTCTGTGTCTGCAAGAGATAGGAACTCACTGAGAAAGGGCAGGACCGCAAGCACATGGTGGCCACTTAGAGCGCATCCCTGACGGGTCACTTCCTGGCTCACTCTCAGAGGCCCCCCGTCACCCACGTGTTAAACCCAACCTCCTTGTCAGGTTCTCAGGACTCCTCTGTCTGGCTCTGGTCTTCCTCTGGCGCAGCTACCGGCAGATCCCTCTTACTGGATGTGTCCTGCTCAGGGACACTGTGGCTTGCTGCCCCCGTAGCTCTCCTCATGCTCTCCCCTTCAGCTGAAGGCCTGTCTGCCCTTTGTCATCTCTCACAGCCCCAGTCATCCTTCCTGGGACAGCTTACTTGCCTCCTCTATGATGTCTTTGTTTTTTATTTATTTTATTTATTCATTATTGTTTTTAAGTAGGCTCCATGCCCAACATGGGGCCCAACACAAGGCCTGAACTCATGACCCTGAGATCAAGACCTGGGCTGAGATCAAGAGTCAGACGCCTAACCAACCGAACCACCCAGGCGCCCCTGGTGTCTTTGTTTTTTAAATCGTCTTACTTCTTTCCCTCCTCATCTTCCACTATAATTGGATACTTCTGACATTTTCTCATTCTTTATACTGTTAATAAAAACAATGCAAATACAACTATCATTTATTGAATACATATTGACTGTCTGATGTGGTATGATGTGGTTTATATAAGGGACTTCATTTCCTCTTCCAAACATCTTTGCAAGGGAGCTGGTGTTAGACCCACTGCACAGGTGGAACACGCCCACCACACATGTGAGAACATACCTACTTCGTGGGTGAACACATACCCACTGCACAGGTGAGGATACACATCCACTTCAGAGATGAGAAAGTTCATGCCTCCCCAGAGTTGCCCCAGCAGATCTGTCATTGGACTCAAGGCTGACTAACACCCAGCCCCTCTTAGGTTCCATTTATATCCATTTATCTCAATCAGAGGGAGCTGGAGCTGATGAAGGAGGGCTCTGGGTCATGTGCCAACCCCTGGGACTTCCAAAGCCATGGAAGCCTAGTTTTACCTGTTGTAAGATGGATTATGGAACTTTTTCTCAGCCTTAGCATAGTGACTGTCATGGCTCATGCCCATCTCCGGGTCTTTCTTTCTTTTTCTTTCTTCCTTCCTTTCTTTCTTTTTCTTTCTTTCTTCTTTCTTTCTTTCTTTCTTTTAAATATTTTATTTATTTGAGAGAGAGCATAAGCAGGGGGAGTGGCAGAAGTGGGGGAGAAGCAGGCTCCCCTCGGAGAAGGGAGCCTGACACAGGGCTCTATCCCAGGATGGGAGATCATGACCTGAGCAGATGCTTAACTGCCTGAGCCACCCAGTTGCCCCTCATTCTTTATTTCTTCAGCAGTGTGCTTTGTGGCCCTTGGACGGCCTTAAAGGATATCCCTGCAGCTTTTGCATAATCTGGCAAAGAGACTTTAGGTCGTTGGGAAAACAAAACAAGCAAACAATAATACCAAAAAATATAAACGGGGTTGCAGGGAATGTCATCGGTGTAGATGCTTATTTGGTCAGGTTAAGAAATGAACGAAGGAGAGAGAAGTCCTCTGGAATGGTGTCCTCCAGGTGCCCCAGCAAGAAGTGGGCAAGGAACTCTGTAAAGTTTGAGGCTGATGAGATTCCTGCTCACATCCACAAAGGCCAACCTGCAGACTTGCTTGCTGTCCTGGTCTGTGCGGGGATCTGCCGTTGGAACCGGTGAGTGAGAAAGTGGAACACAGTGAACACTTGTAAAAAGTTGACAGTCAAAATCGTGATCTCAAATAATATTTAGGGACCTAGGGAAATACAATACAATAAACAATACTTAAAAATTTAAGGGGCGCCTGGGTGGCTCAGTCTGTTAAGCGTCTGTCTGCCTTTGGCTCAGGTCATGATCCCAGGGTCCTGGGATCAAGTCCCGCATCGGGCTCCTTGCTCAGCGGGGAGCCTGCTTCTCCCTCTGTCTGCCGCTCCCCCTGCTAGTGTTCTCTCTCTCTTACAAATGAAATCTTTAAAAAAAAATTTAAGATAGAGCAGAATCTCAATTTTGTTAAGATACGTGGCACCACATGATCTCATTTACGCATAAGAAAAAGACCAGTGGAGATATCCAAACGGGTTGAGTCTCAGGGGTGGGATTAGGGGTCACTTTTACTTTGTTTTTATATAGTTTTTGGACTCCTAAATGTTCTCCAGTAATATGTGTTAATCATAAAAAAACCACAAGTGATAATCAGATAATCAGGAAAAAAAAAAGTGATATAAAAAAAAGTCCAGAACTTTAACTCAAAAATATTAAAAGTAAAACAAGACCAAAAAAAAAAAAAAACCAGCCTTCCCAAGCCACAAAGAAACCAGAGTGTGCCAGGGACAAGCTGGGTGGGGAGGACCATTGTTCGGACCCAGCATGGCTTTCTTCTTCATGTCCTTTCATGGGTGTGTGCACACAATTTCAAAGCTTTTCCTAAGTTTATTTTTGTGACCGGTGTCTTTAAACTGGCTCAGAGAGAACCTTCCAGAGGGAACTGCGGTTTGAAAACATGGTGGAAATTGATGGAATGTCCCCAGCATTCCCCCCACCCCATCCCTGGACAAGGCTTAGAGGGAGTGTGGAGGGAACCAGGCTCTGGGGAAACTTGCTCCCCGGCCCATGTGTCTTTCCTGGATCTCTCCCATCCCACTCCCTCTCCTGCCCACTGCCACTTACCAACAGTGCCCCAAGGAATGGGGTGGATCAAGAAAGAAACATTGTTCCAAAGTACTATCTTTACCATCTTGGATTCCTGGAGAGCTCTGAAGAGTAGAGGGCTGGATTTAAGAAGCGGGGCAGAAAAGTACGGAGAAGGCTTTTTTTGTTTTCCTCCTTCTCCATGGACACACACACCCGAACCACCATGATAGCCTTGGACAAAGAAAACTCCCAAGTTAAAAATGCTGTGCCCCGTTTTGCCCAGAGAAACAAGAAAGGAGCAGAAAAGCCTCTGGATAAAACCGCCTTGACTTCGGGGGCCAACCAGTCAGCCTTTATTTTCCTTTCTGTCTGATTTAAATGTGTTTTTAAATCTTTAGAAGTAAAAAAGATCACCAAGAAGAAAACCTTCTGTGGGCCCGAGTAATTTTCTTACATTTCAGCCATGCCTTTAATGCTGTAGAAATTTTTTTTTTGAAGGGACTTAGGAAAGGGTGAGTTCATGCTGCCTGTTAGAACAGAATGGAATCAGCCGGTCCAAGTTCTGGATTCTGAATGTGTGCATCGGGGTGGGAGGGGTGAAATTCCCGGATTAAAACTAATGAACTCCAAGTTTATAAGACTCCTTCTTGCACATACAGCTCTTCCAAATGTCATTTTGATAAGTTAATATAAATGAATCAGAAACATCTGCACCAAAAATCCCCCTGAATACGCAAGGGCTTACCAATTAAGTGGAAGAATGTTTGGTACAATGTGTTTCAGGTTTTAGCAGATCCAAAATGTTTTGAAAAACAGTTAAGTTCTTAACACATTTTGAGAATTTAAAGGGCAGCTGGCTCTCCCCGCCACCCCTTTAAAAATGGGAATGGTTATTTCTGTTCTTTGTGGCAACTCCTGTTGCCCTTACTGTCTGGGAAGGGAGTTCTCTCAGCAGAGGCCTACATCTCTCGGCTCTGCAAAACACTGTCCTACCCTCTTTCTCTCTCCCCAGTTCTTTGATTTGCCTCCTAAGCAGATAATTGTGTGTTTCAGGCACAGGGTTCCGGAAGTGATGATGAGACTGCGTTCTTTCAAGTTATAGGGCCCATTTCTAGCTTCAGGTGGGGCATTGTTCCCGCGGTGGGTCACTGTCACAATTTCAAGAATTTCACAGTCTGAGGCACCTGGGGGGGCTCAGTTGGCGAAGCGTCTGCCTTTCGCTCAGGTCATGATCTCAGGGTCCTGGGATCGAGCCCCACTTTGTGCTCCCTGGTCAGTGGAGAGCCTACTTCTCCCTCTCCCTCTGCTGCTCCCCCGCTTGCACGCTCTCTCTCTCTCTCAAATAAATAAAATCTTAAAAAAAAAAGAATTTCACAATCTGTGATACTTATCGGTCCACCCTTTCTGCTGGTGCCCCAGATGAGAGCCAACTCTTGAGGAAAAGAAAAAGAAGACATCAAATGCTCAGAGGATGAGCTGAGAGGTGATGAATTGGCAGGAGGGAAAAAAAAAACAAAGTTCAAACCCCGATAGATCCCCACTGTCAATAAAAGCCACTCTGGGTTCAGTCCCCTCCAGCCACTCTCTTATTCTCGGACACAGACTGAGGGGTCCCGACAAATGCCAGCCAAGCAGAAGAAAGGGGTTCATGGGCAATTCCCTTTCAAGCTCTTTTATTCAAAGAAGCTGTCCTTCTATTTTATTGACTTTCAGTGTCACCATCCTGAAATTTTAATCACCGAGCACTGAGCAGACATCGGTGAGCTCACCCAACTTGTAATTCTATCTGGACTTCAAGATGAAAGGAGAAACCCTAGCTCGTTCTTGTTCCTTCTGTTTCCCCTTCAAGGGACACTGCCAATCTTTCTTAGGCTTGCTAAGTAATCATCATTTAATTGTCTCTGTAGGTTGGACAGTCTTGATCCCCTGAACTTAAAAAAAATAATAATAATAAGAGTAATTAAAAGTGATGGGAGCATATTCTTAAGCAGATGTGAATCCAGGATGCCATGTGTCTACCTGACTGTGGAAACAATGGGATCCCTCCCCCCCCATTTAAGTTCAGCACAGCTAATTAATGGTATTTTCCCATGACGTTTAAGAAATCAAAAAAAAAAAAAACCGAAGAATTAAAGCAGGACTTCTCACTGTTTCTGAGCCAAAATTTGTTTTAGTCTTGTCAGAGTAGATCAAATCATGCTCTTATTTGAAACTGTCTCAGTGAGTTACGCTGCTGCCAACCTAAATCCCAAAGGTTGGCCTGATCCGGCTTCTGCTCTTCATCCATCTCTCTCTCTCCCGCCCGCCGTGTTCCAGCTCACAGACCTGGTTGCTCTTTCAGGGTCTTTTAGTAAGTGGTCTCTCTAACCCTCAGATCCCAAAGGAACCGGCTCACCTCCCCGTCTGGGGCTCAACTTGAAGGGGTCTTCCTTGGGGAGCAATCCCCAAAACACACATATCACTTTGTATCACATTAGTCTGCTTTAATTTCATCACATTGCTGACTGAAATAATCTTGCTTATTGTCAACCTTCCATCACTAAAGTGTAAGTGATGAATGAATAGTCTACATAGACATGGCCTCTGTGTAGAAAAGATTTGCCATTTTCAGTTTTCTTTTTAAAGGTTGAGCCTTGCTTGGTTTGTACTTTGTGTGTTAACATGCTAGGTAGCGTCTCGTAATAGCTTAAGAGAGTGTTTATTTTATAAATATTCCTCAGGGTGCAATGGCAGGTCCACCCAAGCCAAGTCTTTCAGAGAGAGATGGCAGGACCCAAACCTTGCAAATCAGAGATTCTATTGAAAGAGGCATCAAGTTCCTTGAATTTGCCCTTCCCAATCTCTGGGCTCTAGATTAGAAATTCTGGCTGAATATATGCAGGGTATGACAGCAAGGCAAGGTGGAGTTTTAGTCCTGAATCTATTGCCTTTTGGGGCATTGCCCCAACCATGGAAGGTATTTTTCTGGGGAAGCCCCAGTCTCCATAAATGGCTAACAATCTGGACACCATAGGCTGATACCCCTCTTCCCCTACAATCCCAAGCACATGAAGATATAGCCTATCTTGAAAAATGATCCTGGGCAAGCAGGTCCATCCGGGAATTTATGTAAACTCTTCTCGAACAAAGGCAAGGAGCCCAAGATGGCTTCTTTCTTCCTTCATAATCAGTTGGTTATTCGATCTGGCTGCTATTTCAGCGGGGGGGAGGAGGGGGCATCTCTTACACGTGCCTTCCCTTTGGTACCTCCTGCCATCGAGGTGCTTGTCTGGGCTCAGTTCCTGCATTCAGACTCTGTTGTAGGATTGTCCATGGACCTCACTAACTGTCCCCTTCTGGTTTGTCACCAGCATTTTTACCTGTTGCTTTGATCATGCTATCTTATGCTCCTAAACTCCTATTGAGACTTCCTCTGATGCTGAGGGTTAAATCTGAGAGCTTGACGTTCGTCTTTAAAAACTCTTCAGTGGGCTGGCCTTTCTACTCAAAGCCTGGTCCACGGCTGGGCAACGTGGTGGCACAAATATCACCTGGGAGCTCAGTGGAACGCGCAGCCCTGCCCCAGGTGAACTCTATCAAACGCTGCATCCAGGTGCAGATCCAGGTGCAGATCCAGGTGATGCGCATGTCCGTTAGAACTGCGAAGCGTTTTCTGAGACATCTTTACTGCTATCCTCACCATCCGTGGCCGGCAGCTCGGTGGCTTCTCTGCGTCATCAGCAATACTGATTTAATCCTGCCAATGTCCCTAAGTGGTAGGTACTGTTATTATTCCCACTTACAGAAGGGGAAACTCATTGGTGTGAGACTATGCGGGTCATGCATGGTGGTCCTTTGCTCCAGAGCCCGTGTTCCTGACCTCCGGGCTTGGTGGCCTTCCCTCTCCCTGGCCTCTTCTCTCCAGGCCATCCCCTCTGTGTTCGGTGGCTGCTTTCTCATCAGGTGAAGGGAATGAGGCAGTTCAATGTGTTTTATAAAAGAGCTTTGGGCCTTAAACTTCTTTGTAAGTAAGACTGCGCTATACCCGGGAGAGATGTGATCCCCCTCGGCCCTAGAAGATGAACTTCCTACTGCTTTCCACTTAAAGTGCCCTGCTTGGGGCGCCTGGGGGGCTCAGTCGGTTAAGCGTCTGCCTTCGGCTCAGGTCGTGATCCCAGGGTCCTGGGATCGAGTCCTGCATCCTGTTCCCTGCTCAGCAGGAAGCCTGCTGCTCCCTCTGCTCGTGCGCGGTCTCTCTCTCTCAAATAAATAAATAATAAAAAATAAAGTGCCCTGCTTGGAGCTGAAGACGACATCGCCCCAGACATGAATCCCTTCGGGCTCTGCTGAGGTAGAGGACTTCCTCAAACTTGACCTTTGGAAAACACAGTTACAGCTCTGATCTGAAAAAAAAAAAAAAAAAAAAGATAAGTGAAATGACCTCGCATCGACATTGGTCCCGAGTTTATCAAATCCTTTAAATAAAGACCTCAAGGTCAGCAGACCCATAGCCTGTGTCCTCCCGGCCCAAGTTGAATTACAGAAAGGTATGTGAGGTCTGACAGAGATGAAGGTCAATGGTTTTCAAGCTGATTTCTGACATGTTTCAAGGAGACACTCCAGAAAAAGACTTGGAGGTACAGGGCGGCCTGGCCTGAAATTAGGGGTCCCCTAGGCTTCCCCTCACTTTCAGCCAGTTAGTCCAGTCTTTCAGTTTCTATTTTATAGAATAAGCCCTGGGATCACATTTTATTTAAGGGGCCTTTCCCTACCTGTAATTGTTTTTTGTATATTAAAAAGCAACTGAGCTAACCCGACTCCATCCTCTGCCTCTGAGGCCACTGAGGTGCCGAAGGGCGAATTCACTTCCCCAAGGTCACATATTGTTTCAGCTAAAAGCAATTCCTTGTATTCCTCCTTTGAAAGCTCAAATGCTGGGCCAGTTGCCAAGTCTGTCGGAGTTCGTTCCTCTGCTGTCCGGGTCAGCCCTTATTCCATCCAGCGGTGCTGACCTGGCCAGATTTCCTTTTTGTGTAGGACTCCTCCGGGTGTGTTTGGAAAACGAAACACCATTCAGGTGTGTGTGTGTTGGGGGGGCCGATTTGAGTGGAGAATCCTGTGCCGTGCCCGTTCTCTTCGAGGTACAGTCGGCCTGTGTGGTTGCCCCTCCTGCTGATTTATTTATGCCTTGCAGCCAGCCTTGCAGGGAACACAGAGCAGCTCTTCTCCACCCAAAGGCCGTTCCCAACAGCCCCGTCTTGGGAGACTGCATTAGGAGGAAATTATGCCCTGAAAGGAAAAATTGTTTTCACCCGTGGAAACACTTTTTGTTTTCTCACTTTCAGGAAAATAAAGCAATAAGCCAAACAGACAAATACGAATGGCAGTGACATTCTGCTGCTAGCAATAATGGATATGTGGTCATTTCCATCTTAGCCTCCCTGTTTACGAGAAACTTCTTCATTTGGCTCTGTGACAGACTAGAAGCTCACTGAGAAGTAGTTGATTTCTACAAATAGCTCTCCACCCATCTAAATATTCAATGCCTTTATGATCTTTTGTCCAAAAACTCAGCTGCTAATCCCTGCCTCCTGGGTTCGTGGTCCGGAGACCCTGCCCACAGCCTGGCCTGTCAGCCCCCACTTCTACCGTGTGTGGCTGGTTCTCAAGAAATAGAGAAGCAGAGTCCTGGGACCTGGTTTCCTTTCTCCCAGCTTCGACTCTGCTCCTCTCTGCCATTGGCTTTATCTACCATTTCTATTTCTAACCCCTGTTTCCGCTCCCTCTAATTGTTCCCATTGGGACCAACATACATACGAGCATTCTTGTTACTTCCAAAGATATATTGAAGTCCTACACTGAGATTTCCTACAAGGAAACGGAGATTCTGGTTCTGACAAGACAAGCACCCAACTCTTTTATTTAAGTACATCTAATTCCCAAGAAGTCGGAGACCGATATCGGCTTTCGTGCTACTTAATTACATATTCAGAGATGTTATCTAAAAACTCCTTTGGGTGTCCTATATATGCGCTGATATTTTTAGTTTCACTTTTGCTTCTTCTGTTCCTGAGAAGATTTAAAGAATATCTAGCTCTCCTCCAAAAGAGAGATATCCTCAGAGATTGTAAAAAGCAAATTGAAATATGTTAATTAGTAGTATGTCACACGGAAGTGATTTGCTGTCATCCCTGCCAGTCTTTCAATTATTTACTAGGATTAAGATACTGAACTTGGTCTCAGGTACATCTCTAGGGTAGGGAAATGGTTGTCTCTGAGTGTTGATAATGTCCTATAACATTTGAGTATCATGAAATGACACAAGGGAGGAGTTCGACCCTTTTCAGAGTTTGGGAAATTTCTCCCTGTAAAGCTTCAAGGCAGGACAGATTCCTGGGTATATTGGTAGCTGGTGGGTTAAAATAACGAATCTTTATGTACAAAGGGGCTTTTTACAGGCTTTGCTTCAAGGACGGGCCTGTAGGATGTATATTCATAAACCAGAAGACTCAGCGATTAGTCCTCAGATCAGAGAGAGAGGGGAATTTGTCATTTATTTGTCACAATTTTATCGCTTCTTGTTCCGCAAATCCGGCCCTAATATCTTGGCAGAGAGGTAAAACTCTATACGCTTCCTTATTTCATTCATTTCGGGCATTATTGTCTTTCCTATTTGGGATGGATCTATCGCCATCCTAGCTTGAATTTACTTAGAAGTAAAGTTCGTCCCCGAAGAGACATGCCTTTTTAGCTTACAGCACGTGCTCGCCAGTGACTTTCTCTGGGGCCGTGCCATGCACTTCTTGGCTTGAGGCTGAAGCCTTGAACTTCCCATGACTGGAGCTGAGAACAGTGTCAACTTCCCCCTGACTCACAGGACTCTGGGGGAGGGGGAGGTAGAGATGCTGGAATAAAGTTGGGAACCTTTTAGGAGAGAGGAATGCGTACTTGGCACGCAGCCAACAGTGTCCAGTCAGTTAATATTCTTGCAATTTCCAGGGTCTTTTTTTTTTTTATTCCTTAAATATAAAAGTAATCTTGGCTTGTTTTCAAGGCCTCAAACACAGTATTGGTCCTTTAAAACTTCATTCCCCCAAACAGTACTCTCTGGCGCCCCCCACAAGAGCTCCTTGAAGCCAGGTACCATGCCTGGCTCATCTGAATATTCTCGTTGCTCCGCACAGGTTCTGGGCCCCAGTAGGCACAGAATGAATATTTGCAGAATAAATGCATGCGACTTAGTCGCAAATTCCCTGAGGATTTGAGCACCCCAGACTTGGTATAAAGCAAAGCAGAGCCAAAATGCAGACCTACGAGAGCCCCTTTACACTCTTGCCCCTGCCATAGGGCTGCCTCTTCACCCTATTTTCATTTTGCTTTCATTTTATTTTTATAAAGCTTATAACTACCATAAAAAGTAGCACGAAAACTATTTTTTAGACTGATTAAACAGGGTGACCATGTTTTTGTTTGTTAACTTGTTACTAATCTACCATAATTTAAGGACATTTGTCATATTTTAAAATAGATTGCTTATTCCTGTTTTAACCCCCTTCAGTCTTTTTTTTTTTCTTTCCCCTGCCTACTGCCAGGATAAGAGGGAGTGAAGGGATGGTTGAAAATAGGACTGCATTTTAGCAGACCCTGCGTGTTCTTGATGTGTTTCTTATACCATCCCTCCCCTGGGTTGACCGTACTAGTCCCATTTAAAAGGTAAACTAAAGGGGCGCCTGGGTGGCTCAGTCGGTTAAGCGTCTGCCTTCGGCTCACCCAGGGTCCTGGGATCAAGCCCCGAGTCTGGCTCCCTGCTCAGTGGGGAGCCTGCTCCTCTCTCTCTCTCTCTCTCTATCCCTCTCTCAAATAAATAAAAATTAAAAAAAATAAAGGTAAACTAAAAATATTCATTGGTGAGTGATTTTTCTCAAGTCTCTATATTCATTATCCGTGGCTACTGCAACAAATCACCACATGCTTAGTGGCCCAAAACAACACAAATGTATCTCTTTCAGCTCTGGAGCTCAGAAGTCCAAAATGGTTCTTATTCAGACAAAACCAAGGCCTCGCCAGGGCTACAGTGCTTTCGGAGGCTCAAGGGGAGAATCTGCTCCCTTACTTTTTCCAGCTTCCAGAGGTGCCCTGTGTCCCTTGACTCGTGGTCCCTCGCCCCATCTTCAGATCACCCTCTCCTTGACCTTCCTGCCTCCTCCTCCCATTTTGTAAGGATCCTTGTGGCCACACTGAGCCCAACCAGATCATCTCTCCATCTCCACATCGTTAATGACACCTGCCAAGTCCTTTTTGCCATGTAAGGCAGCAAATTCACAGATCCCTTAGGATGGGGAAATCTTTGGGCACATTATTCTACCTACCATAATCCTAGACCCAGAAAGTGTCTTCACAGCATTTACCTTCTGAATATACAAAGGAGACAAGATTTCGGCTTGTGTGCCTTTGCCTGATAGCCTGTCTTGGATGTTACTTAATTTTATGAAGACCTAACCTCTTCTGCATTTGTGTGGACAAAACGGGGTTGAGCACAAGGATAGCAAAGCTATTGTAATTACCTTGGCACCTTGGCAGTTGAGAGCCTGTGAGTTTTAGACAGAAGTTTTTTAAAACTTACCCTATGGTGACATGTTGGATGAACTCAGAGTCTTCTAACTTTTGTCTTTTAGGCTTATGTACAGAAGTACATTGTGAAGAATTATTTCTACTATTACCTATTCCGATTTTCCGCTGCTCTGGGTCAAGAAGTCTTCTATATCACATTTCTTCCGTTCACTCACTGGAACATTGATCCTTATTTATCCAGAAGACTGATCATCATATGGGTTGTAAGTATGCTTATTACTTACTAACCATGACTACGCCTGCCTACGACAACTACCCGCTTTGGCATTCGAGTACTTTGCATATGTGGTCTTCTTTTTTTTTTAATCACTTAGAGTTGAATTTTTATATGGTTTACTTTGGAAATAATAAAAAGCTATGAACACAACTTGTTTTGTTTGCAAAAACCAAACAAGCCTGTGATGCATGTACATTGGCACACACCTCTATTTGGGGGGAATAAACCCAGAAGAGAGATGATGTGAGGTGCAGGGAAGAAAGGACATTTCTGAGAACCCATGTATAGGGGCGTAAAAGGCATCCTCCCAAGAGGCCAATTTTGGTACAATTTGACCCAAAACTGAAACTCGAAGCCGTTGACTAAATCATTCCAAGTGGTCTTAGAACCTCGGAACTGGGGCCCTGGCACTTGGGAGGACGCTACCAGTCGCTGCTTAAACGTGGTAAAGCTTAGTGACTAGTCTGTGAAGGCGAGGGAGTTTTAATGATCAACCAGTTCAGAGGTCAGATTGCTTCCCTGGGAGGGGGAGCATCAGGGCGAGGCAGCCAGCACACTGTTTCCCCACCTCAAGATTCTGCGCTGAAAGCAGAGGTTCGGGAGCACTTGGCTGTGTGAAAGGAGTCTGGGTTCTTGTGCAGCTCTGCTCTGAGAAGCTGTGTGGTCTTAAGCAAATGACTCCACCACTCTGAGCTTTATTTTTCTCATTTGTAGACCAAGTTCACATGTCACTCACATGTCCTTTAAGGCAAGGGAAGAGAAGTAAAAGAGTGAAGTTCTGGGCGGGGATGGTGGGGAGGGGGTGTCTGGGAGAGTCACGGTGTGGCCACTAGGAGCACTGGGGAGCAGTCACCCCTCCACTCCACCTGTGACCTTCGTGAAGCAAATGGGCTGGAGTTGCTAGATTTGTTTTTAGTGGGAAGCCTCCCATTTTTTAAATGTAGGCTTACATCTTTAAAACATTATGTGTCAGCTGAACAAAGAATCCTTGAAGTCCACATGTACGAGGATTGATTTGAAGCCTCTAGCTTAGAGCTTTAACCACTAAGGTCTCTAGGGCTTATGGTTATGATTATTTGGCCCCAAATTCTTCCTGACTTTTTTTTCCTCCTTTTCTCTCTAAGACTACAAGCCACTGGTTCCTTTCCCCATCCCTGTCCCCAACCAGTCTTTTTCTGCAATCTAGCTCCTGTATGAGCGAGAGTATGACCTGAGATTCTGCAAAAGCATAGCCTTCTTGCAAAAGGCGAAATTTCGTGTAATCAATTGTGCATGTCTCTTTCTGATGTCCCTTCCCTACCTGCAGAGCAGGGCCGTCCCTGGCTCAGCTTGGAGGGCAAGGAGAGTGCATGGGGGCAGGGAGCATTTCTGAAATGCAGCAAAGGTACACAATGCTTGCGTTTCCTCCCTGCTGTTTATTTTCTATGTGTGTGTGCATATGAATATATATCAGTTTTCCAAATTTTACGGTGGTTGAGTGAGGCAAATGATGTAAAGCACTTTAATAATTGTTCATGTGTACCGTCAGCTCAAGGCAAGCTGTCTCCCCCACCGAGAGTGGGCCGTTTTTCCTGAGGGGCTGAGAGGATCTTTATACCCGATGGTAGCCAGGGGACTGATTGTCCTTTTGGTTGTTATGTTTCACCGTGGAGTCCTCCTTCCAAAGTGCTCGAAGGATTTCCTGTGTGAGGTGAATTACCAGTCTTTTGTCGGAGAGTGAGCAAATCAGATCTTGGCCTGAGAAAGTAAAAGAGGAACCTTTGAGTAGCAGATCGTCCTCCGCTCTGGTGACCAGTTCCTTGCTTTTAAAAATGGGTGTGTGCTCAGGTCCACAGGCACCCGGGCTCAAGGTTCCATGTTCTGCAGGGTCAGCCGGATCCTCAGAGCAGTAAATTCCTAGTAGTTCCTTGTGCAAACAGACAGTGGAAGCCATTCCAGGAGATAGACAGGGACAGGGAGGGACAGGGACAAGCAGAGATGGACGGGGAGAGACAGAGAGAGGGAGAAAGAGAGAGAGAGAGAGCGAGTGGCCCAGAAAGGCATAGATGGAGAGGCACGTTGAGAGGTGGGTACGAGGGAGCTCTGTGCTGGCTGCAGAGATAAGGAGAGATGCTTCGTTTGGCTCCGCAGGAAGGGAAAGGGAGTCCCTGGTGGGGGCGGGGGGGTGGTGGGTGGGAGGGAAGGCAGGGTGGAGCACAGTGAGGTCCTTCCTCTGAGGGAGCCTCTCTTGCAGAAGGGACATGGGTCTTCAGGGAGTGAGGATGCAGCCACGCTAATTACACGAGGCACAGCTGAAGCCTCCTAGTGTTAAACAGCTTATCTCGCCCAAAAGGCTTTGAAAGGCCACTGTGTTCAGGAGTGCCAAACCTCTTGTGAGATTCTATATCTAGTCAACAGTTGTCCTTGGATGGAATCACAACAGGTGTTATTGCATTTAAAATTATCGTGCGGGTGACTCATACCATCTGAGGTAGCTTAGCAGAATTTATGGTTCTATTAAGCACTTCCTCGTCGCAATCCTGACTGTCCCCCCACCCACACGCACACACATTGTATGTCTTCTATTGCTTTTATTGGCGTCTGTGTTCATTATCTTATTTGATTTCCTAACAATGGGTGAGTATCATTTTCATCATTTTATAGTAATGCTTCAAATAATAATGAGCCCTACCCTATGTTGAGTGGATCAGTGTATATTACCGCTCACTGTGATGATGCTGTCCATATTTTTACCTCCTTTAATCCTGTCGGCGATCCTGAGAAGTGGTGATTGCCAGCCCATTTTACAGATCAGGAACTGATGTCTAGAAAGATTAAATAACTCACCCAGATTCACATTAGAGTAAGTGGATTTGATCCTGGCTCCCAGGGCCTCCTGGGGTGGAGACAGCTGCTGCAGTCATTTCTGAGAACAGAGCTAAATGACATGAAGAGCATTCTCTCTCTCTCTCTCTCTTTTTTTTGAGATGTTAAAACTGAGGCTTTAAGCATTAAAATGACTTGCCCAAAGTTACCTTCTTCTTCCTCTTTTTTTTTTTAAGATTTTATTTTTAAGTAATCTCTACATACAACCTGGGGCTCAAACTTACAACCCCGAGATCAGGAGTCACACGCTGTACCAGCTGACCCAGGCAGGGGCCCCCCAGAGTTACCTTCTATTGCATATTCGCCATGATTGTGTTTCAGGTTTGCCCATATGACATTTATGAACTCTGTATTCTATCTAAGCGTCTTTTATGTAACTTTCTTGACAAGTCAAAGTATTTTATCCCAGAAAATGTAGACAAGCGAGCCTTTTCAGTTAGCTGAAAGACCTCAATCAAGTCATCATTTCCCTCTTCTGTCACTTATCAGGGTGTTTAACCTGGCATTGGATTCAACCATTGGATTTCACTGAGCAGAGATGACTGAATGGTTATCAACCTAGATTCTCATGAAAAGACATGGTAGACCGTGCTTTAGGAAAAGTCACTGTCCAGAGTGACTATCCCATCTCTTGACTCCCATTTTGGTGTGGTGGCAGCCCCACCAAAAAATAAAAGCTTTAAAATAGTATTGCTGTGTCCCCAAAAGGTGAGAGGTCATTTCATTGCAATTGCATGGTGGTCGGCTTTGTAACATGAGGGAAAATCTCACTTTTTGCTAAATCAGGTTATTCTCCATTTAGTAAAATAGCAATGCAAATATTGATACCACAGTTGATCTTGGGAAGTTCCTTCTTGTCTGTTCTTAATGATATTTTACTTATTTATATACTGCCTCTTTTAAGATACCTCCTGGCATTCAGAACGAGGTACAAGAAAAAAATGGGAAAAGCAAAATTTGGGGAAATATGGATAAATTAGGAGATAAAGGCCTAGTCTGAAATGAAATGTAGCCTGCTAATTCAAAGTTGAGCCACAAATCTGTCTTTGACTTTGTCCTGACCAAACCAAAATGAGATTCAATTACATCCACTAGGAAACATTTGGCTTTCTCCTAAGGGAGCAAAACTTTTCCTGACACGCAGAGTTCATAGACTCATTGAGCTCTGTTGCTAAATTATTTTCCTAGAAATAGTTTGGTGTCACTACCCCCATCATGTGTGAGTACCCATTTTGACTTTTCCTCATAAACTTTGTGCATTCTCATTTTTTAATCACTGCTAATTTCACCAATGAAAAAATGGTATCTCAGTTAATTTTCATTTCATAGTTTTAGTGAAGACGAAAGCATTTTTCAGATTTTTATTAGCCATTTGTATGAACTCTTCTGTGACTTGTTAGTCTGCCTTTTGAGTGTTTTTTTTTTTTAAGGGGCTTTAGTTTTTTCATTGATTTTTTTCTTCAGTTATAAAATGATACTGAGCTATTGATTTGTCCATGGATCAGAGACCATGTATCTTTATAGATAAGATCTTTAGAAGTTTGAGACTTTGAGAAATGGTATTTAACTTTTTGGTATCATTAGTGACTTAAAGTCCTTTAAAATTGAATTTCAGGGGCGCCTGGGTGGCTCAGTTGGTTAAGTGTCTGAATCTTGATTTTCGCTCAGGTCATGATCTCAGGGTCCTGGGATTGAGCCCCACATCAGGGCTCCCTGCTCAGCGGTGAGTCTGTTTGGGGATTCTCTCTCTCTCTCTCTTTCTCCCTCTGCCCCTCCACCGCCCTCTAAAATAAATAAATCTTTTACAAAAATTGAATTTCAGTGCTTTTATACTGGGCATTTAGTTTGGGCACAGACCTCACCACTCCCTGTTGTCTTACCCTTTGTGACTGCCCTGGCCCCTTTCGGGCATTTGAATTTGGGATTCCTATTTCCAGGCACCTAGTTTTTCTGGCCTGTAGTTTCCCTGGCCACAAATAGCTTGCTCCAGTGACCAGCCCTTAGAAAACCTGGTTCCTGCTGCCTGAACTCCAATAAATTTAAAATGTGTCTCAGGTTTTTCCTTGCTTTTTTTTTCTACTTGTAAACATTCTTCTCATTTGTGAACATGGCAAATATGCGCATGAGAAAATTTGCAAACTTTTTTTTACCTAACATCAAAAGATCTGTTCCCCACCATGCTCACTTAAGGGAGATTATTTTTAAGAAATTATTACCCTAGCCAAACTATTCTGACGGTTTTTCTGATGGCTGCTTCTGAGCGTTTTCAGGCAGAGTTCATGTCTCTTCGGAGGGAGGATTCACGGCTTCCGCTGACCTCCCTGATTGGAAGCGAGGGGGGAGGGAGGGGAGGGGGAGAGGCTGCTTCCAACTCGGTCCGCAGCTCTGTGGCCTGGTCAGAAGGTCCTGGTCCTGTGATACCATGAAAGGAACACCAGGCTGGTGTTTGTAGGTAGTGCTGTTTGGTTTCCAGAAACAGAGACCCACTCAAAGTCGCTCAGGAAAGGGGGGGATTTGGCGTAAGTTTCCGGGGAATCCGAGAGCCAGAACGTCACGGGGCCGGACGCTGGTGGACAGTGTGGTCCTCTGCTCAATGAAGCTGTGACCCCGGGTGCCTGCTGGTCACCTCCCAGCTGTCTTTTCCTTTAGATTTTCAAGACCATCGGACCCAGCTCATTAAGTCTCAGGATTCCAGTCATCTGGTGTCAGTAGGTGCACTGGTTGTACTCGCTCCAAAGAGCTGTTTTGGGGGTGGGGCTAGACAGTTAATGGGGGCACAGAGCCACGGGCCAGGTTGGAATATCGAGACTTGGACTGTAATCCTAGCAGTGAAACCAGCTCGAGGTAGGTGAGGATTCTGGCCGGCAGCGCCCCTAGCTTTCAAATGAAAGGACGCAGCTAGAGGATCCTTGGACGCCTGCAACGGAACATGGTCCTGAGTCTTCTTTATATGTTCGCTGCATGACCTTTAGAAGAGATTCATCTCTGGCGTGGAGTAAGAAGCAAAAGAGCCAACGTTGGGCCAGATCACATTTAAAAAACAAAAACCAAACCCATGTCCTCTCTTTCGCAGACTGAACGCTAATGTGGCTTTACTAATTTTGTCTCTGTGTGGTGAATCCCCTCAATATCAGGGAGTACAGTTGACACCCAGATCCCATCCACTGCCGAATAATTGTTAGACTGCGTGCTGTTTGTGTTCAACAGGATCGAAGGAACACCTTAAAGGAAAATGCTTAATTGCTTGGCGAATATCAAAGGAATCTGAGGAGCAGATTTCTTTTTGCCAGGCCCTTCTGTTCCTAGTCTTCCCAGTCAAATTAACTCACATCGGAGAGCTCAAGTTTGAAATGATGGATTTCACATGGCTCACATTCTGATGCCTGAACACTAGCTAGCTGATATCAACGGTACGAAGCAGACGTGGAAATTACACTTAAACTGTGCCCATGATCTAGACAGTGTCTAACTGCTGTGGAGTCTAGAGTAATATTTTGTAAAGCCGACCCATCGATTGGTTAAGAGGCAAACTTTGTGATAACCTGTCACGGTGGGCAGAATGGAGTGGTGTCTCTGGATGTGGGCAGGCTGCCATCTGGCTGTCCCACAGGGGAGTAAGGAAGGAGAGGGGAAAGGGCTGCCCGGTCCCTATAATTCACCCACCTCGTCCGGGGTCAATTTTAGTGCCCAAAGATGACTTTAAATGTGATTAGCTCCTAATCTTCTGTTTAAACCACTACCACTGTTCACTTCAAAAGATTGCCCTGCTCGTTAAATTGGTTCTTGCCTGAGATTAATGAGTCTTGAAAAGTATTCAACACTGGCCAGATTGTAACCCATGCTAACTTGCATTGAATGAAACAGAATTAGGCAGCAGAGATTCTGCCCAGTTTCTCTGAAGTAGCATCTCATAATTTAGTCTTAGTTAAATAGTAAGTAAATGGCTCTAGGGGGTTTGTTATGCAAACTGTATTGGTTTGGTTTTGAAACACAACAAGGAAATAGTTTGGTTTTAGTCTGGGTTTAAAAAAAAAAAAAAGCTTAAAAGGGACTCATTATGGTGGAACAGATAGTTTGGGTCTCTCTGTGGATTGCGCTCATTACCTGAAACATGATCTCCCCCTCTCTCTCTTATGATGATGACTGGAAAATGTGCCCACATTCTTTCCTACCTCCTGCCCACTTTATCCCCCTCACCCCCTCCCATACTGTCCCTGCTCCCAGCCCCATAAGACTGTAGTGCTGGATTTGGGTTTGGTTCTGTTTTGATTGAGCAGAATTGTAATCCTCCCAGAGAGCGGACCCCATTCCCAAGTATCCCTTCTAAATGTGTCACTTAATTTAGCCCGTGGGTGTGTGATGGCTTTAGAGCTTAGCTAAGTATGAAGTCGTTTGAAACCCCGGAGGCCTGGAGGCAGGATACCTTTATGGAGCTTCTAAAATAATACAGAACGCTGAACATTTCATAGAGTTTGGTGTGCAGTTAGTCCTTCTCTTCTCCCTTTGGTTTTATGGTAGCTTTTCATGTCTTATATAAAAAACAAACAAACAAACAAAAAACAAATAGCATTTGCCAAGTCCTGTCCAGACCAGAAAGCGAGAAGCAGCCAGGCAGGGAGGAGCAAAAGGAAGTTTGGGATTCTCTGAATTCACAGGAGTGGCCCGGGAAGGGGGTCGCAGGCTGCCATCCCCCTCTGCTTTGGGGACAGTCCCTGCAGGGCTTTACAAAGCACCCTCCTTTGTCCCAGATTCCCTCCCTGTCACTTGTAAAACAAAGGAGAATGAGCTAATCCATAGGCCATGGGGGGTGGGGGGAGTGGTCTTTCAGATAAAATTTTCAAATAAAATCTTAACAACTCTATTTTTTTTCCTCCTAATCAATTCCATTTGCAAAGCTGTATTCCTGAAATGGGTCTGCTTACAGAGTCTTCCCTCCACGCCAGGTGCTTTACATCGAAGAACCCCACTTCACAGATGAGAAAACTGAAACCCAAGGACTTAAGTGACTTACCCAAAGGGACAGAACCAGTGAGTAACACAGGGAGTGCGCACCCCTGGTTCTGTCTCCCGACACCAGGTCCTTCTCATCTTGCTTAAGATGTGGCTACACGTTACTCATTCCCCCACCCCACCCCCCAATCCAGTCCTTCAGAGGAGTGCTGGGCCTGTGAGGGTGGAACGTCTCCTTTGCAAGTGCCCTCTACCTATGACCTTTGTCTCTCACTTCTCTGTGCTGGGGTCCCTGTGAGTACCCCCCTGGTCAGACTGTGTGCCCCAGACTTGTTACACTTCCCCCGAATGCCAGGAACCCAGGATGGTGGAGAAGGGTTTTGGTAGCTTTATTCCAAGGCTGGAAAGCCCGAGGACCGCTCCCTGCTGATGCTGTGGGCTTGCATGCCTGGGCCCAACCTCCACTTCCTTCCTCTTGTTTGCAGAGCAGCCAAGTGGAAAAGGAGGAGCGAGGATAAGAGTGGCCCTTTGTCCCATGAGGAGGTGGTGATTTGACCCACAGGGGACTATCCTTGCCTGAGGAGACAGAACCTCCTGGGGAAGGCCGGCCTCTTTCTTGTCACCATGACTTGCATTTCCCAGGCTTCTGGTCCCTTCATCTTCATCTGCCCTGCATTCTGCGCCTGTGGGCCCCGCAGTGTGAGGCTGAGGAGCCTTACTTTCCTCAGTAGCTCTCCTATAGCTTTTGAGGTTCGGGAAGTGTCCCCTTTGCTGGGAAGGGGAAGGAAAGGCCTTTAGCAGTTAAGTGCTCTGCCCGTTTACAGCTGGAGAGGTCATGCTTTAGTTAGGCCTCCGGAATTTTCTGGAAGCTTGAGAGCTACTAGACAAAAAAAATAGTGGTTCCCTAATGGCTGTCCTCTCTCCTCCTCCCTGTCCTTTTACCAGGGCAGCCGCCGCGGAGCTTCCCCAGAGGGGCCTTTCGTAGGCTCTTCCCCCCTGGGGCAGACAACACGGGAGGCCCTCTTTAGTGAGAGGCCCACCTGCCACCGGGCGCTTTCGCTCTGGTGGCCTCCGTGGGCACACACAGTAGCCCGGAGGCTCTAGACCTGCTTGGCGGGAGTCGGGCCTCAGTCATCTGAGGGTTAATCTGGGAAACTGAGGCTTGCTGGCCCGACGGACTCCAGAGGCACCAGCCCTCTGTCCAGTCCCTCTGCTGGTGTTGGAACCCCAGCTCCAGCACTGTCCTCGCAGTCACCCGCTCTTAGTCTGCCCCGCTGTGAGGAGGAGCGAATATATAATTCTCAAGGAGCCGCAGTATAAGTGCTCATGAGGCCCAGCCTGAGTGTCCCTCCGAGGAGCAGAGCCTCTGCGCCGCCTTTCAAGGCCATGATGGCTGTAAGCGCAGTGACAGCCATCATTTGTCGAGTCCCGACCCTGCACTAGATGCAGGGCGATGGACTTCACAGACATTACTGAGTGCAACAGAGGCGCTCTTGTTATTCTCCTTTTAAAGGCAAAAAGCACTGTGAGCAGACCAGCCGTAGCGGGTAGGGGACAGAGACAGGATTTGAACCCGTGACTATCTGATCCCAGAATCCTGGCCACGGGGCGCCTGGGTGGCTCAGACGGTTAAGCGTCTGCCTTCAGCTCAGGTCATGATCTCAGGGTCCTGGGATCGAGTACCGCATCGGTTTCCCTGCTCAGTGCAGAGCCTGCTTCTCCCTCTCCCTCTGCCACTCCCTCTGCTTGTGCTCTTCTGTCTATCTCTCTGTCAAATAACTAAATAAAATCTTTAAAAAAAAAAAAAAAAAAAGAATCCTGGCCACGAACCACGGCGCTCTGCACTGGCCTTTTCCCTTAATTATGTTCAAGGTACCCCCCGCTTTTTTATGTATTTGACATGCTCAGTTAATTTTATTTTTTCATTTTGCAAGTAGCAAACCACGTTAATACAAAAAGCAAGAAAATAAGAAAAAGCTCCCTAAATTCTACCTCCTTTATTGATTTGCAGGCAGTTCACCTTTTCCATCTATTTGCAGCCGGCCTATCTACACAATGTTTGATCACAGCATACGGTTTGCATACTGCTTGGGGATAAATGGTGTGCTAGAACATTAAACAGGACTCAGAGTTCATGCATGAATACATAAGAAAAAGAGGGAAGTGGGGTCAGGATGACTCAGGAATCTTTCAGCCTAAAAGGAATAATCGAATGAAAGGATGGTTTGTTTCGCCTAAGAGTTAGGAGACTCGGATTCTAATCCAAGTGAAAATTGCTCCCTGTTTAACACAGCCTGTGTTTCAGCAAGCTGGGATGGGCTCCTAGCTTGCTGGATGTCCCAGGCATGCAACTCATGGTAGACCAGAGTTTACTAATAATTACCCAAATGGCATTTATTTCTGGGCCTCAGTTTGACCATCTATGAAATATGGAATTGAACAAAATAACCCCAGGGCCCCTCTTATTTTGGGAGTTTTGCAATTATTAAAAATATTGATGGTGATGGTCTTTCCAGATAGTCTTTAGTCCTATGTTCTGACTTCAACAATGCATCTGGCGCTATAAAATTTCCCTGGAGTGACACCCCCTCCACCTTGACTGGGTTAGCTCCTACCAGTTTTTCTTGGGGTCCCCCATGAAGAGTAATAATAGTTCCCTGGGAAAAGGTCCTTAGGAAGATAGTTGGACCCACCCCAAGTCTGAGTCACTAGGAATCATTTGGCCTTGCAAATTCAAGCCAAGTTGGGGGTACAGGGATTCACTGAAGCTTCAGCACTCACCCTAGTTCAGGCGCAAAGGCAAACATCAAGCACGCAAATCTTGCGCTGAGCTTCGGGGTGCGCGCGTGCGCACCCGCGCCCATATAAATTCATTGTATTGGATATGCGCAGATTTAACTAGGAAAAGATGTTAGTTTTTGTTCTTTTCAAAATTAAATTTCTTCTGGCATTCACAGGCACTGAAATCAGAGGGGACAAAATGTTTTGTTCAATTTTCAAATACAGAGCAGTTTTACTCTAGAGGTTGGGAAATGACGTTCTGAAGGTTTTCCCAAAAACTCTAACTTGGAAATTAGCAAGCTGTGAGCAGCAGTAAGCTGGCTTCCTTTTAAACTAACACTGCTATACAAATAAAGCCTCAATGAATGAAATAAGAGAGCTGATTTCTTTTATGAGGCCATAACAGAAGGTTCAGGCAAAGGAGAAAATGAACCTCTGCATGTAATAGTAACGCTACAATCCATCGCACACCTGGATGGGGCCCTCGGAGGGAAGGGAGCCCGTCCCAGCCTGACCACGCCCCCACAAGGGCTTCTTAAATAAGGGGTGCGTGAACTAGATCAAGGTTGAGCAATTTCCAGTGTTTGTCTACGTAATTGGGGAAAACATTTAGCTAGAAAGAGGGGACACCGGGAGGGGGGCGTATAGATTGAAAGTCTCCATTTTTCTCTAGCCAACAAAAATCACAACATGACTGTTTCATTAGAACTCATTAAAAAAAAAAAAAAATCAGGGACTCATTCACTTGGGTAAGCATTCCCAACAAGCTAAATGTCCTTTGAGGCTTTTGCTTACTGGGGCCTGGATTCAGAAATTTAAACCTAAATTTGTACTGTAGAAAGAGCTTTTAGAATGTGTAAGACTGGATTTTATGCTTAAAAAAAAAAAAGCATGCCAATCTACAAAGAATGTTTGACTATTTTCCCTGGGGGCAATTAAAAGGGTATGTTTAACACTGAATGGATTAAATAATTAAAATGCTGTCAAGAGCCTGAGTTTCAGAAAACCAGGTGCTTGTCTGTAGTTAAAAACCTCTCCGTTACCTACAAGGGTGTTGAAGGTGTGTTAATCTGTTACCTAGCTCTCTTATGGATATTAATTTTGTGTAATTTTATACACTGATGAGGAATACAGTTTAAGGAAATCTATAAAAGAATATAAACACACCTAGAGCCTTTTTAGGGTGTCGCCTTTAAGATTAAAACCTAAAGAGCCTTTCATGAGATGGATCCTGATTCAGAAAATATCCTTGGAAAACAGAACAGCAACTTTTGTGATTGAGATTACCCTACAAAAGCCAAGGTGAATGGACAGACACCCAAATCAAAACCCCATGATAAATACTCTGTTGCAGTCCCCTGGCCATTTTTCACCCTTTGCAACCTGAAACGCTGAGATTATGTGCATTTAAACACTAGACATTGAGACAAGCGGGAAAACAAGCATGAAGGCATCTCCTAAAACATCTGACTCTTGGGTTCTTGCAGAGACATCAGGCTTAAGTCTCCACCTGTAGTTTTTTGTTTGGGGATCTTGTAACCATAAACTTAATGCAATAGTCACTGCTACCAACACTTTGGTCCTCAACTGCATCCAGGTGGACCCCTGCCGAGCTGGGGGGTGGGGGGTGAGTAAAAGAAGATTAAAATGTGCTTGTCTCTTAAGATGATGAGATGGTGCTGGAGTGTAATTGATCTCATGCGGGCTCTTCGCAGCTACTCTGAAAACCGAGGGACACAGCAAAGCCTGTAGAAATAGGAACTGTAGCATTTCTGTATCTAAAATATGATGTTGGTAAGTCCCACACATGAAATAGAATTTCCGTGTGAGTCATTGTTTCTAAAAAGAATATTAAAAAAAAAAAAAAGACTATAACTCCACAGATGGCACAGCACTTCCAAATATATTCCTTTTCCCCCCCAAACATATTCTTATTTCAATCTAACATCATTTTGGTAAGATACTTAATATCTTATTTACGTATGATAAAATGGAGGGTGTGATATTGATAATCCTGCTTTATCCACCGCCTTTCTACGTCCTCTTGCTGTGTCCAGCCTAAAATAAAGGGTGTCTTTGGAGGAAATGAAGTCTTTGGAATGGGCCCAGCAGGTTAGTGTGTAGGTGGTAGAGAGAATGTTCGTGGATGGGCAAAGGCACCCCTCGGGAAAGTTCAAAGAAAAACAATCATATAATGAGTCACTATCACATATATTGGGTAAATAAGAGCAGGATTTAGAGACATCTAAGCATTCAGTAAAGACTGGGTCTTTTTTTTTTTTTTCTTCTAAAGGAAAGTTTGCACCTTTTCACTCAGTGACCCAAGTCCTGGTTTTGCCTTGTGTCAGCTTCTTGGAAAGCTCCCGGCAGTTTTCTTCAGTTTGTCCTTAATCTAGATGATGGTTTGAGGGCCTTGAAGGGGTTTGGCATGTCAGAGCTGACCTTAAAATACTTTCACCAAAGTCTTTTTTAAACCTACACTTTCTCCTACAAATTAAAACCCATTTAGATAAAGTTCTCAATATCTTCTTCCCTTTCTTTTGTTTTTAAGCCGAGAGCATATCTGTTGAATTTTACCTGAAACCCTGAAGATAATCCTCCCCTCCTTTTGTGTTCCAGGAAATGACTCACTACAAGGACCCACCCTTCCCCATTTGACTTCAACACTCACAGATTTTCCCCTTGTTTATCTGTGACAAGGCCAGATTCAACCCTCCAGTTCCCATTCTTTGTCTTGTCAGTGATTTGAACCCTGTCTCCCCTGACCAGTCTAGACAATACCTGCCTTGACCAAACCTGAAACTTCTTTCCCTGCTCACATCCCTGAACTTTGACCCACCTTTGCCCCAAATAGCACACAGCCCCTCCTGAAGGGCCCGCCTGAGAATAAACTGAGCTGAGGGTCCTCATGCTCTGATCTCCTGTCCTGTCCATCTCCCCACACCCGGGGAACATCTTCAGTCCTCCCTAGTAAAGGAAAGCCCTTCTCTGCCTAATCTTTGAACGCTCCCAGATCTCCCGATGAGAGGGGTTGCCCGTTTGCCATAGTCCCTTCCCCTTCTCTCAAGAATCCTTTGCAATAAAGACTCTCCTTACCTAAATCCAGATTTGGGGGGTTTTGTTTGTTCGAAAAAGACAATGAAGAAGCACAGAGAAGTCCACCCCAGAGTACCTCTGTGTGGTGGCACTACTGTCCTCTTCCAAATATCATTTTGTGGCAAATTTTATTCTATTTTTATTTTTTTAAAGATTTTATTTATTTGACAGAGAGAGACACAGCGAGAGAGGGAGCACAAGCAGGGGGAGTGGGAGAGGGAGAAGCAGGCTTCCCGTGGAGCAGGGAGCCCGACGCAGGACTCGATCCCAGGACCCTGGGATCATGACCTGAGCTGAAGGCAGACGCTCAACGACTGAGCCACCCAGGCACCCCTTGTGGCAAATTTTAGTTTGTGTTTGCTGCCATTATGCAACATACAGTGTTTTGTATTGCAGAATAACTTTCAGGAAGGCATTTGAATTTTTCCTCTAACCAAGGCAACATATAAATAACAAAATGAGGAGAGGGGGTCATCTTGTTCAGGCTGGTATTTAGCCTTACTTGGGACTAGATGTGGAAGACAGAGATGTAAAGATTGCTCCTCGAACACAAAATGGGTTCCTAACTTTATTTTTATAGTGTCCAATCACAAGCATTAGATATGATTGATTAGACTATAACAGAGGCGGTTGTCCCTTGAATAACATGGGTTTGAGCTGTGCGGGTCCACTTGCGGATTTTTTTGATAAATACAGCCTAGCACTGTAAAGGTGAATGTATTTTCTCTTTCTTATGATTTTCCTAATAACATTTTGTTTTCTCTAACTCACTTATTTTAAGGATACAGTACATAACACATATAACATACAAAAGTTGCTTTGTATTACCTGTTTGTATTATCAGTAAGGCTTGTGGTCAACAACGAGCTATTAGTAATTACACTCGAGGGGCGCCTGGCTGGCTCAGTTGGTAGAGCACGCGACTCTAGAGATCCTCAGAGTGGTGAGTTTGAGCCCTACGTGTACTGTCGAGTTTACTTAAAATAAAAAAAAATAAAAAAAATTTAAAGTGACACGTGGATTTTCCACTGTGCCTCTACGCCCTCTGCGGTTTCAAGGACCAACTGTACATTCAAATGTAACTACAAAAGCATCTTCCACAACCAAACATTACATTATTTCTCTATGGTCTCCCCCTTTATTTTAGGGCTGGCTTTCCCCGCCTTCCTGAGAACCATTGGGAACCTGCTCTCTAGTACCCACTTCTCAGCGGGGTGCAGATAGTCTATTAACTTGTTTTATTACTGTTTCCAATTGAATAAATAGTTCACAAAGAACATGGATTTTAAAGAGTGCTGTATCATTTTCAAATTATATATGGAAAAACAAATTCTATTAGGACATGTAGGCTGTTGATTACATCAAATGTGTGTTCTACTTGATATACTGGTTAATTCAGGGACCTTGACCTCATGAGATGTATGATGAGATCTGTAGGAATCAATGCTACAATTTTTTGTTCCCCTCGGTAGCTGAGCCTATAAGTTACATAGTATCAAAGAAGGTATTACATAGTATTTTACGTCAGATTCTCCACTGTGTCCTAGGGTACCAGCTACAAGCTACAATCCTAAATTATTTACCGATATAAGTGACTTGTTGACTTTTATTTCTTCATGAGCTTTGTAGATCCAAAGAGTAGGACTTTTAAATCAAAACATCTGAATGATCTCCCTTCACACAGGGAGCTGTGAAACAGAAAAGCTACAAAACAAACATGAGCTGCCTTAAAACATTTCATGTCCCCTCGGTCCTCACTTCTCAGATTGATCCATTTTGTGAAGCAGTGAGCAGAGCCGTTCTCCGGGGAGCCACGGATGGTCCATTTATTCATTTAGTACAGATTTTTATTCTATACTGTGTCCTTGTAATTTTATATTTCCCACATTTCTGGAAACATTCCCTCGGTGCAAGCCTGCCTCATCTTCATTTAGCACTACTGCATTAACTTTCTAATGAATTTCCTATCAGCTATTCAAATGCACCCCCCCACACACACTCATACACGGCATGTAGCGTCACCTCTCTCCTGCAGATCTGACCACACACTTTAAAGCATGTTAACGTCCAAGCACCTTAAAACTACCTATAAGGCCTTCCACGACTAGATTCTTTCCTAAATCTCTACCTTTAGCTCTTCTTCCTATCCATTCTCTGGAATCACAGAACTCCTGATGATGATCCACACTCCCATTTCAATGATATGTATTTTAGGCATGCCATGCTCCACTTTATGCTTCCTTCCCGGAACTGCCACCGCCTCGTGATGTCCCCTGCTCCAAGACTCAGCACTGGCATCATCTTCGGAAAAGCCACCCCGGATCTTGTATCTGCATTCCCTACTCAATGGCTCCTTATTGTCCCCTGCAGCTCCCACATAGTAGCAATTCAAATAATTGGGTAAAATAAATGCAGGCTGTTTCTACAAAGATGATTTAAGAGCTGTCCCCCTGCAGGGGACAGACCGGCAATGAAGTAATGAACAGTTCAGGGTGCTAAAGATACATTAGAAAAATCTACAAAGTCCTGAGGTGGCGCCCTAGAGAGCTTTTTAAAATGGAATCCACACCCCCCCCCCCACCCCCATCTGGAATGGTTCTCCAGTGTCCCTGATGGAAAGTCAGAACCCACATTTGGTTGAGATTCCATCAAGGTGTTTTCAGTATGAAAGTAAAAATTCTATTTTTTTCTGAGCTGATAAATAGTCGGATCAGAAACCAGATTTTATTTGCTTTTTAAAAAGAGCGTCCGACCTTCTTTCTTACCCTGATATTGCTGGGCAACAACTCAAATTTTAGTCACTCAATCATTCTTTTAACCAACATCTGACAACACTACCCTAAGTGCTGGGCATAAGCAACGAACAAGATAGATGCCATCCTGCACTCCTGGGATTTCCGTGGAGACAAAACAGACAGTAATAAAGAAATTGATACAGTAAAGATGGTCTGATTATTGTTTGGGCCACAACCAGGGTGAGAGCAGAGACTTACTTGAAAGAAGGTGATCAAGACAGAACACTTTGTGTTGTTTCGTTTAACTTAAGGCTTGAAGGATGAGGGGGAGCCAGCCAGGTGGGGAAGCTGGGGGAGAGATTTCCAGGCTGAGACAGGTGGAAAGAGCAAGGTTCCCCAGCTGCCCAGGGCACTATTCCAGACTCTGGGCGGGGCATCTGCTCAGGGTGAGGATGGGACCGATAAAAGAAAAATACATAGTCTAAATGGAGGCAGGGTACAATTCTATGAAGAAACATAAAAAGATGTGGGGAGAGGTAGCTGTGTGAGGGAAGGTGGTCAGGGAAGGCCCTTCTGAGACGGTGGCATTTGGGCACAGGGCTG
This sequence comes from Leptonychotes weddellii, assembly GCF_054177405.1. Classification (NCBI taxonomy): domain Eukaryota; kingdom Metazoa; phylum Chordata; class Mammalia; order Carnivora; family Phocidae; genus Leptonychotes; species Leptonychotes weddellii. The sequence goes on along the minus strand of NC_138371.1, from coordinate 13,836,906 downwards.
GACTTGACATACAGTTTACTTATAGCTCACGTGTAAATTGTTTGTGGCAAATCTAGAATGTTTCACTTATCAGCAGTCTTTCTATATTCATGATGTCTGTACTCACTTGGAAACCGGTGTTGCCAAGAAGTCTGAACGGCCCTTGCAAGCAAGACTCTAAGAAGCAGCTAGAAAATAGGTAGATTTTTTAAAAGTGTGAAGCCACCTTGCAGTTGGTCTTTTCTGTCTTCGAAACAAAACTTGGGCTGTGATTCAAATCTGTAGGATGTTTCGAGGAACTTCGCACAAAGGCTGGCTTTGCCCACCACCGTGTGGACCGTGGCCTTCCAGCGGCGGGGGCAAGGGAGGGAAAAGGGTTCAGAGAGAAGAACATGGATGCGCCTGTTGGCCCAGAAAGCAGACACCGGCGGGCTCAAGTCAAGCCTCTCCCATTACAAAGGGTCACAGGGAGGTTATAGCCCCGGTTACAGTCCCACTTGGGGGTTGCTGGCTGTGGGATCCCCAGCCCCTCCTAATAGAGTTAATCACTCACTGGGCAACTGGAAAATCAGTGGTGCCCTGCTCCCCACCCCCTCCACCGCGCCTGTCCTCCTCCAGACTCCCTCCTTTGCCTCCTGCAGAGAGCAGGCGTCAGGCAGGGGACCCTCTGGGATTCCTGTCCCTTCCTGCTCAAAGATCGGCTTTTCGGGAGAGTCATCTAGCTCCAGGGGAGGAGAGCCAATTCTTCTCTGCCTGGGAGAGACCTTGTAATGAAACCATCCTGCCAGAGATGCAGAGGAAACAGCAGAGACAGGGCATGAGGGGAAAAAAAACAGTTTTTTGGAGGAAAGACATTCTTGCAGCCAAAATGAAAAGGAAACTTGATTTTCAGAGATGGCGGGCTCGAGAATATTTCCACGTCTACCACCCCTTGTCAAATGCAGTGGCATCTCAGTTTTTAGGGGGTGGTGAGTTGTGTTTTTGTGGTTGGTGTCATTATGTTTATACCAAGCAAGCCCTTCTGTAGAGCTTACTAGAACCAGAGGTCTCTTGGCAGAGAGCCTGAAGGATCAGGATGCTGGTGGCCAAGATGAGAATTTTAAATATTCTCCCATAATAATTCAAAATAATTCATAATAATTCAAAACCTCTTTCAGAGGAGGTCTGAACCGTTTGGTTGGCAGAAAGGTGTCACCTGCAGTTGGATTTAAACCAGTCCGTCTGGCTGACTGGTTTCGTGCCTGAGGTAGGAGAGCCTCCACCTGGATGTCAGGGCTCAGGTACTCTCTCCTCTCTAGAAGAGACTGTCCCAGGTTCAGATGTTTTCCAGGAGTGGGGTTAAGTCTTAGACCAGGGCCCATTGCTTTTACAAGTGGGATGGGAAGTTGCTGTTCCCGGGGGTGGTGATGGTGGGGAAGGGGAGCAGCGGAGTCATAACTGTGTGGTCCTAACTTTCGCAGTTACTCAAAATAATGAGAGTTGTTCAAAAATGAGTATGAAATTGGCTTTGCCCAGTGCTGATAGCACAGCCTGAGAGTGCAAATAGATGTCGCGTAAAAAAAATAGAAGAGCCCATTTGGCCATCCCCCCTGATTCTTTGAGTAGATACATAGCCAGGGCGCCCTCACCCCAAACTGACATCATCCACATTGTCATAAGTGGATTTTCTTCCTTACATCCTATGATTATGGCTTCCCTAATTTTGTTAGCTTGCATATTGAATTTTTATTCTTATGCATTTCCTCAGCTCTCCATTTCCTACCCAGCCTTTTAGCTGGTAATTTCGTTTGCTCAGGGACTGCAGCACGAGAAAGCACCTCATGGAGAACGCGTGCCTGCCCCACGAATGTGCAGTTGTTTGAGCATGAGGAAATGTAGCTGGCACTATCAGCCTTTAGAGATGGAGAGCGCCCAGACCTAACGGTCTGGGGACTGTCATCCGCTGTTCTTATCACAGTTAGCTCAATGCTAAATTTCTTGCCAAGGAAGAGAAAGGGGAAGATTTGGACATAGGTGAAGGGAACAAATCTGGGCAAGCAGAAGGCCCCTGACCCTTGAACTTCCTCCAAGAAGGACCATTAGCACACTGCTTTCCGGATTAAAGATGGTTGTAATCGGGTTACACCAGGAGTTACAAGAGCCCGCGCCATTAACCATGTATCTTTCTGTGCAGCGCGGTTCACTGGTCCTGTGAAAGGCAAGCCTCCGAGATGCGGTTGACTGGGATTCAGAACTTGAATGGATGAGGCTGCATGGCTTGACTCCTTGGAGTCTTTAATCCTTCCAGAAAGAGATCTTTTTTTTTTTTAATTTCTCTTGAGTGACCACCATTCAGAGCTTTTCTGAGTTGTGTAAGAATGTAGGCTGTCAGACCCACTGAGGCAACCTCTAACTCCAAATGTTCTTAACGCTCAAGAGCCTCTCTTTACAGGAAGCCAACTTGAAATGACCCAACCCTGACTTTGTGAGGAGAGCCTGTGATGGCCTGAAAAATTAAGGGTCCAGTATCAGACCTTTAGCCTAAAATCAGGCTCAGGGTCTGCCAAGTGAGCATGACGGCTGCCCCAACCTCCCCACGTCCAGAGACTTCCTCCTCCACAGACGCTGCCATAGAACATAGACACTTTCTCTTGTCTCCAAGTATATGTGCTGCCGAAGCGAGCACTCTCTTGTCTCCAAGTAATTCAAGACTAGACTCTCTCTGAGCTAGAGATATTTCAAGATCTACTGAGCCTGAGTCCCATTTAAATAGTATCTATGCTTTTTCCAATTGATTTTTTTTTCTTCAGAAAATTCTGACACACATTACAGAAACGCAAATGCTTTAGTCTACACAGCTGTTTTTGTTTTATGAAATGTTTGGGTTTGGGTGGCGTTGAAAGGGGACATGTCAGAACATTTGTTTTTATGACCAGCAGTTTTTAAGACAGATGCTTTATGGTGAAGCACAAGTTACTGGGTGCCCCTAGGATGGCCTGAGCTTGAAGAAGGGTCTGGGCAGACGTTCCTTGTGTCACTCTCCTAAGTTTTCCCGTTTGCTAGGCCCACTTCTAGAACACAACTGATAGAATTGTGGGAACATTTGTGAAAGATGAACGGAACAGAGAAATTGGCCGAGGTGAAGTGAGAGAATTGCTCAATTAAGTTTAAAAAAATCACCGGGAATTAGGGTATGTACATGAAAATGTCTTGGGAAAATTTAGAGATCAACAATTGGTAATTTAAATTTAACCTACTATCTCCCCTTCTTATTATATCTCTGGAGAAAAATAAGAGAGTGACTTGCCAGGGTGCTTTGAAGGTAGAAAACAGTGCTTTCCTGACTTCTTGCCAGAGCATATCCCATATTTGCTTTGTTGTCATATGCACCATCTATAGGCTGCTGTTAGCAATGTTGATTAGTAACGTCTAAATGGCTCCCAAGCTGATGTATATATAAGCAAGTGGGGATTTAGGGAAAGCCTGCAGCAGCTTATTATTAATGCACTATGCTGAAAAGCTCTAGCTTGCTGTTGATAAACACAAGAGCTCTGGGGTAAGATGATAGCTCATTTGGGAAGCTAACATTAGAAATGGTATCTCTACTGAGCCAAGACAGTGAGCTTCCCATTCAGCTCGGGGATGACCTTGCACACAGCCTTGGTTGGACTAGGGATTCAAGAATACTGATCATGGACATTATACCACAGCTTGCCAGAGGGGCCATTATGATCCTCATCCATGATCATCATGGAACCATCATGATCCATGAGAAGTGATGGCATGGACCATGGTCTTAGGTTCTTCCACATTGCCAAGGTCATCATGGATAACCTTGGCCAGGAGGGCCAAGCACTCAGTCTGTAGATGGCATTGCTGACAATCTTGAAGCAGTTATCATTGTCACAGTTGTCTCCCTTTCTGAGCATTGTGACATCAGCATCAGGGGCTCAGGATGATGATCCTTTGTCTTCACCTTTCAAGTGAGCACCAGCCTGTATAAGATGATGACGATAGCAGTGGGCTCTGTGAGGTATTCAGCACCTCACCCCATTTGACGTTGGTGGGATCTTGCTTCTGGAAAATGGGGATGGAATTCCCATTCACTGTCAGCTTTCCATTCTCAGCCTTGATGGTTCCTTGAACTTGCTAAGGGTAGAATCACTTATTAACATGTAGTCCGTGTTATCCAGGTCAAGGGAAGGAATTACTAATGACCACAATGGCCACTTTGGAAGCAGGCTGGTGACAAGGTACCTGGTCACAAGGCACCTGATACACACAAATCCCCTTAATCCAACTTTTACTATCATGACAAGGATGTGGCCAGCACCACATAACAAGGTGCAGTTTTGGGAACACCTGGATGGCTCAGTAGGTAGAGAGGCTGTCTCTTTTTTTTTTTTTTTAAGATTTTATATATTTGACAGAGAGAGAGACCGCGAGAGAGGGTACACAAGCAGGGGGAGTGGAGAGGGAGAAGCAGGCTTCCCGACGAGCAGGGAGCCCGATGCGGGGGCTCAATCCCAGGACCCTGGGACCATGACCTGAGCCGAAGGCAGACGCTTAACGACTGAGCCACCCAGGCACCCCAAGAGAGGCTGACTCTTGATTCAGCTCGGGTCAGGATCTCAGGGTCCTGGGATCGAGCCCTGCGTCGGGGTCCGTGCTCAGGGTCAGTGGGGGCAGTCTGCTTGAGGATTTCTCTCCCTTGCCCTCTGCCCCTACTCCTGCTTATGCTCGCTCACTCTCTCTCTAAAATAGATAAATAAATCTTAAAAAAAAAAAAAGGTGAGGCCTCTCTTGAGTGGGGAGGAACTGAGAGTTGCATGAGTTTTAAACATGATAAAGGAAGTCATGCATTTTAGGCCAAGTACAGGTAGCAAGGTTGAGTAGCATGGACTATGCGTTGTTCAAATCTGTTTGGTTCCTGAGTTCCAGATGGCAAGTGACATGAGGTTTGATAGCAAGAAATTTATCCAGATGTTTACCTAAATCTCTTTAGCTTCAGATTTCAGGAAATAAGAATTTGGATAGCGAGGGATACATGCATATTGACTGCCGGCTTGCTTGCTTGCATGCATGCATGCATTCAGGACCTAGGCTTGTTGCAGGGGCCAGGGATGTAAAACAAACATAGCCAGGGTGGCTGGGTGGCTCAGTCGGTTCAGTGTCTGATCTTGATTTTGGCTTAGGTCATGATCTCAGGGTCATGGGATCGAGCCCTGCATCTGGCTCCAGACTCAGTGGGGAGTTTGCTTGTCTCTCTCCTTCTGCTCCTTCCCCTTCTTGCACATACCCCCCCTCTCTCAAATAAATAAAATTAAAAAAAAAAAAAGCATAGCCTAACCTAGAGGTATTCATATGAAAATGAGTGGTGATCAATAACCACATAATTATGTAACTGATTCCCAGAGTGCCTAGTATGTGAGGTGAGTTTTTATTTTTTAAATGTACATCTGGGTTCTACTTATGTTGTAAAATATAACCAACAATCAGGTCATGATTTCACAAATACTGTACTAGAAAGGAGTAAACCAATCTGAAGACCAATATTATCTAATAACATGAGTCGTCCATGGATGAGACAGAATCTAGAAGGATGTTTTGTGACTGACTGTAGTTTAAAAAATGCTAATGAGAGCTGGACCTGGAGGGGACCCCAAACCCAATTGGGTAGGAGGCCACAGAAAGGGTCCCACCAGAGGTCCAGACACATTCCAGTTAAAACTATGCTGACTCAATCTTGAAAATACTAAAAAGCTAGTCATTTAGGCTATCCTTGCCCCATGGAGACCAGGGATGATGCTTGGCTAATTGGTGAAGCTGATTGGCGAAGAATTCATTTAGGCTCTTGGCTCAAATTGCTTGGGGTGATTTTCCTGAATTTGTTGGGTTTCTAACCTGTGGGAAAGTCCTGTTGCAGGTTTTACTGTTTTTGATGCAGGCAAGAGCACAAAGAGTCTTAGGTTAGTCGTCAGTCAGCCAAGACCGAAGGTGGAGTTTCCTTCCAGCTTAAATTCTGAGACTTTTTTTCTTCTTTTTTTGCTGTAGCCTAGGCTGGCTGGCTGGGTTACACACACAGATTTTTAGCGCATGCTTGGAGATGCAGATAGTTTGTGGTTTTAATCAGATGAGAAAATTGAACATGGTGAGTGACTAACATCTATTGCATTTTTGCTTTCAGGGGTCTATAAAAATAAAGGTTTTGATCTTTCAATATTATTTTGCAGTTTATTTTTCTGTGGTCAGCAGGACTGACAATGAAAATACTTAAAAATGTGAGAGAGGAGTCTCATAAAAAGGAATTTTCTTTGCAATGGTTACATTGTTATCTGAAGTGAATTTTTATTTGTATGAAAAATTCAAATAGTACACAAGGTACCCACCCCAGACCTCAGTTCTACCCCCACGAGTGATTCTGCCATCCACAATTTCCCACGTACCTACATGCATTTATATGTAAATATATTTTTAAAAAAATACAAATGGGATCAACATATACTCTTATAGCCTCTCGCTTTTTTTCATTTAACCATATATTTCACGGTGCTTTTTGAACTGTTGCATAATTTATTTAACCAGTGGCCTGCCATGGGTATTTAGAGTTGTTTCCAGGTTTTTGTGATTGGTTGGTTGAAGGAGGGTGGGCTTATGCATGATTTTAGCTTTTGTATGTGCTCTATAATTATTAGGACTGAAGACACCCATTCCCACACCATTTTGGATGTGACATCTATCCAGTAGTGAGTAAAGGATACTGTGGTCCCAGCCTTCCGCTGGATGATTCATTGGTGGAATGGTACAGATAAGAATTTGGAAATTTTCTCATCAGCGGTGACATCTTAATCTCTTAGTCCCAAGGGCAGTCAAGTGACCTCTATTGAGTGCTACATGCATGTAATGGGTTAGGATCATAGCATTTGGGCTCCTTAAGGGAAGATATCTGTTTGAATATATTAATCGTCAGATGCTAGATGGTGGAATATGGTGAAAAGACCATAGGATTTGGAATCAGAAAACAAAATTCAAGTCCAGCTCCACTACTCTGATTGTGTTATCTTTAGTGAGACATTCATCTTCTCAGTTTCCTCATCTGTAAAATAGGAATGATATGAACATTAAAATAAGTACATTCTATGAAAATGGACTGAAAAAAAAATCACTGCACAAATATTAGGTTATTATTGAACCCAACTCCTTCTTAATAATGAAAAGGAGGCTCAATTGGTTGTAAGTAATTTTCCTAAAGGTGTCCATACATCTATGACTTAATTATTAATCTTTGTACCTTTAGTATGTCTTCAAAAGGTCCAGAAGCAGATCTGAGCCTGAAAAAAATGGAGCATTAGAAAGAACCAGCAAATGTTGTAACTTAATTATTTTATTTTTCTCACCTGTCATCTGTGCTTTAGTTATTATATCTCCATTTCCACGGGAACTTGAATATGTAAAGACCAGTTTGCTGTCAGTCTTCTGTGATTTATAGTGTTTGCTCTGTAATTTCTTTGTTTTGGTGCTTCAGGCATGGAATGAAATCTTATTAGTTTGAAATTACAGTTGCTTCTCTCGGTGACTCATCAACCCCCTCCCCCGCGCGCGCGCGCGCGCACACACACACACACACACAAACACACGGCACACTGGAAATGCGCTCAGAATTTTAAAAAGTAAATAAAATAAAGTCATGCCACAAGTATGAGAAGACATTCACCAACTGAAAACAACTTCTCTCACTGGCTGGTAGGCTGTGGCTTCTAGAATGTTCCGAATAATCATAACAAAGAGCTGCTTTTAATTCACTCCCTGCTGCCAAACAAGCTGCCACAGAGCCACCCCCCCCCCCACCCTCCCACATCTCCCAACCCCCATGTCTTCCAGGGAGAAGAGAGGACAGTATGCAGGGTAAACAAGAATTCAGTCCAGTGCGGCCAGTCTCTTATGAAAGTGTTGATCTGAAAAGCCTCCACCCAGCTAATAATTGCTTTAAAATGAGTCCTCTACTCCTGGTTTGGAGTAAGTGGGTTTTCAGCAGCTTTCTCTGTGGCCTGGGCCATCACTCCCTGGGTGCCCTGCAGAACCAGGTTAGGGCAGAGTTTGGCGGGGCTCCTGAAGCAGAGAATATTAGTAATCCCCTAGCGGCTCCTCTGGAATCAATACTGGAAGGTGTTGTCAGTAACACTTTGCAGCAAAGGACTTCAAGGACACAAAGAGGAGGTGTTTCGAGGACCCATTTTGATGTCTCATTTCTCTCTCTTTTCAGTTTGTGATGAAATTCACATACCATGATATTCACCTTTTTAAGGAATGTAATTCCATGGTTTTTAGTGTATTCATGAAGTTGTGCAACCCTTACCCCGATCTGCCTTCAGAACAGTCTCATCTCCCCCAAAAGAAGCCTCCTATCCCCATTCCTCTCCCCTCCAGGCCCAGACAACCACTGACCTACTTTCTGTCTCTATGGATCTGCCTAAGCTGAACATTTCCTGCACATGGAATGATACAATATTTGTCCTTTTCTCCTCTGGCTGCTTTCACTTAGTATACTGTTTTCAGGGTTCATCCATATTGTAGCCTTTGTCTGTATTTCATTGTTTTTTATGGACACATAATATCCCATTATAAGGATATACTGCATTTTGTTTCTCCATTCATCAGCTGATGGATGTTTAGGTTGTTTAAACTTCCTGGCTATTGTGAAGGATGATGCTAAGACCATTCGTGGGCCAGTTTCTGTGAGGACATAGGTTTCCAGTTCTCATGGGTACGTACCTAAAAGTGGAATGATTGGGTGTCTGATCTTTCTTTATCCAAATTATCAGATCAGTAACCTGAGAAGCAGAGGAATGAGCTTAATTTGGTTGGACTAAGAAACAAGATGGGTATGTACGGGCAGAGAAGCTGTGGTCTTTGGATTACATGTTAGTGTTCTCTAGTCTCCAACAGTTAAAGAATGATATAACTAAATTCCTGACTTCTTAAAAATAAATCCATGGATAAGCTAGTTGTAAGTCCCAGTGACTCACAATATTTCCACCCCATGACACTGAGGGACACACTTTTGTTACTGTGACTCCCTCACGGCAGAGGGAGCTATGGGTATAGCCAGAAGGAAGGAAGATGTTAAAGTTTATCAGAATGTATGTGTGGATGGAGGATGGTGAGGGGATGTAATTTGAAATTATGTCCCTGTATCATACAGA
>NC_138371.1:13786524-13827245 GCF_054177405.1 Leptonychotes weddellii | reverse complement strand
ACTTTTTGATTCTGTCAGACCCAGCACAGTTGTTGTTGTTGTTGTTGTTGTTTTAAGCAGGACAATGCTGTTTTATTGAAGCAAATAAAATGCAAAGAAGCTAAGCATACTTTCTGCTAATGTTTCGATTCATAGGCTCCATGAGAACAAAGATCCCGTCTACCTTGTTCTTCATGGTGATCCCCAATCCAGCCCAGTGCCTGGTCATTCACACACTATTTGCTGAATACAGAGGATTAAATGGCAGTCTTCAAAAAGATACGTCTACATCCAGTTATATGGGACCTGTGAACACTATCTTTTTTAGAAAAAGAATAATGGGAGAGGTAATTCCGTTAAGGATCTTGAGATGAGGAGATTATCTTGGATATGTGAGTGGGCCTTCAATCCGATGGCAAGTGCCCTTATAAGAAAAAGGCAGAGGGAGAGTTGAGATGGACAGAAGAGCAGGAGACAGAAGGAGGGGGAAGAGACAATGTGATCAAAGGGGCAGAGATTGGAGGAATGTGGCCACAAGCCCAGGAGGGCCTGTAGCCACCGGAAACTGGAAGAAGCAAAGAAAGGACTCTACCTGAGAACTCCTGGGAGTGTGGCCCTGTTGACACCTTGATTGCAGACATCTGGCCTCCAAGGCCTAGCCAACCACTAATCTATTTTCTGTCTCTCTGGATCTGCCTATTCTGGATATTTCATATAAATGGAATCATGCAATATGTGCTCTTTGGTGTCTGTCTTCCTAAACTTCGCATAGTATCACCTCCTTTTATATTCTAAATGTTTTGTAGTGGCCCTGTTGCTTTCCTTAAATGAGATTCATAGAAAATATGACCTACTTACATAATTTCTAAAAATCTGCCTTGTAATAAGAAGGTGGCTTTTATTTTTTTATTTTTATTTTTTTAAAGATTTTATTTATTTGACAGAGAGAGACACAGCGAGAGAGGGAACACAAGCAGGGGGAGTGGGAGAGGGAGAAGCAGGCTTCCCGCTGAGCAGGGAGCCCGATGCAGGGCTCGATCCCAGGACCCCGGGATCATGACCGGAGCCGAAGGCAGACGCTTAACGACTGAGCCACCCAGGTGCCCCAGAAGGTGGCTTTTAAAATAAGCAAATTCTGGGCGCCTGGGTGGCTCAGACGGTTAAGCGTCTGCCTTCAGCTCAGGTCATGATCCCAGGGTCCTGGGATCGAGTCCCGCATCGGGCTCCCTGCTCCTTGGGAGCCTGCTTCTCTCTCTCTCTGTCTCTGTCTCTCATGAATAAATAAATAAAATCTTTAAAAAAAAATAAAAAATAAAAAATAAAATAAAATAAGCAAATTCTGGGGCCTGTCCACATAGGGTGGTAGGATCCGTGGACCTGTACACAGTGTCCCTGTGTGTCAGCTACAGTGGTGTGGACATGGGCGTGTGGCATTAGAGTCTCAGACACAACAAGCAGCATTTCCACTGGTGACCCAGTTTCTCCGAACGGTGAGCCATTCTAGATACAGTTCCAAACAAACCGAACTTCAGTCTTCCCTCCGTTTACCTGGTGTTGATGTTCTCAGAACCTTCAGTGCATGTTCAAACCTTGCAAAAAAATATCTGGTGCTGACTTGCATCAGAGACTTAGGCTCTCCATTCAGAGGATCACAGATAGGTGTTCATCTACAAGAATGTCTGGCGGAGCCCTCCAGAGTCATGTTAGAGACAAAAAACGATGTTGGAGAATGGCACCATCTTGTGCGTGATTGGCACACCGCAACCCCGACCTCCTCCCCTCTTCATGCCGGCAGGACCTACCACCATCGAGCTAACCGAGAGTGTCTCCCGGGACACCATACGTCCCTTGTGAGGACCAGTGGTTTAGCTCTTCTGAACTTAAACATTTCCAAGTACACGATCACCTCTGGGTTCCTAGTCCATCAATTTCTGTGGGGTTTTTTCTCTCTTATTTAAATAATTTCTACTTGCCATTCTTCCAACACTTATAAACCTATCCAACATTCTTCCAGCTTAAAAAAAATTTTTTTAATCTGTCTGCTGCCCCACTTTTGCTGACCTTGATCCTACCTTTCTCTCTCACCTGGATTTTGCAATATTCTCTTACCTGGTCTCCTTCCCTCTAGTCTTGATGTCTTTGCCCCTACTCTGCCCAGGACACCAGAGGACAGATCAGGTCTGGCTACACCTCTTCCCCGAACCTCCAAGTGGACTGAAGATCTAGATGCCCTTCTACACAGTATCTCACGGCCAGGCCCACCCCACACACCTCCTCATCCTTGAGAAAACTTTTGAAATGTTGACATGTTCAAACCTAGTGCTCAATGGGATGGTATTAGGAGGTGGAGCCTTTGGGAGGTGCTTTGGCCATGAGGGTGGAGCCCTCATGAATAGGATTAGTGCCCCTTGTAAAAGGGACCCCAGAGAGCTCCCTCACTCCTTCTGCCAGGCGAGAACCGAGCAGGAAGATGGCTGTCTGTGAACCAGGAAGCAGGTCCCCACCAGACCCCAAATCTGCTGGCGCCTTGATCTTGGACTTTCCATCCTCCAGAATGTAAGAAGTAAATTCCCATTGTTTATAAGCCACCAGTCTATGTTTGGTTGTTATGGCAACCCAAGCTAAGACAGCCACTTTTTGAGATGTGATCGACATACAGTAAATTGCATGTCTTTAACAGCTTTATTGAGGTATAATGCACATACCATACAATTCACCCATTGAAAGTGTCCAATTCCACAATTCTTAGTGTGTTCACAAACTTTACACATATTTAAAATGTATGAGTTGGAATATTTTGGCATATGTACATATCCCTGAAATCATCACAGTTGTTAAGATAGATATCCATCACCCCTAAAAGCATCTTCCTGCCCATTTGTGATTTCTTCCTCACCCCACCCCCTTCCAGGCAACCATCGGTCTGCTTTCTGTACTATAAAGTTAAGCCACTTTCAAGAATTTTATAAAAACAGAACTATATAGTATGTACTTCTTTTTTCTTTGTTTTTGTTCTGGCTTCTTCATTGTGTCCCTGCACATATACGTATCCAGAAAATTTGTTGGATAATTTTTTTCAAAGCATATTTGAAACAGATCTTCTGTTGATGCGACAGTTTTCTCCATTCATGGACTTGAAACCTAACCCAGGGCTCGGCACATCATCGCTTCGCTGTAGTGAAAGCAAAGGCAGAGACTCCCCAACCCACGAGTGGTACTCCTTTCTTAGGACTTGAAAAATATAACCCAATCTGTTTAAAGAGAGCTGTCACTACGGTAACTGTTACTTGAAATCTATTGATCAGATACAATGTGATACTGTGGTAATATTGTTGAAAGAAAATGAACAATTGTCCAAATTCTTAAGAACATCCTTCAAACATGGAAGGCAGAATAGAAATGAAGTCAGAGGGATTTGTCAACTTCAAGGAAATCTAAAAATGTGTCTGAAGACCTCCCGGGCTGTCTTCACCTAATGATATTAAGGGTCCCTGTCTGAGGATTTCAAGAATTTCTGAACAAACTAGAGTTATTATGCCAGCCGTGTTTTATTTTTGCTGGTGAGTGGGGAAGGGACAGTGTTGAGAAATCCATCTCAAGAAGCTTTTGCAACATTCCTGGTAGTCAGTGATGGCTGTGAGTTTTCCAACTGCACACATAATTGTCAGTCTGATGTGGTTTTTACAGGTTCACAGGAGGGAGGCAGAAACATGAAAGAGTGCGTTGGTTTCCAGGACAGTAGTTCCTGGTAATAAGGGGATGGTAAAGAGGTTGAATTTCAAAGTCCGATTAGAAATCACAGCTATGGAATTCAGTGATTGTCACTGAAAAGCCTGTGGATTTGGCCTGCTGTGCACAGACGGTAGCTCTTGGTTTGTTAACCCAGAGCAAAATGGCAGCGGAGCAGAAAACATAAGCAGCGCCTTCTGGGGGATGTGCATACGCTAGAATAATGCTCTGAAATAAACGAGTTAAAAGAAAGCACCAGAACGTGGAAACCCTGAAGCACTCTGGCTGACTAATGAACGTTATTTTGGAATAGTCGTTCATCAGGGGTTTTGCTCTAAAGCAAGGTAACTCCATCCATCACAAGTAAATAAAGCCCCCGTAAAATCAATAGGGTTAGGTTTATGATTAAAGCCCATGACAAACGAACCTGTGTCAAACGGGGCTCCTCAGACTCTCGTGTGCACACGAACCACCTGGGAGTCTTGTGACAATGGGGTTCTAACTCCGTCCGTCCAGGAGGCCGGGGCCTGAGGTTCTGCCTTTGAAACCAGCGCCCAGGTGGTGCGCACGCCGCCCACCCTCAGACCCCACTTTGAGCTGCAAATGCAGACTTGGGGGAATGGGTTGCTCTTCCCTCTTTATCACTGATCCTGAAGTCGTCCTGTAAAGTCCCCTGACAAAATGAGTCTGTGGTTAATAGTCCTGTTCATCTCTGAAGGATACAGAAGCCAAATTCTGATTTCTATCTTGTGTTCTAAAAAAAGGAAGGGGGGGCAGTTTTTTCATTCATGCCATCATGAAAAATCCTTTGAAAAAACTGTAGATTGAGTTGTCTTTATTTTAGGGTTGAAAATACTCATGCCATTTATTTTACTGATACCATTTACTCCTGATGACTGAAAGAAATTAAATTTTATCCAGTATGTTACCTACATGCGTCAGGAATAACAGTGGCATTCAAAACTTTTTTAAGCAGAACTTCTGTAAGAACAGGCGCTTTTCTGGTTAAAACTTGAAAACAAAGACTCTGATTTGAGAACTGTCCTGGGTTTTGAGGTATTACCATGGTAGGCGTCAGCTACAGATTTTGAAGCAAAACTCCCTGGTTTCGAATCTGGTCCTCCACTTACTATATACAGTGGTTGTTCCTCCATAAAATGGATCTGCATTCTCTGGTGTTACTGGATTAAGTGAATGAATATTTGTAAAGCTCTTAGAACAGTACCTGGCATGCATACGAAGTATAGAAATGCTTGTTAAGTATATCACTAAAATTTAGATATGTGTTAATGTCAGGGCACCTGGGTGGTGCAGTCGGTTAAGCGTCTGACTCTTGGTCTCACCTGGGGTCGTGATCTCAGGGTCATGGGATCGAGCTCCACCTCGGGCTCCACGCTCAGCTCGGAGTCTGCTCAAGATTCTCTCCCTCGGCCCTACCACCCCGCCCCCCCAACATCTGCACTCTCTCTCTCTCTAAAATAAATCTCAAAAAAAAAAAAAAAAGAAAAGAAAAAAAGATGTGTTAATGTCATGTCTTACTGGCCCAGTGGTCTTCTGGAATTCAAAAGGTCTGACTAAAATAGCATCCTACAAGACTTTCCCAGCTAGTAGCTGGGTCAGAGAGGATGGTGATTTCAGCCAACAGACTGGGAACCCCAAAATAAATTCACACCATCTAGGGGTTTTACTTGTTTGGTCGGACTCACCTCAGTCCTTTGGTTTTGCAGTTGGTGATGTATATTGGCCAGGTGGCCAAGGACATCTTGAAGTGGCCTCGTCCTCTCTCCCCTCCTGTGGTAAAGCTGGAGAAAAGGGTGATTGATGAGTACGGAATGCCGTCCACCCACGCCATGGCAGCCACAGTCATATCCTTCACCCTCCTCATCTCTACCATGGACAGATACCAGGTGAGGCCTGACTCCTCTTCCTCCCACGTAACCTCATCCACACAGTGAGGCAGCAAAGAGAGGTTTTGCTTCAGAATTTTCCTTTTTGAGGGACTTTGAGGTTTATGAAATGAAGACTATGGGGGATTGAAATGTATTGAGTCATCAGTGACAATTTCTTCATAGAGAAAGTGACATATGGCTTAGCGTCCAAATGAGGCCGTGCCTCATAGTGAAAGTGATACCCCCAGGAACAACACCCCCACCACGAGACAACATGGACTGCCCCAGGAACCAGGGTGTGGAGTCTCCCCAGCAGAGCATCGTCACCCTGAGCTGCCTGACTAGACTGCACATTATCGGTTCTGTCATCTTCTTGTTTGCAGCAGACGGGAGGAGCTTAGGATCCTCATTATTGGTCCTCCAGGACTGAGATGATTCCCCCAGATAAATCCTCCTGCTAGACTCCCCAGGGCCCGGGGCAGGAAAGAGTCTGGGCCCCACATTGGCTCCCAAGGATGCCTCTGCCCCTGGTTGGGGCTCAACCACTAGAAATAATGGCTCCATGTTTTCTAGAGTACTCTAAGGGACAGCAGGTTGATAAATGTTGCAAATAGAAGAATGTCACTTAATTAATAATCTGCTTAGATGCCAGTTACAGTCAGACCTTTTACAAGTTACACTAATACTGCAGTGAAGTTTTTTTTGCCTGAGAAGTTTTGCTCCAAGTTTGTGTTTCATTTAATAAATTGTACCTTTTACTCTCCGGACAATTCAGATTTCATTAAACTTAACCGTCTTGTATGTAAAAGACAGTACTGTTTCGCTTTGTCCCTTCACCCTCAAAACACGGGAGCACATTCTGTGCTCCAGGTTGTGCAGAGCTAGGGGAGTCCACCTGCACATTCTGTGCTCCAGGTTGTGCAGAACTAGGGGAGTCCGCCTGATGTGGTTGGACAAGGACAAGATTAGTGTTGGGTCCTGGCTCTACCTCTATGGTCTTCTGCCTGGTCACCTGGGGGTCAGACCTCAGTTTCCTGGATGGGAAAGGAATGGGTCTAAGGAGTATGTCCAACTAGGTATAGTATAATCTATCGTAACTTCCTTACATGTCATGCCAAGATCAGAAATTTCTGAGATCTCCAGTACTGTATGAGTTCACTTAATGCAGACTTAGGAGCTATGTCGTACGCAGGGCATCTGCCCCAGAAGGACACGGGCGGCCCAAGGCCAGCCCCCATCGGGCTGCTCTCAGCATCCAGAGAGGCACTGTGCAGGAAAAAAGCCCCAAGTAGCAGCTGACTGCAAGAACACAGCAACAACCAATGTTCATAGACTCATTTCAAGGCCTCCTGGTCCTTCTCAAAAAACTCTTTTCAGCTCATATGATGCAGCAGTTTTCAGCCTGAGCTGTTACTCAATTTTTAATGATAAATATATTTAGCTATTTGGGTTATTTGCTGTAAACAGTTCTAAATATGGCTTATTTATATGACTGTGTGTGCAGGCTAATGCCCAGACTCTAATTTCTGAAAGCATTAACTCATTCATTTTTAACACTTTTTCCTAAATTAAAATCCAAGATGCGGTTAATGATAAATGTTAAGAAAAGACCTACGACCATGTATAATTGTACTCCCATCTTGCATCAGAAAGAACATGCTGGTCTTGGATTCAGAAGAGGGGCTTCTGGTTCTGACTCTTACCCTTTACAGACTGTGTGACCTTGGGCAGGTCGTTTGGCCTCTCTGGGGCCAGCTCCTGTTGTGAGGATCAAATGGGATGATGGGTGGGAAAGCGTCTGTGTGCTAAAGTTTAATAGTGACGTAACTGATTATCTAGGTTAAGGGTTTCCTCAGCTGTGGAATGGAGCTAATGACAGAACCCACTTCATAGGGTTGTGTCAAGATGCGAGGAGGGGGTGACTCTAAAGTGCTTCACACAATGTAGACAGCTCTCTGTCATCTTTATTCTTTTCACCATGGGACACCACAGGTGTTAGTGCTTGAAGCACATGGATTATGTCTCTACGTCTTCATTTATAAGCAGAATACCCCTATGCTCCTTATAGGACTCAGCAGTAGCCAGATTCCTCTGGTTGCTGTAGTTACCACCAGCAAATGTTGAGATGTAGTAAAGTCTGGATTTTTGCCTCAACATCTGTACGTAAAGGTGCCCGTTCTTAGCCTGGCTGGGCTTCCTTAGGAAGCCAGTGGTTGCCAAGCTTTACCACCCAGCGCTCGATGAGGAAGTCGTCAGTTGCGCTTCCGGGTGATGGGGCTGTCCATCTACCTTGCCCCTCACTCCATACTCTACACTTCATACATGTTGGGCTAAGAATAGGTCGAAATAAAGAATGATTTACTTCACGAAAACTATCCGCACCATGTCTGTGGTCATGAGGCCTTAAGCCGAGTTCTAACGATGTTGTAGGCATCTTCCCCTTCTTTTTGCTCTTTTTCCCACTTTTCAAGTGGTTTGAGACCATCAGACTGCCGCTCTGGGGAAACTGAGGTCGAGGCTAGCAGTCGTTGGGTGGGAACCCTTTCCTCCCACCGTGTCAAACCGTGTGAGCATGATCTCATTGCCTTGTTTTCTCTTCTCCCCACACAGTATCCCTTTGCTTTGGGACTGCTGATGGCTGTGGTGTTTTCCACCTTGGTGTGTCTCAGCAGACTCTACACCGGGATGCACACGGTGCTGGTAAGTCCTGCAGTCAGGTCTTCAGGTGACTGTCCCAATAACGCTGTGGCCGACATATCAGTGTGTTCTTCACACTGTATTACGTCTACAGCTGTTTGCATGTGTAATTATATTTCCCATCAGGCCCATGAGGTAAGTAATTATTATTTTGTGGCCCCTGCATAATAATAATAATAATAATAATGAATCATTAAGATAATATCAAGGAGGCTCAGCTGGGCTAGACCCTCATGACTTGGAAGATTGGCTAGAATGGCAACAGAGGCTCAGTCATTTAGGTTCATGTTGGTTTACTGATGATGCAGAAGCAATGCAGGAAAAACACCCAGGGTCAAGGAGGCGAGTGGGTGGATAGGGTTCCCCACTTAGGCCCTCACACAGACAGGCCTGGATTTTTAAGGATCTCAGCTGCCCTTTTAGAGAAAGGGTCCCACTGGGTCAAAAGAGCCCAGAATCATGGGTTCGCTTCCTTCTGTACTGTTCTGGGCTGGGGGCCGTGGTGGGCACAGAGAGACCCGCCTGCATTTAAAGGTTCGGCTACCCTTTTACCATATTCAGAATTTCCAGGGCTGCTATGGTTAGCACAGTTAAAATCACCTCAGAGCTCTATTTCCTGGTGTATTAGCCAGCTGCCTTGAGGTTCCAGAGCACAAGGCTGGCCATGGTTTACCACAGGGCCTACTGATCATCATAACTGGCCTAAGAAAGATGTCTCTAAAAAGGAATGGGCCCTTGCTATTTGTGGTACTCTCCATATGAAGCTCAAAAACTGTTAGCAAAAGACCTCTGAGGGAAAGGCCACCCTCTTGTTTCTCCTCCCGGTACCTGGTGTTGGCAGTTGCAAGAAGGGTGGCGGGGAGGGTTGGGAAGGGCAGAAGCAGCAGAGGTGAACGGGTAGCGAGAGAGCTTGTCAGAATGAGCAGAGGCAAAGGCCTGGGAGGAAGTAAGCCCAGAGAAAACAAGCTTATGGCTACACGAGACTCAGAGAGAGACATCTTGCTTCCCTCATGAAAATGCACACCCTAACTCAAAGAAAAGCAAGGGGGAGCCAAGAGCCAATGGAGTCAGGACTGGGCCTCGGTGAGGGAAGTAAGGCACAAAATGGCATGCCAGACAGCCCCGCAACCAAGGTAAATGATTTTCATGTAGTACTTAAATCAAAGTGAATGTGAAAAGTTTCCATGTTAAGCCAAACATCCGGGGCGCCTGGGTGGTTCAGTCGGTTAAGCATCTGCCTTCAGCTCAGGTCATGACCAGGGTCCTGGGATCGAGCCCCACATCGGGCTCCCTGCTCAGCGGGGAGCCTGCTTCTCCCTCTCCCTCTGCTGCTCCCCTTGCTTGTGCTCTCTCTCTTTCTCTCTGTCAAATAAATACATAAAATCTTTAAAAAAAAATCCACATTTCAAATAAAGTCCAGCTCTGCCCCTGAATTTGCCCGCTGCTGCTTCTCTTGCCCCATCCTCACCCCGGCCTGACCAGATCTGGAAGATTCTGCAGGAGCAGTTAGGGGCCTGGCTCCTCTCCCTCCCGAGACGCGTCCTTGCTGTCCCCGTCCCGTCACCCGGCGCATCTGGCTTCTGAGCCCACAGGGGAACGGAGAGGAGAGCATTCTCGATTTTCCACACTACTGCTTCACATTAGAAAGAGGTTCTCTCCAAATACGTCCACAGACTTAAAAATGGAACCAGGCAGAAGTCTCGCGGGTGTTTTGGCATTTCTTTTATCTGGGGCTACTTTTTTAAATTTCCATAGGCTGTCATAAAAAAAAAAAAATGATCGTGAGAATTCAGGTCAACACGGAAAGCAGTGTAAACACGAGGACGTGGGGCTGCAGACGTGAGTAGAGAGCACAGAAAACCCACCTCGAGAAAAACACAGCTTCATGTCTGGCTTTTCTTTTTCAAGTGGGTTATGGTGATAGGGAAGCAGGGATTTGTGGGGAAGATTACTTAAGCCTCTCATTCAGCTGCAGGGAATGTGCACAGCAGCTCCTTTCAGAGCATCTGTCCCAGAAGAAACTGGAGCCAAGATGTAGCAACTTCCACCCCTACCCTGTGCCCCCCCCCCCTCCAGGGCTCCTTCCATAACTGCAATTTTGTTTTATAAAGGTCTGAGACCCTGACTCAGGCCCAGGCCCGAGTGGAGCCAGACGCACGGCCCAGGGTTCGATGGCACATAATTTCTAGTAACTGAAGGGGGCAGTTGGTTTTAACAGTAAGATCCAGTTAAATAATGGATTGGAAGTCTTCTTCCTTCAACAGCAGCTCAGTAGTTTGCTGCAGGGTGCCAGGCTGGGAGCTCGATCATTGAGATATGGAAGTAAAAAAAAACCTACCTCACCCTTCTGGGTCTCTGAGTATTGATGGTGACAGAGGTATGAGCTGCTGATAATTAGCCTGGAGCAGCTTGATCAGGCCGACTAAAGGGGCATGCCTCTCCCCCAGACGCCTTGCAGTTGCCAGGGACTGCCATGAGCTAATGGTTCTCAACCCTGACTGTGTATTTTCATCCCATGGAAAGCTTTGTAAAAATATCCCTGGGGGTATTTGGACACCCACATTCATACCAGCAGCATTATTCGCAATAGCTGAAGAGTGGAAATCACACACGCACGCACACACACACACACACACACACATCCTAAGCATTGGTATTTGTTCAAAGATCCTCCGTAGATTTCTATGTGCAGCCAGGGTTGAGAGCCTGATTAGACGAATTATCCTTTAGAACTGGCTACGAACCTGTGCCTGAACCAAACTGGAGCGGGAAGGTGGCAGGCAGGTGGAGACGGATGCTGTGTAGACACCCACCACGTCCATAGCATGAATTCTCTAATGGTGCGCAGCAAGGACACAAACAGCTCACACGTCATTCAGGGGGCTGCCTGCTTCATGCAAATGGTTCTCTGCCCATGAAGCAGAAGCAATTCAAGGAGAAAAGAAATTTACTTATCTCACCCCTTGAGAAATCACTCCATGTCAGAGGTGAGTGGTTTGCTCGCCAAGGTCAAGGCTTTGGGGACAGGCCCCAAGCCGGCTCCTGGGCAGGCCTCAGTGAAGCCTGAGGAGGCAGAGAACCCACACGTGGGGTCCCTGTCCTGCCAAACCAGCTCTGGCTGCACCTCAGAGAAGGGTGTCTTCATCCACCAAGATGCCTCAGCAAGAAAAGTTGGGCCCCACCCTAGCTCCTCCCTTCCCATAGTCCTCAGCCAGGCAGTCACCAAGCTGAATTAGTTCTGACTCTTAAAAATTTCTTAGAGCAGCTCTCACACCACCGCCAGGATATTAGGAGTGTCTCCATCTCCTGCTGGATGTGAAGGATGACCCAGGTAGACCCAACTGTGAGTGGCAGCCATCTGGGGACCCCAGGGGAACTGACCTTTGAGAGCAGTCAGTCCCGTTCATGGCAAAACATGGAAATAAAACATGGCGGCCCTGATGACATCCTTGAGGGGCTGATCCACCACGCCTGGGGCCACACTGCCTCTAGGCTTGTTGTTCAAGGTAAAAAGTTCATTATTGCTCAACTGATTTTTATTGAAGTCTTACATTTCCCATAGTGAAAAGTGTCCTAACCAATGATTTACAGAAACAATTTTTTGTGTATAATTTCATGTTCTCTTGGTTTGAAGAGGAAACCAATCGCAGTCAGCTGAAGGGGAGTGGTGGGGAAGGAAGAAAGACAGGGTAGAATGTCTTGGAAGGCCTGGGGCAGCTCATGGAACTCAGTATGGATGGGGCTGAGCAACAAAACTTCTGAAAGACCCAGAACCACAGTGTCTCCGAGAATGCCTTCCTGTCCCTCTGGAGGACTACTGTTTGAAGAACCCCACAACCTCTCTCAGATCAAAACCTTAATTTCCAGAGGTGAAACCTTGATTGCCCTGTGTGCTACCCTTGGACCAGTGAGGCTCAGGAAGAGGAGCAGGTCCCAGAGCAGAAACAAGACCCCAGGAGTCACCGCTGTGGGCTACAAAGGCAGTGCCCCGAGAACAAGGAGTAGAAAGACAACCCAGAATTCCCAAACCTAAGAAGTTACCGTCTGCACAGATCAGGACTCCTAGAGTGCAAATAACAGACACCAACTCAAACTCACTTAAGCTTAAAGGAAAATGTATTGGTTTTTATACCCACGCTGTAGGAAGGGCAGAGGGCAGGTCGCCATTGGGAGAATGGGACTTGCAGTCTAGATCTTTGCTGGAAGTCTCCCCACTCATCCTTAAGCCTCTCTGTACGTCTCTTCACATGGTGGATCCGTGCTCTTGGGCTGCCTTCTCTCTGAGGCTAGATCCAAGGAGCTCTGGGCTTAAATTCTGTTTTGTTCCTGAAAGGATTGTAGTAGAGAGAATTTCAGGAAAGTGTCTAATGGCCTGACCTGGACAGTGAGCCCATTGCTGCACCAAATGCTCTGGGAGGGTGCCGAGGACGACGATTGGTCCTGCGGGGTAGGAGCCAGCCTGGGTGAGCAGGGGCCGTGATGGGCAGTGATGGTTAGGGTTGGGATTAGGGTTGGCCTGTGGGAGGAGCTGTTCTCCAAAATGAAATGGGTCTGTTGTCAGAAGAAAAGGGGAGACAAAACCCTAGTGGTATCCTTTCTACATTGACATTATTTCGTTTTCTTGCTCTTCCAAGGACTCAGAAACTGGGCATTATGCTTGTTTCTGTGGGGAAAGGAGGATTAGAGCCAATCAAGAAGGTTTCATGCTCAGTTTTTGGTGCCTGAGATTAATCAACTTGTACAGAATTGATTTTAAGTCTTTTGACTGATAAGGCAATTATCCCCAATACGTTAACGGTAAAATTAGCCGGAATTGTTGTTGCTAGATTAGTGAATGGTTGTCCCATTATTTTGAATTTGAATTAGCTGAAATGCTGTTCTATTTTATTGTCCCTAAATTGTTTGATCTGTGGATAATTATATAGATATTGGGTTTTATTTGCTTACTCATTTATTTTTTTCCCCTAACTATTGCTTTAGTTTTGATTGCAGTTGGAGAATGTTGAAAAGGCTTCTCAAATATTAAATTATCTGCAGCCCATACAAAACTCTGTTCTGGCTTTGGACTAGAGCAGTCTTGGCGTGTTTTTTTTTTTTTCCAAGTTCTTTGAAACTACTTTAAAAAAAAAAACCTTACTTCAAACTCCCCTTCTTAATATGGAAAAAAGCTAATTGTAATATGAATTCTACCCAACCAAGCCTTACTTTCCGTTATAGGGTAAGTTAGTTACTGAGATAAAAAGGGAATTTGGTTGTGTTTCTGAGCACTCCATTATTATGCACATTGGTTTTTCTTTACCTTGGAGAGACATATTTTTATTCTTTTATTAAAATAGAGAATTATTTCTGGTTTCATAGGTAATAAGGACTCATGGTAGAACATTCATCCTCTGTTGTTTTTAAAGTTGTTGTTGTGTTTTTTTAAGATGAAATAAATCATTATTTGTTAACCACCATAGGAGAAGTGCCGACAGCCGTTTGTTAGGATGATATAAAGGGAAACTGAAGATGTTATATGCTTCTATATTAATCAAACTGAAGTTAGGGCATTTCCAGCAAGAGTTGCTTGTGGTATGTATTCCTAACAATAAAAGTAGGTAAATTAATTTTTCATCTGCTTTCTCCACACTGTCCAAAAAGCCACAGTTGGGGCTCAGTTTTCTGTCTGTCCTGCAAGTGGGAGGTGAGCAGCCTGGCCCGAAGTGCTCCGAATCCAGGAGGGGAGCCAGACTGAGCCTTGAATGCAGCCCACCGAAGATTGGCAAAGACAGAAGGTGGTCCACGCACTAGAATCGTGCAGAGGCCAGAGGTCCCTCGTGGGCAGTGAGCCAAAATGTAAAGGGCCGCAGCAGGCAGGCACAGACTCGTATGGGGCCAGTTGGTCTCAGACCAGAAGCCTCGTCCATCCTTCCTGCTGCAGTAGAAACTGGTTGGCCTCAGAAGCTGTTCCAGTGTTGTAGGTTGTCAGACCTGAGGGTGTGTGACAATTAACTGACAATTAGCCCGACTCTCCAAGGCTAATGGCTGGGCAGCCAAGCCAAGTGGATGAGGCCAGCAGCTGTGAGATGGTCCATTGAGGTGGAGTCAGCCAGGCACGGTGGCCATGGGGAAAACAGGTCAGTGACAACCTCCCAGAAGTGTCCTTAAATCCCGGATTGCTGAAAAGGGAGCTTGGATAAATGCTTAAAGTCTAGATTGTGTCGAGAACGCCTTCACTTTTGCCAAATAAATAAAAACAACCACATCCAGGGATGGAGCACAGCGTTGAGATCTAGCCCCACGGGGTTATACTTGTGTTTTAGGTGAGTTCCAGTTACTCGTAATGTAAGAGCAAGAGATTGGATTAAACCTTCCACAGAAGCCCAGTCTCCACCTGTTTCTTTTATTAGGTATTTGCCTTTGGGATGATATAGTGTGCTACAGTTTCATTGAAGGGTGAAGTGTTTCTATAAGCTTATAATCGTATGCCTCTCTTAACAGAAAATGCACTGTCTTCAAAATCTGTGTGATCAACTTTTGTAAAATGAATCAGACCTTCCCATTTATTTACATGATTTTTTTTAAGATTTCATTTATTTATTTGAGAGAGAGAGAGAGTGCATAAGCAGGCAGAGGGAGAGGGAGAAGGAGAGGGAGAAGCAGACTCCTGCTAAGCAGGGAGCCCGATGCGGGGCTCAATCCCAGGACCCTGAGATCATGACCTGAGCCGAAGGCAGACGCTTAACTGAAGGAGCCACTCTTTCAAGGTAAAGAAATAGGTGCCCCTATATACAGGATTTTTTAAATAGATTCTTTGGCCCCTTGGGAAAATATATATATACACAGATTTCTCCCATAATGCTCACTTCTGCTATGACATTCCAAAAAATATTGGCATGCACTTGCCAATGCACTTTATTGTTGTTGCAACTTTCTACATCATTACTGGTTTGTCCTACCAGTGGGCCAAAGGGAAGAAGAGGTGGAATGATCTGCTGTGATCCTCAACTAACCACTGAAACCTGAGAATGGAGCCTATTTTTAAATCAAATTCAGTCATAAGAAAAAAAAATTTAGTTCAATAAATTATTCACCTTCAGATGACAGATGTAGAAAGGAAGAATCCTACACATTTAATATCAGTAGGTCAGAGCTGCAGAGGCAGAAGCAAATCCAGTGTGCTCAAGGTGAGGTGACTTGGACTCAGGCAGGAAGCCTCTTCTACTCGTCACGCTACCTCAAAAACTGGAAAAATTAGAAAGAAAACATTAATGAATATTTATGGAGGCTTAAAATAGAAAAAGGCATGATGTGAAATGTAACAATCCACAAAGAAAAGGTAGAAGAGCTGACTACATACATTTTTTCACTTCTGTTTATAAAAAAAATCAAAAGTCATCATTAAGGGATGCCTGGGTGGCTCAGTCAGTTAAGCATCTGCCTTTGGCTCAAGTCGTGATCCCAGAGTCCTAGGATCGAGTCCCGCATCGGGATCCTAAGGAGCCTGCTTCTCCCTCTGTCTGCCACTCCCCCTGCTTGTGCTCTCTCTCTGACAAATAAATAAATAAAATCTTTTTAAAATAGTCATCGTTAAAAACATAAATGTAATAAATGATAGACAATTATTATAAGGAATCAAGAGCAGGCAATAACAAGAACAGGCAATTTCCAAAAGAAAAAAATTAAAATGTCCGGTAAGCATAAGGAATCAATCTTACCTGTATTTACAGGGATGTAATAGAAGTCATGAAGGACAGGTAAAAGTGAGATGCCATTTTAAAATTTTTGCTTGTGAGAGTGGTGAAAACTAAAATCAATCATTGATGATAAGGAGTTGAGTAAAGGGATATTCTCATAAGGGGACCGTTTGATGTAATATGTATCAAAAACAGTAAAATGTGTGATGCATGCCTTTTCCAAGTATTTAACCTAAAGAATCATTGAACATATTGGTGGTATGTTCTTTAAAAATAGTGCAGCATTGGGCACCTGGGTGGCTCAGTCAGTTAAGCGTCTGCCGTAGGGCTCAGGTCATGATCTCAGGGATCGAGCCCCGCATCGGGCTCCCTGCTCAGTGGGGAGTCTGCTTCTCCCTCTCCCCCGCCCCCACCCATGCTCTCTCTTGCTATCTCTCTCTCTCTCAAATAAATAAAATCTTTTTAAAAAAATTTAATAAAAATAAAGATAGTGCAGCATGAACAATAACTTAAATGTGCAACAATAAGGGATTGCCCAATTAAACTATCCATCAAGACCTGGAACAACATTCAGTTATTTAACATTATGTAATTAAGTATTTATTGATAAAGCAGTTATTCATAATCTCTAAACTCTGGAAACAACCCAGAGAGATACCCTTCAGCCGGTGAATGGATAAGCAAACCTCCACAGGATGGATTACACTCCGCAGTAATGTGGAGCAAACTCTTAGCGGTTGGTTCTCATGTGAATTATGCTCACTGAGAGAAGCCAGACTCAAAAGGCTGTGTATTGTATGATTAATTTCTATGACATCTGGAAAAGGCAAAACTATAGTGAGGGACAAAAGATCAGTGGTTGCCAGGAGTTGGGGGTGTGGGAGGGCTTGTCTGGAAAGGAGAGGCATGAAGGAGTCTGGCGGACGACGCCATTGTTCCATGTCCTGAAGCTTGTGGTTGTTCTCTCAACCTGGGCGTGTGTCAGAACTCAGAACTGTGAACTGAAAGAGGTGAATTTTAGTAGATGTAAATTTAAAGATTTAATTATGCTCCGAAATATGAGAGAAAGGCAGACTAGGGGGAGAGGGAGAGAAATATAACTCGTAGAGGAATAAAAGCTGAAGAGACTCCAATTTTTTAAAGAAGTTCTAGAACTCGGAAATCTGTTAAAATGTATCAGGTGAAAAAAGCAGGGTACTCCCCTCTGTTGCATTTTGCACAAAGTTCCATGGAACAGTTGTCTCATGAGATTCTCTGGTAAGAATAAAAAAAATCCTGGAAGCAGTTGGTGCCAGGCCTTCTGCTCCTCCTGACCCCGATACACAAGAGTCTCCCGAGGTTCTTAAACATTTAAAGTAAAACCAGTGTAACGTGGCTCACCCACCCAAGGCTCTATCCCATTTTATACAGTGAGGGAAATTCTTTTTTTTTTTTTTAATTTATTTATTTGCCAGAGAGAGAGAGAGAGAGCGCACAAGCAGGGGGAGTAGGAGAGGGAGAAGCAGGTTTCCTGCTGAGAAACGAGCCCGATGTGGGGCTCGATCCCAGGACCCCGGAATCATGACCTGGGCCGAAGGCAGACGCCTCATCGGCTGAGCCACCCGGGCGCCCCTACAGTGAAGGAAATTCTAAGTGCTTACTTTAAAATGCATTATAGGTGTGCCTCTGGCCAGCTCTCAATTACTGCTGAGAAAATTTCTGATCTCAAATTGATTTATGATTTATTTTTGCCGCTTTGTATGTTTCTGAACTGCCTCCGTCCTGACATCTATTGACGGGCGCTTAGTAAATGCCAATTAAACAATAGAATTTTATTAAAAACAAAAACACAACCTAGGACTCTAGATTGGAGGGAAAAAATAGAATCAACTCTAGGTATTTTAGCAAAGGGAATTGAAACACGGGGAATGCGGTCCTCACAGACTGCGGGAAGGGCTTGACAGGCAGAGAGAGCCCGTGGCTGCTGCTGGCCCCCAGGAGCCCTAAGGGCCAATGCCCCCCACCCTCGTGATCCCCGCCCCTCACACTCACCAACCGCATGAACGGATGCTGGGCTGAGTCCAGCCACTGTAACCACGGCCACAGATGCCTCTAGAAAGCTAGGAGCCGGTGACAGACACCGGAATCCTTAGACAAGCTGCTGCAATTCACGTTGCTGGGACTTCACCAGGACACAGAGGAAGCAGAGGAAGGCGGCTTCCCCGACTGCGCCTGGATGGGGGGACCTGCCTTCCAGAGGAGCGGCGGGAACGGCGTCTTTAACTTCTCCATGTCCCCAGTTCAGCGGGAGGTGGGAATGAACACAGGGGACCAGCTGACCATTTCCATCAGGCTTTGGGATCCTTGTTCCCATTGTCATCTAGTTTCTTCTAAGCAGACTCTGAAAAACTCTGCTCACGGTAATTTCCAAGAAGTGGGTCTCCTAGGGAAACCTGTTTTGCCAACAGAAAAGGCAAGAGTGTGAATTTCCTGACCTTTCTTTCTTTTAACTCACCGACAAATATTTCTATTTCAGTAGATGTAAGGACGCTTGAGAGATTTTCATTCAAAGTCTCTTAGGTGACTGTGCATTTGGATGTGTGAAGACCACTTGATTAGCAGTAAGAGCAAACTATGGTTCAGGCATGTGGTGGGTTGTAGTCACCCTTTGACTGTTAGGCTCTTGAGGCTAAGAATCTTACTTTCCTCACCTTCATATTCTCCGAAATTCCCACCAGAGTGCCTGATAGTAAGTGCACGGTAAAAACCGAGTGGTATGCATAATCATCTGTAATCTGTTCACAAATCGGCATTTTCTCTTTTATTTCTTTGTGCTTTATCGAGTTGGATTTGACAAGATTCATCTGTTAGTCTGCATACTGCATTCACCATAGGAGGAGGCTGGCTCACATCGTCTGATACATGTTCAACATTATTTCCCTCTGCCTGAAAGAATAAACTCGTGAACAGTGGCCTAGAAGTGTCACTGCCACAGTAAATACCGTGTGAGTTTGGCTGCTCTGTTTCGAGCAGAGTCGAATGTGGCAGGCGTCTTGCTGTGGGAGAAGGGACCGTGGAGTGGGCATCAGCAGCATGAAGCTGAGGCTCCCTGAGGGCCCAGTTCTTAAAGGAAGGGTGTCTGAAGACAGGCCACTCAGTACCTCACACGTTTCTTTTAATAAATAGGATGATGATGCAGCCAGGGATGAGGAAGAAGGTTCTGTAGTTCCTAACAGACTTGAGAATTTCATGGAGAACCTGGTGCCTGGATATAGGTGTGTACGGGGTACCTAGAAGAGAGGGAGAGATAAGTAAGCAGCCCCCAGGTAACCACCACCCAGGTCACGGTACATAGAGCATTACCGGTACCTCAGAAGTGCCCCCCACGTCCTCTACACCGTACCACTTCCAGGTACCCCCTCCCCAGATCTCTGACCCCATCTCTTAGTGGAACTCTTGGTAAATGGAATTATACACTAGGCATTCTTCTGTCTTGGGCTCCTTTCACTTACTATTTTCTTTGTGATATTCACCCATGTTGTTGCAGGTAGCTTTACTTCATTAATGTTCATTGCTGGATAGTATTAGAATGTACGACTATATCACACTTTATCCGTCTTGTCACCGATGGATATTTGGGATTGTTTCCGGCTTGAAGCTATTGTAAATGATGCTATTCTGAACTTCCTTTGACGTGGCTTTTAGTGCAAGTACGTACATTTAGCTATCGAGTATAAATGTAGAAGTAAAATTGCTAGGTCATAAGGTAGGCTCAGCTTTAGGATACACTGTTGTGTCTTCTGAAGAATTATGACGATTTCCACTCCTATCGGTGGTATATGAGATTTCCAGTTCTCCGCATCTCTGCCCTCCCTCCTGATGTCAGCCATTTTCATTGTAGTCGTGTGAGGGGGTGTGTAATAGTAGCTCATTGTGCTTTTATTTTGATTTCTCTGATGAATCATGACAGCCCCTTTTCATATGTTTATTAGCCATTTATGTATCCTCCTTTGTGGGGTGCCTATTTGTCTTTTGACTTTTTTTTTTTCCCCTGGGTTGCTCGTCTGTATTGGTGAGTCACTAGTTGGATATATGTACAGTATTGCAAATTTCTTTTCCCATCCTGTGGCTTGCCTTTTTTGCTCTATTAGTGGTAATTTTAGGTAAAGAGAAGTTCTTAATTTTAACATAGTCCAATGATCAAACTTATGTTTACAACTTTTTGTGTCCTGTTTAAGATACTTTTGCCTATCACACGGTCTTAAAGATATTCTCTTGAGAAGATTTATTATTTTGCTTTTCTTATTTAGATCCGCAGTCTACTTGGAATTGATTTTTGATCCATCTGTGTTCTATAGGAATACCCAATATGCTCAGCCCCATTTGTAAGGATTGTCCTTTCTCCATTTACTGAAGCATCAATTTTGTCATAAATCAAATGACTGTTGACATTCCCTATGTATATACACTCTACTCTCTTGTGTCGGTTTGTCTTCATGCCAATACCACCTCCTTCTTTATTGTAGCTTTGTAGTAAGTCTTGATGTCAGGTGGTAAAAGTCCTCCAACTTTGGTCAAGTATTGTAACTCTCCTGGTTTTACAAGTATTGTAACTCTCTATGGGCTTGTTAGAAAATCTTTACAGTTCTTTTAGTGGTTACCCAAGAGATTACAACATGCATCCTTGATTTATGAGAGTCAAATGCAAACTAGTACCTTTACCACTCCCTGGGAGGAGTGAGTCATTAAATGAAATTCAATTCTACATATATTTAAAGCCCACAAGAACTTATTTTTATTGTTTTATAGTGAATGTATATTTAGGTTCGTCCATGTATTTATTCTTTCTTTTGTTCTTCATTCCTTCCTACAGTTCTGTTCGTCCATGTGGCATCTCATTCTTTCTGCTTAAATTGTCTATTTAGTGTTTCTTTTAGCATGTTTATGCTGGTAATGAATTCTCTCAGTTTTTGTTTCTTTTGGAAATGGCTTTGTTTCACTTTGTTTTTTGGAGGATATTTTTGCTAGGTATAGAATTCTTTGTGTCCTTTCCTTCAGTGTCCCTGAACTGGATTCTTGCCATTTCTACTTGCCCACAGTGTGCACTAAATCAGTGTAGCCAGCTTGGTCAGGTAACAGTTTCCAGATCTCATATCTGCCAAGCAAGGATGACTATTTTTAGAGATATGGATAATCCATCAGATTAGGCTTTTTGGAGGACATTTTGCAGAATATATGGATGTCTGAAGTGTACATTCTTAGTCTTCTGGGCTTCTAGCCCAATTCTAGGAGTTTGCTCTAAAGCATATAATTTCACAAGTGTAAAAGTGAAAATAACAGCATTTATTTTTTTTTAAAGATTTTATTTATTTATTTGACAGAGAGAGACACAGCGAGAGAGGGAACACAAGCAGGGGCAGTGGGAGAGGGAGAAGCAGGCTTCCCGCAGAGCAGGGAGCCTGATGCGGGGCTCGATCCCAGGACTCTGGGATCGTGACCCGAGCCGAAGGCAGACGCTTAACGACTGAGCCACCCAGATGCCCCAGCAAACATTTATAAAGTGATCTGCTGGGCACCATTCTAAATGCTTTGCATGCATTAACTACCTCATAAGGCAGGTGACTACCTCATAGCAACTCTACAAGAGAGGTGCCATTGTTATCCCAGGCTTACAGAGGAAGCATAGAGTGGTCAAGTAACCTGACCAGGGTTCTATAGCTGGTAAGAGATTGGACTGAGATTGAAAATCAAGCAGTCTGACTTCAGAATTCATGCTTTTAATTACCATTCTGTACTACCCCTCCAGGATGTTATTAATGCATTTAAAAGCAAACAATGTGAATATACTAAATGCCCATCAATCAGATCCAGTTAAGTATAGTATTTCCATAGAGTGGAATGTTCTATAGCCATTAAAGCAATACAGTTCTGTAATCATGAAAAGATGTGGATGACATATTGTCAATGAAAAAAAGCTTTGGAGCTCTATGGAACAGCTCATAGAGCATGGCGCCATTAGTTGTGAAATTGTGTGTGTCAGGAGGTGGTTACGGACAGAGGCCTCAGCAATGCACTTGTAATAGTGAGCCTGACTTGTTTTTGACAAAAACAGTAAAACTATTTTTGTTTAATGGACAGAGACTGCATCTTCCTCTTCCTCTATCCTCCTATATTTCTTGGTATGTAATAGCCAGTTGAAAATAAAAGAACATGATGGCTATTGAATGGATGAATTAATAAATATTTGAGCTCTATTATTATTTACATGAGGATTTCCTACAAGGAAGATTTGAGACTTGACTGTCATGAGCAATAGAACAATAACTCCTCTTGGACTGGGTACTTGCATTTCTTAGTATTCCCCTGAACTGTCCTTTTTTTTTTTTTTTTTTTAGAAACAACACAATATGGATTTTGGCAATCACACAAATACATGAGTTTCAAAGGGCTTTGAGAATCAATCAAATTGGCAAACCATTGATTAGCAAAATCCCTCATAGTTGCTGTAATCCTACCGCCCAAACCTGACTGAAAAAGGAAAGCAAGTTCTCAACAAAATTACTATCCATCCATCCCTTCTCTTTGGTGCTGTTTCAAAATGAGAAGTCCACCTCGAAGAGTTGAGTTGGGCTGAACCACAACGCTTGCAGGAAGCAACAGCAGTGTTTCTCCAGCCACAAAGGGCAAAGGAACTGTTTATCCACTGCAGCCATAAAACTGCCTGAGAATTGGTTTTATTACCCAAGTCTGTCCTGCTGCTGATCTGACGGACCCAACTGGGGCACAGCGGACAGATAGAGAGGGGTCGAGGAGCTGCCTTGCATCCTGTCCTCTGAAAATCACCATAAGCTCCAGAATTTAATTTTGATCTCGAAACACCACTGACGTCTGTGTTTATATATGTCTGTGGGAATGTTCCTTAAAACATGCTCACTTGGGAAAGGAAGTAAATACTTCATGTATCATATTTTTAATGCACACAAGTCTTCCCGTAAGTGTGGCAATTAACTTGGTTCTTAAAAAAACAAACAAACAAAAAACCTGGAAACCTCCATAAAATTATTTCATGTGCATAGATTGATGGCACAGTTTGCTTTCCACACCATACCCCAAGCTCTACCCGCACTTGTGAAAACAGAGGGTCGCCCATGTACCACAATCTTCTGCCTCATTGTATCCTGGCTCTCGCTTGTAATAAAGTTGCATTGGCTTTGCTGCCTTCTCACTTGGCACACACTTAGTGACAAGGAAGTGAAAATCCTGTAGCTGGGATCGTGCAGCCTCATCATGGACACCGCAGGGCCATATCTGACGTCACCAAGACAGTCTGCAAAGCAAGACTGGTATTTTCCCGGTCTCCTAATCTCTAGTTCCTCCTGTGACATAAGGGCCGCCGACTATGCCCTCCAGAAGATCTGTGTTTGCACAGGGAGCCAGGACTCGAGGGTTCAAGCCAGCGTTTCCTAAGGTCAGTGACAAAGGGCTGGGACAGATTTTCTTTTCCTCTAAATGTGAGCACCCCTGTTACTAGGCCAACAAAGAATTCTCAGATCTTTCTCTTGTACCTCTTTGTACACAAGAGTTTCTACATCAGAGTATCACCTTAGGACTTTTCAAAAGCTGTACTATCACTTTCAAGTATGGTACTCCTATAATCCAGAAGTTTTAGTCCTTTGTGTGTGTTTCAAAGAAGCCCTCCAGCAGCTATGACCTGCCATATTCACTATGAAAAGCCCACGTCGGCCTCAGGGGTTTAGCAAGGTGAGATTGTCCCCTGACCAGCAGCCTCAGCATCCCCTGGGAGCTGGTTAGAAATGCAGACTCTCAGGCCCCACCCAGACCCATTGAATCAGAACATGCCTTTTAAGAAGCCTCCCAGCAGATTCTAATGCAAGATACAATTTGAAAAGGCACCGAAATGGCCTACCTACAATATCCCAGCAAATATGGGGACAGTGCCAATTAAATTTCAACCTGCATGGACCTGTTCAATTACATTACATTGAACATGACTTTCTTCTGTTCTCTTGTTGCTCAGAGGCCCCTCTGCCCACCCAGACTGGAGAAACATCGCTTAAATGTTTGACAGTGCCTTTTGTGTTTTCTAGCAGATTGCCCTCCCCTATACTTGTCATTCTAACAGGCTGCTTAGCAGTTGTCAAAAATGATGTTCTAACCTGTCTCAAAGCTTGTTTGATCTCCTATCATAAGCCCGTTGACCTGCCAAGCCTTGTGATTCATTATGGTTAGAGCTGTGCATATTAATGCGAATTATGGGTGGGGGAATTTTGTCTGCTTCGTGAAGATCTCCTGTTTGGACTTGTTAGATTCTGTGAAGCCAAGACAAGCAAGTGATTGTTTCCTAAATCATGCCGCATATGGACTAAAATTTAGAAATATATACCTAAGTATCTATTTAGCTAATATTGATATTGTAAAAAGCATGCAGTAGTATCTTATTATATCATCACATTAAGAAACATAACACCTGCCTTTTTTACTTGTTTAGCAAAGCAGTGCCATTTAAAGAGATATACACAGTAAAACAAGGTAACAGTGGTGGTCGTTTTATGGAATATACATATTCAGTCATCCAAGATAATTAGTCAAATGAACAAACATTGAAATAATTATTTACTTGCTAGGGTATCATTTTAAATGGTAAAATCCTAACTCTTGGCCAAACAAAAATGTGTCAAAGATTTTATTCAACCGATTAATTAATGAAGGAAATAGCCTTCATAGCCTTCATTAATAGAATAGCCTAGTTAATAGAACTAAATATTTATAGATAATTTAATAAAGAAATATTACTTTGAGACTGCAGGGTTATATACAAAATTGGTTACTGTCTTATAGGGCAACAAACTGTAATCAGTTTGGGGTTATCATTTCCACTGGACAGAAATTGTTTGCATCTCTACCAAAGAAAAATCTATCAACTAGCCTGTCACGTTATGAAGTCTGAGACCTCTATCTAATCAGTAGTAAACAGTGAACAGAGTACTGTCCCTTCTATAATCCTTGGGTGGCCTTTTCCCCCATATGACACTGAAATGAAGTATTTTTTGCCTCATGTCCAAGTTTTATGTCATTTTTCTTAACACACTTACCGAAAACCATTTTCTGTTACAAAAGTTCAATGTAATTTCTAATGAAGGTTTAAATGTGCTCACTTAGAAAGTGAGCATTTATTTCAAAATTGCAGAAGGTGAAAGGTGGCATACTTTCTTCTACCTCTGTAGTTACTCCTGAGCTTGATGAGTTTTCAAAAAGTCCTTTTCAAAGCTTTCTCTTTATGGCCATAGATTTCCATGCCTAGTGATCCTTAGTCCTAGATTTCTGCTTGGATATCAGGTGGCTTTAGACGACAGTTGTGGCAAGGAGGGGCATCAGTGACAGAGTGCCCACTCAAAGAGCCACAAAGATCAGGAGGTTCGACCGCTTACGTTCACACCATGTGGCAAGGTAAATCTTCCTGCTTTTGCTTGATTCCTGTGAGCGTTGGTGTGTTTCAATAGGAAATTAATATTTTTTGAACTTATGCATTCGCTCTTCCTCCCCTATACATATGCTAATCACATAACATGTAGGTTTCTCTCCGTAATCATTCATATTCATATTCATGAACAGCATTGCCTCCCTCTTGCCATTTGGCTTCTACTGAATCTCATCTGCATGATTCTCAGAAATTGAACTAATTGTGAGGCAGCATGGAAGTGAGTAAGTATTCAGAGTGTGTTAACTAGGAAACATTGATCGATAACTACAAGTTATTTTCTAGAATAACTGTAGGAGTTTAGATTTTTTTTTTTTTCCCAGTTTGTTTTAACGTCAGGGTCTGCTCGCATTGAGAGCATTCAGGGCACGTACAAAGAAGTGGGTCTTGGCTTTTCCTCTGCTCCTGGCTGCAGCCTGCTCTGTGAAGGCAGCCAAGGGCAGAGAGGGCCCTTCACATTCTCAGCGGGAGACCTGGCTGAGGGGAAGATGCCAGAATCATAGAGTTCTCGGCATAAATAGTTCCAAGATCTGAATGCATTCTTTCCTAACAATTGAATGAATGGGTTTCTTCTCCCCCCTTCTTTCTAGTTAGCTAACCTTGTGTTGTCTTGGTCTGCTCAATAGCATTCTTCAGTGAAGATGTTTGGAAATGGAATGTGAATTTGTGTCAGTAAGCTGCATATAGGATCGGGATGTAGGGTCAGAACTGACAAACACTGGCCGTTCTCAGGGTGGGGGCCTGTGGCTGAAATATCTGGAGATGTTGACCGGGAGGAGTGTTTCTGTTTGGCTAAGAATAAAAACACTGTTTGATGTGTTTCTATAAGCACTCGCTGAAGATTGTCCTGATGCTTGGGCTAGCTTGATTAGCATTCTTTCCTGAACGCTCCAGATTGCCTGTCTTTATTTTTGTTTTCTGTAATGAGACATAATAAAGCGCAAGCTTTTATCTAAGTACTAAGTTTTATAACTGAAAATGGGAATAGGTACAAAAATCATTGTTCTGCATTTTAACTTTGGAAAATGTTAGTCTTGTGTAATGATTTTTTTCCAAATAATTTCAAAAGTTTTCTTTAAACCCGGGATGGTAAATGGAATTAAAGGTTCATTATATTTTGAACAAAGTGCTCGGTCAGGTAGCCCTGACTATGGATCTTATGTGCCTTTATTTTAAATGGTAGTTACATCCTGGAGGAATGGTAGGTTGACTACCATATAGATGCTTGGGGGTGTTTCCCTTTTTGGCATGATATGAACATTTATAAGCATCAGTTAATTATTTCTGTTTTCATCTATTTTGAAACATTCTGATTTTAACATCCTGATTTCTTCACCTGGATTACATTTTTATTATAATAAAATAACAGGTGTTGACTAGAAAATTTACAAAATACTGCAAAGCATGGAGAAGATAATCATCATCTGTAATATGCAAACAGAAAAAAACTGCTTTTTAACATTTTAGTTGATTTCTTTGTGGTATTTTACCCATGCATGCAAGTATGTGTTTCTATAAAACTAGGAGCATCCTTTATGCAAAGTTTGTATTCTGCTTAATATTATCTCACTTTTGGTTACTTTGAAACCATAAAAAATAAGGCTCCAAAAAAGTATCTTCTCAAATGTAAAATGTTCATGCTATATTATTACATATTTTTATCTTATTATAGTATGCCTAATTTATGTCTTTCTAGATTCTTATTATGATGCATGCCCCATTCCTTGTGCTATTTTTGCTTGTTTGTGTTTCTGGATTGTTGTTGTGGAGCACCTGTTACTTTTTGAACTTAATTGGAATGAACTGAACTAACCCAACAAGAGTCATCCCTCTACACAAGTCTTTGTGAACAGCTTTATTGTTTATTTATTTATTTATTGTAGAATAAACTCTTAGGAGTGGAATAATTGGGTCAACAAGGTGGTGAATATTTTGTACACTTCACAGTCTAATTATGTACGATGGTGAGGAGTTTTAAGCCTTTTTTTTTTTTTCCCATAGTGAGGAATATCTCTTCTGCCATTTCTGTCCTCATGTCTTTCCTTACCATGCTTTTGGCACCATTCCCTTTTCCTGATCTCCTGTGCCGTTTACATCTCCCTCTAAACCACACATGCCTTTCCCTCTCTTCTCTCTGCCCCGCCGGTCACGTCCACCTGCTCAGGACAGCATTGTCCCGGGGCTGGCTGTTGGCTCCCCACCTCTGCCCTGTGCTCTCTGCCCTGTGCCCTCTGCCCTGACCTCTGCCCACGGCCCATCTTCGCCTTGCCAGAGACCTGGGAACTGTTTTCTCTCTGGCTCCGTGTACTGTGCCGAATGGTAGAGGTTCCAAAGACATCACCTCCTCATTTAGAATGCGCCCAAATCAAAACAGCAGATGCAATTCTGAGATGGAGATTTTTGTCAGTTCCCCTAGTTTCAGTAGCTTGAGAAAAGTAATATAAAAAGTTGTTCTTGAATTTTCAAGCATTAGAGACCTTATTTTTAGAAGCTGCTTAGGGTTACTTTATTACTAGAAATTTAGAGCCCCAAATTGGAATGCTCACTTGAGATGGTTCAAGTATTTTCCTTAAAAAAATATCTAAATGTCTTAATTACAATACCACGTTTTGTGGCAGAAAATCGAACCATGTGGCTAGAAGGAACAAACTCTATGCCAGCAGCCATGTTGGCTAAGATTATTTTTGCCTCAAATGCTAGGGCTGTGGACTAAGAGTCTAGTCTCCTGATGCATTGGAGAGGAACAGAATTAGCTTATGAAGAACATTCCAACCAGATGTCTGGGAATTGCTAACTGCAGTTACAAAAAAGACAGAAGGAAGGAAGGCAAGCAAATTTTCTTCCATGTATTGAAACAATGGGTATTAACTATTATGGATATTCAGGTTAAGAGAAAGGCACTGAATTCTCCTAATCACTATGAACTGAGTATCTGCTGAGAATCTCTATTGTAGAAGCCTTGAGGATAATGCCAAGATGCAAGAGAATGTGCCCTTGCTGATCAGAGTCTTGTAATCAACTCGGGGGAAAAGCATGCAGATACATGACCACAGCAAAGGCAAGAGAAGGGAAGGGCTTTCTGAGTGATATTAAGCAAGGGCCTTCACATTCAGTTCAGGGAGAGGTTATTTCCAACTGTGGTGATACACGAGATATTTTGGAAAGGAAATAGCTTTTGAGCCAAGTCTTCGATGCACTGATATGATCTTGATAGAGATGGTCAAAGTGTACGGTACATAAAAGGAATGCAAACCTAGGGGATTGAATTGTACTGGGCATGTTTGGGGAAAGCAAGCAGCCCTATCGGACTGCAGTGGAAAAGTTCAAATGGGAAAGCAGTGAGCGAAAACCCTAGAATGATAGACTAATCAAACCCATATCACGCTGGACTCTCTCAATCTGTAGGCTAGTATTTCTCAGGGTTTTTATCTGGGCCTTGCTACCTCAGCGTTAGGTCGGGTGTTAAATGCAGACTCCTGGGCCCACTTCAGTCCCCTGAAATCTGCAACGCACGGGAAGATCAGAAAACATTTGCTATTGAAACAGCCATCGGGACACTGGTCAGTGAAGGTTTGGGGGCGGGAGAGTGGCCGGCAAGAGGCGAAATGAAGGTTCAAACTCTGGGTGGTGACAGCAGGAGCAGGGCTTTGTGCCAAGAAGGAGTCTCTGGAATATTGTGATGGGGGTTATGGGCGGCGAGAGGAGGGAGCCGTCAGGTAAGGCCAGCAGGACTCTGAGCTTCCGCAGCCAGGGAGACGGGTGCCCCCAGCAGCGATATGGATCACACGTGAATTTCCCTGACACCTGCAGGATCACTCCAAATCTTCACCCCCCGCCCCCGCAAAACTGCATTTTGTCCCCACCCCTAACCAAAATGCCACCCACCAAGTATTTCTGGAGTTTCAAAGAGCCTGGCAGGTGCTCATCAACGGGTCTGAGCTCCCTAGCGCCTCCTTGCTGTCAGACAGGGTGGTGTCAGGATGGCTTGGCTACATTCCTTGCTCTCTGGCCAGGCCATGAGCTTGGGCGCCTTGGTCTTGCCCACTGCTTCGGGGCTCAGCAGCTCCCTGATCCTGGCAGTAAGTGCCCCATGGCGGGTCTAGGAGAGGCGGGTGTTGCTCTGAGTACCGTGGCCCCACCCTGTTAGCCCCCTTCCCTGCTGTCTGCCGGGCACCGACATCTCCTCCGCGGCTCCCCCAGGCCCAGCAGGTCCGTGCGTGAGTCGGATTCCACGGGACATGGTGAACCATGTCCTTCCTGCAAGGTGGTATCATCCAGTGCCCACCCGGGGCACTGGGGACTGGAGGTACAAGGACGGATGGATTCTGCCCTTTGGAGAGCCCTCTGCCAGAGGGGTCCCAAAACAGCCTTCTTCAGCTCTGAGTCTTATAAATTGAGGCAAAATGACTCTTTCGTCCTCTCTGACTTCTTCAGAACTCAGATGGGACGTGGGGCTGCCAGGAGACCATCTGAGTGGTAGAATCTTCTCTCCCCACTGAGAATAAAGGCTTGTTTGGGGTGTTGAGTTCAATGAGTTCATTGTACCTGGGTCTCCTCCTTCCCTCAAAGCATGTGTTCCTTTAAAACATACAAAGTACTCTCGGTCCTCAGCAGGTGACACTTCGGCGGGCGATTTCCCCCCCACCGTTCACCAGATATGCCCAGTACCTCGTGGAGGACACAGCTGGGCTCACCTGGGATCCCCACTTCATATGGGAATTGAAGGCAGATCCTGTTGGGAAGAGGAGAGACTGAATTATTTCACTTAAAATTTTTTAAGGAGGCAATACGTTTACATGATAATGAAGTTCCAAAGGCACACAAGGGTATCCTGTGAAAAGTCTCCTTACCAACCGTGTCCTCCGCCAGTCAAGTGAACCTCTTGGTGTATCCAAGTAAGAATGTATCTATATATTCTCCCATCTTTTTAAAAATGGAAATGGTAGCATACTATATACCCTGTTCTGCACTGTGCTTTTAAAAATCCGATGTCAGAGGGGCTCCTGGGTGGTGCAGTTGGTTGAGCGTCTGACTCTTGGTGTCAGCTCAGGTTGTGATCTTGGGGTCGTGAGATCAAGCCCCACATCAGGCTCTGTGCTCAGTGTGGAATTTGCTTGAGATTCTCTCTCCCTCTACCCCTCCCACTCGTTCTCTCTCTCTCTCTCTCTTAAATAAATAAGTCTTTAAAAATAATATCCCATGTCCCAAATGAAACCTCCTCATCCATTTCACAGTGATAGAGTATATTCTATTATGTGAATATACCATGGTTAGATCTAACTGGTCCCTATAGGTGGAACTTTTTTCTAGAACATTTTTCTAGTCTCCAGCTAACACAAACAGTACCACAACAGACCACTTGTAAATATGCACCTCATTTCAGATACGGGCAGATATATCTCTATGGTCAAGTCCCAGGGCGAGATTATGGTCAGAGGTTAAATTAAAAACTTTCTCCCCACGAGAGTTGTGCCATTTTGCATTCATATGATTGAGTGGACAAGAGTCCCCTTCTCTTTCTACCGCTTCATCAACAGAATGTTTTCAGACTTCTGGGTTTTGTGAAGGCCTGTAGGTAAGGGGTGCATTCCCAGCACACTGTGTGGGAAGGTGGGCAGAGAGAGGGACACGCTGGGAACCTGTAGGTGTCCAGAGCTCTGCTTGACACATAGCAGCAGACGCCCAACGATGTCATTTAGTAAAAGCAAAAAAAAAAAAAAAAAAAAGTCCACCAGCTTTTCATTTTCTTTAAGATTTTTATTTACTCATTTGAAAGATTGAGACAGAGCGACAGAGAGCACAAGCCAGGAGGAGAGGGAGAAGCAGGCTCCTCGCCAAGCAGGGAGCCCGAAGCGGGGATCAATCCCAGGACCCTGGGATCACGACCTGAGCCGAAGGCAGACACCCAACCGGCTGAGCCACCCAGGTGGCCTGGCTTTTAATTTTTTTGCTTGGAGTGTAATTTTTAATAACAGTAAAATTGACTTCATTTGGGGTGTGTGGTTCTACAGATTTTAATACCTGTATGGACTGCAGTAAGCATGCACATAACATGGAACAAATTTACCCCCCAAAATACCCTCTCCCACCCCTCGACCCTGGCAACCACTGACCTGTTCTCTGTCACTACAGTTCCATCTTCTAGAGAATGTCATATAAATAGAGCCAGACAGTGTGTAACCCTCGGAGAGCGGCTGTTCCCCTTCAGCATGATTTCCTGGAGATTTCCTCCATGCTCTTGTATGCTTCAGTAGTATGGCTGGGAAATATTCCTTCTTATGAATGCAGCACACCTTGTTTACCCATTCACCCACTGAATGACTTTGGGGTTGTTTCCAGTTTGGGGGGCATTATAAGTAGAACTGCTGTCCACATTCATGTACGGACTTTTAGGTGAACGTAACTTCTCATTTCTCCTCAGCCTGGTTTAATTTCCACTTATGAGTGAGTTTCCATATATTTGTGTATGTCCAAGAGGCATTCCTATTTCCTTTTCTGTAAACTTCTCATTCCCCTTTACTCCTGTCTCTTTTTGGTTGTTGGTCATTATTCTCTTAGACAAGTTGGTTTGGGGGGCCGTCCATACGTCTGGGTGACAGTGTCCAGCGTCGAGTTAAGAAACGTGGGGCTAAAGTGTGAGAGAGACATGGGAAGACCCAAACTTGAGAGCCCCACTGAGAGGACAGACAGGAAGCCATGGCGTCACACAAACTCTCTGAGGGAGAAAACGCACACGGCCAGAAGACAGGGTCTGTGGAAATGCCTGTGTTTAGGATGTGGAAAGAGGAGGAAGCTCGAAAGGAGGAAACCAAGAAAGAGACTTCTTAGAGAAGAGTCAGGACGGTGCAGGGTGACGTCAGTAAAAGCTGAATACCGGAGGCCTGCTAAGTAAACACAGGGTACCATGTTCAGAAGAAGAAAGAACATCTCTTTCCAAGAATTCTCAGCCAAAATGAATTCTAGAAAAAGTGGAAGGCAACATGCCAAAATATAGACAAGGTTGACTCTAGGTGGTAAAAATAAGGATCTATTTTTATTTCTTATACTTTTCCCTGGTTTTCAGATTTTCTGTAATGCCTATGTAGTGCTTTTTTTGGTGCTTTTCAGATTTTCCAATGCACTGGGGGAAATATTTTAATTTTTCAATGGTAAACTTTCAAAATAAACCATGTGAAACTTTGTAGCAAAACCTCAGCAAGCCCCTCATTCTCTGACTTGATGTACTCCTCTATTAATTACAGTGAGACTTCACCTTCTGATGAATTTTGCAGTGAGAACACTAAGGGAAGGAGAAAATGGATGACATTAAGGAGTTAAAGATATATATCTTTATTTTATTTTTTTAGAGAGGGAGGAAGGGGCAGAGGGAGAGAGAGAATCTCAAGCAAGGCTCCATGTCCAGCACAAGGCTTGATCTCATGACCCGGAGATCGTGACCTGAGCCGAAATCAAGTCAGATGCTTAACTGACTGAGCCACCCAGGCGCCCCAGGATATTGAAGATACTTTAAATAGGCACTTAAGGAAGGAATGGAGGGATGGGGGGGTGTGGAAGAGAAAGGGAGGAACAGAAGAAAGAAGACCACAATCTAAAATGCCTTAAAGAAGGGATTAGTGAAGACAAGCATGGTACATCCACTCACGGAAATGGTCTGCGTGCGGTTTGAAATTCCGTCTCTGAAGACGGAGCCAAGACAGGTGGAGCTCTGGCACCAGCCCACCCAGAATGTCTTCTCAAACCACCCCAAATAAATGTACCTTAGAAGGGACAGCAGCAGCTGGGGTGTGCACGGGGTGCCCCCAGCAGCTAACTCCCACCCCCCGCCAGCCTGCAGCCCCGACCTGCCAAGAAAGAATGACGTCACCCCTGCAAGATGATGACAACACTTGCTACCTAATGTTAAATCAAAATGATAGAAGATGGGGGAAAGTGGGATTAGAGCTGCCCACTAAGAAAACATGGAATATTTCATCCACAGGACAGAGAGGAAACTAGAAAATTACACAACGTGGGGGCGCCTGGGTGGCTCAGTTGGTTGGGCGACTGCCTTCGGCTCAGGTCATGATCCTGGAGTCCCGGGATCGAGTCCCGCATCGGGCTCCCTGCTCGGCAGGGAGTCTGCTTCTCCCTCTGACCCTCCTCCCTCTCCTGCTCTCTGTCTCTCATTCTCTCTCTCGCAAATAAAAAAAAAAAAAAGAAAATTACACAACGTGAATAGCACGGCTGTTTTTCCTACTCTCAAATCTCTTTGCAGCTTTACACCTTTCAAAGCAATGCCAGATAGAGCGATGCCAAAATTGTACTTTCAATGTCAAACCGGCCGTACTTGACTCACAGCTCTGCCCCTTCCCCGGGGAGGCGCTCACCGGCTTACATCCTTCTTTTTTCTCCTTCCCGCAGGACGTACTGGGTGGCATCCTGGTCACTGCGGTCCTCATCGTCCTCACCTACCCGGCCTGGACCCTTATCGACCGCCTGGACTCGGCCAGCCCCCTCTTCCCCGTGTGCGTCATCGTGGTGCCCTTCCTCCTGTGTTACCACTACCCCGTGTCTGACTGCTACAGTCCAACCAGGGCCGACACGACCACCATCCTGGCCGCAGGGGCGGGGGTGACCCTCGGGTTCTGGGTCAATCACTTCTTCCAGCTCGCGTCCGCGCCCACCGAGCCTCTCCCTGTCGTCCGGGACATCCCGCCGCTCACCGCCGGCATGTTGGTCTTGGGGCTGACCAAATTCACCGTGGGCATCGTGTTGATCCTTCTAGTGCGCCAGCTGGTGCAAAACCTCTCCCTGCAAGTGCTCTACTCGTGGTTCAAGGTGGTCACCAGGAACAAGGAGGCCAGGCGGAGACTAGAGATCGAAGTGCCTTATAAGTTCGTCACCTACACGTCCGTGGGCCTCTGTGCTACGACCTTTGTGCCAATGCTACACAGGTTTTTGGGGCTGCTCTGAACCCCAAAGGAGTTGGAGGGCAGCCCCCTGCACGAGGGAGCCCAAACAGGAATGGGGTGGGGTGGGCAGGTTTTGACAATACATTTTCCTTAAAAAAAAAAAAAATCCTTAAGCCACGTGTCTGTGCTGCTGAGAGCGGAGGTCAGTGCTGCTGCTGCGGGGAAGGAAATACTGTCTCATAGGGACATCAGTCCATAAGCGTCGGGCTGCGGGGGAAGCCAGGCTAAACCCACAGTCCGTTCTTGAGGGGTCCCCCACCCTGTTACGCGGCCTTTGGACCTCGTCACGGGCTGGCAGGAACTGCGGCCTGGCTTGGGAGATCCAGAAGAGACAGACATGATCTGAGAGGCTGGAGGTCAGGCGTCTCTCTTCTGTTATGACCTCGCCCATCACGGGGCCTCACGTCCAGACTTGGAACTTGGGTCCGGAGAAAGGGTGGCTTCGTGTAGAACTGCCTTCCTTGGACAGGGTGACATTTTTGTTATGATCACACTAGACTGTGCCCACTTGGGTGGCAAGAGCACCGTGGACCCCACCGTGGGGCGGTAAGGGATGAGGGCGACCCTGGGAGATCGTGGACAGGAGCCTGTTTGCCTCCTCAGTCCCACTCTCCGGGGGGGGTCCACTCGTCTGTGCATTTTGCAGAACTCCAGGTCACGTTTCCACACTCTTCTGATCCCTGAAACCCACTAGTTGTCCCACCTCTCTTCGTCG
Organism: Leptonychotes weddellii; assembly: GCF_054177405.1. Taxonomy (NCBI): domain Eukaryota; kingdom Metazoa; phylum Chordata; class Mammalia; order Carnivora; family Phocidae; genus Leptonychotes; species Leptonychotes weddellii. The sequence continues at coordinate 13,792,131 of NC_138371.1, read as the reverse complement.
GGGCTTCCCGGTGTGTCCTGCTCTCTCCTGCTTCACCGTGACTTGGGACCAGCCCTCGGCCCAGATTTAGGTGTTTTATGCTTCTGTACAAACTGGGGAGGTACTGTCCTGTGCCCGCAAGAGTGGCCCAACAGAACAGATGAACTGAGTCCTCCCTGGGGCCTGACAGGGAGGGAACCGACCTCCGGGGCCTTGCTCCTCCATTTCTGTTACTTTCTGTAAACCGATTTTCTCACCCACCAAATAGCATCAGGGACTCCCTTTCCATCCCCTCCGCCCCCCCCCCACCTTATCTCTTGGCAATTTTAAGGGTAATTAATGCAAGAACAGGGTCAGCCTCTCTTGGGAAGACAAGCTGACCAAACACAACACAGCCTTTAAGCCCGCGCGTGTCCTCGTGAGGCATAGGAAGGCCACGACAGGGGGACACGTCCTCTGAGGGCACATCTTCAGGTCTTAAGGATAAGGAACACGCATCAACTATCTTCTGAAAAGTTGGCATAAATGCGTAGTTAAGAAGCATCTTTTGCTGTGCGGTACCTGAACCACCGAACCCAGTGACTTGAATCCCAACACGTCATTTCCACGCACACACTTCAGGGTTAGGCTCTTCCCTCTGCCTCCAGTGTGAAAACTGAAAACCCCGTTTGTCCTGATTTCAAATATGTCCCCTGATCTTTCTGTCGGGATGACCTTTGCTATTCGGCTTAGTGCTCCAGTCTATTGGGAACGATGTTGAGGAAACCATTCTGCCTTTCCTTCAAATTCTTCTGACATTGTTCATAGTTAGAAGGCAGGAATCAGAAGGACCTGCCATTTATTTGACTGTTCTTACAGCAAACTCTGACCGGTATCTGTGGCAGCAGGATGGAGGCAGGGGGGAACCCCAACTTACCGGCACCCCTGCCCTGGGCCAGCCCCACCAGTGTGGTGGATGAGGCATGTCCCCGCAGCCCTGGATAATAGTTATGCAAGATGATTTTAGTTGATTTTTCTGAAGCTAATTAGCAAAGGCTCGGGTTTTTCCGTTTGTGTCTTTTGAGAGGAGGGGCCATAACTGTCATGGCAGTGGGTGTTGGCAGTTCATTCAAGTGTGTGTGTGTGTGTGAGATTTTTAATGCTGTCCTTTGAAGTCCCAACAACAGGACAGCAATCAGCTGTATGAATGTTTTTAAGGCTGTATTTACACGATTGGGTGGAGGACGATTAGCCATATCACCTTAAAGAATGACCCAAGGGCTTGTCACAGGGGTCACTTTTTTTTGAAGTGTCTCGTTTTGCAACTGGAAAATAAAAAGTGTATATTGGTGAAGACCATTTTAGTTTTTGAGCTCTACTGCTCTGCAGAAACGGCTTGGAAAAGTCACTACCAGCTTCCTACTCTCGCTCACGACCCCTCCTCAGGCACTTCTCACACCCTCCCAGGCCCGCTGTCTCACACACCCCATCCCTGTCCCTTCAAAGAGCTGGCCTCCTGGCTCCTTGGAGACATTTGGATTTTCTCTCTGGAGAGAGACTGCCCCCTGCTGGTGTAGCCTCAGCTGTGGTCCAGAACCCCTCTCCATCAGGAGACTTGAAGATCAAGAATTTAAAAGTCAAGCTCACCATGATGTATCCAAGATGAGCTTAGGACCTGGGGTCTGCATTTGGAAGCCGTGACCCCAAAGCCCTCAGGACGACTGGAGCCTCTGGGAGCCCAGCAGAACATGCCCTCTTCCTCATGTGCCTCCCCCAGCCCCCTCCCACTCTGGGCCAGGCCCTCCTGCAGCACCCTTCCAACCAGCTGTCACTGCAGGCTGGGTTTGCTCAGACCCGCACCACTACAGAATACGCAGAAGGAAACACAGAAGGGACCCTGAACTAAAAGCCCTTAAATGGCGGTGGCCGAAATCACTCTACAACATGCCTGGAGGTTGCACTGTAACATGGGATTTTTCTGCCCCCAAGTAGGCAACTCATGCTTCCCGGGTGTAATCAAAGCATGTGCTGTTTCAGGGCCATATGCTCTGGGTTTCTATTTTGGAAGCTTTCAGCTGTCTTGCTTATGTACTGTATGTAAATTTATTCTTTTTAAAATAAAATCATTTTGTGTTTGATTATGACTCCTTATTAAATGTTTCAAAGGCCAGTGTTGTGCTCCTTTGGATAACCACCCCCTCCCGAGACCATTCAGGGTTCATTGGACCTGAGTTGAAAAGAGGTGGCAAAAAGAAAGGACAGGCTATCGAATTCTCTGTTGCTGTCCCTAATTCAGTTGCGTACGGGTGTTGGTGACTGTCGCGGCCGCCATAGATGTGCTGAACAGGAAGTGGTACGTGCGCCTCCCCTAACTCCTTGATACTAAAAAGAATCGTCTTACCCTAGTCAGAGACAAATGTTACTGTGTCGGAAAGTAAATGTTACTGGTGTTGCTGGTTAAGGTAACTAAAAGGTTTTCGTGAATGAGTCCACTGCTGAGCCAAATGAACATGACCCTATTTCATATTCACATGGTTACAATGCTATGCTCTATATTTAAGCATTCCAAATTTGCTATTTGAAATGGTACAGAGAGCTGACACTCATTGGCAAGGTCACGGCTAGGACCCTATTTGTATTTTTAATACCTGCTATGCTGGGTACCATGGACATGTGACGTTGGATGGGATCTAATCTGCCCTGTGGAGTTCTCCCGGGAGAGAGGAGACTCTGGCCCAGGGAAATGGAGAAGAGGAGAGGAAGGGGAGATTAATTCCTGCTTGAGGCCCGCAGCAACTCAAGGCTCCGGGGAGAAGCAGTCCATGAGCCAGGCTTACAGAACAGATGGGGTTTGCACAGGGATGTGATGGGAAGTAGGTAGGAGATGATCCTCCAAGGTGAGGCACAGCTTGCCAGAGATACTTCCCCCAAACACCTGCAGCTCTTAGGAGAATCCAAACCAAACCCAGGTTGGCGACTGTGTGTAGGAAAACAGTGCTGGGACAAAGGATGAGCAAGGGGCTTTGACCCTGCAGAACCCAATCACAAGAACAGGAAGGAAGGGTGACAAAGCCCCTTAGTCCATTTTGTTACGTCCACGTGGGACCATTCCAGAGGTGACACGCAGAGGGGATTTCCTAGTCTCCTCCATCATCTATCATTCCCTATTCAAATATTAAGCAGTCCGCAGTGGGCACCTTCCCCTTCCACCATTTGGGACCTAGCCCCTCATGCACAGCTTCATTCCCGGGGCCACTTGTTCAGTGTTCAGCAGAGGTGACAGCTGCTAGGACCTCTGTCTGTGTCCTTGGTGCCCATTTCCCCTCTTCTCTTGGTTCAGTTCCCTGAACTTCTCCAGTGGAACTTGATTTTTTTTTTTAAAGATTTTATTTATTTATTTAACAGAGAGAGATACAGCAAGAGAGGGAACACAAGCAGGGGGAGTGGGAGAGGGAGAAGCAGGCTTCCCGCCAAGCAGGGAGCCCGATGAGGGGCTGGATCCCAGGACCCTGGGATCATGACCTGAGCCGAAGGCAGACGCTTAACCGACTGAGCCACCCAGGCGCCCTCCAGTGGAACTTGATTTAAAAGTATTTGACCTTGATCCTGGCTCTTTGAGAGACCTGTACCTGTGCTCACTCCCCCTCCCTCTACTATTGCGGAATGAAGCCCCTGTTCTCTAATAAGAGGCTAACCAGAACCAAGTGGCGTAGATGTATCTAGTTTTAGAGGATAAATGTTTTCCTAAAAGCTGCCTGTTTTGATTTTTCTTTTTAACTTGAATTTTAAGTGCACCCAGGGGTTTGCTGTTCATAAATAGCATTTTTAATCATATGGCAATTCTTCATTTCTGTAAACATAAGGCTCTTCAATGGATTACTTGGGGTACGCCATGTGTCCATTGTTTTCTTAAAGTGGGGCACACCTGTAGTACAGACTTGACTATTTACAGGATGCATATGAAGAAGAATGAGAGTTGAATGTGGACCATGAATAGAATGTTAAATTCTTAAAACTGTAGCCACATGAGACAGGGAGCTCTATGAAGCCAAAAATCCTTTTTCCTTTTCCACGCCTGTCTATATGGCATGCAAAAACAAACAAGAAAAGCAAGGATGCAGCTAGGAGTTCCGGCTGTGACGCTCCTTTCATGCCCACACTCAACACATCTGCTGGCCTTGCTCTTCCCTGCTATGACAGCGGGGTCCCCTTGCTGGGATCACGAGCCAGACTCTTCCCCAGTGGAGGTGTTCAAAGACTGTCCGTGCCTCTTGACAAAGCTAGCCTCAAATGGCTGAGGCCAGGACAGGGGGCCGGCGGCAGCTGCCTTCAGGCCCTGGGCCTGCATCTGCGATCCGAAGGGGCTGAGGCCTCCTGGGATTCGGGTCTGCAGTGTCTCTCAGTCACTTGGCTGGAAAGCTATTTTTGTGGTGGGGGGGAAAACCATAGCTTAATGTCAATTTTTCGTGAAGTCAATTCTGCTGTTATTACATAGGCGTTGGTACTATTTTTTCACTTTATTCCTTTATCTCCTAGGTTTTGTCTCTAGAAGGTGAAAATCTGGATCTTCTATCAACGTGTTCATCTGTCCTCTAGCATTTTGGACAAATGGACTACAGTTACAATAATATCCTCCCTATTAATTTTATCATCTCTGCCCTGTCAGTTTCTGATTCATTGTTTTTTTTCCCTTCCACAATATTGGTTGTATTTCCCAGCTTCTTGGCTTGCCTGGTCATTTTTGATTGGATGCCAAATACTGTGAATTTTACATTGTTGGGTGGTGGATATTTAGTAATACTATATTCTTAAGCTTAGTTCTGGGATGCAGTTCATTCCTTGCAAATAGTTTCTTCGGGTCTTGTTTTTAAGCTTTATGAGGCAGAACTAGAGCGGTGCTTAGTCTAGAGTTGGTTTTCTCCACTACTGAGGCAAAATCTTTCCGGGGCTTCTCCCCATTGCCTTATGATTTCTGAGGTTTTCTAGCTCTGGCTGGCCTCAGTGAGCTCCAGGCATGGTTCCTTCAGTTCCTTCCGTTCTCTGTGGATGGTTAGAGGCGGTCTCCTCTTCACAGACGGTGCCCTCACGTGCACAAGCTGACCGGTACTCACCTCAAGCCTCGGGGGTCTTTGCAGACAGGGGTTATGTCCAGTGACTTCCCGAAGGCATCTCTCCTACGGGGACCCTCTTTTCCCTACCGTGCAATGTGTTCATAGGGTACCTTTCCATCTGGCTGATCGTGTTTCATCCGCCTTGGGGGCCCGCCCAAACTCTGTTTAGATGTTCTGCCTACCACAGCTGAGAAATGCCTACTCCCATCCATCTCTGGTTGGTCTTCTACTCTGTATGTATCCAGCATCCATGTGGGTGTTTATCACGTTTGCACCCTTTACAACTGCTTTCCAGCCCTAAGCAGGTTTGTTTTTTTTAGACATATTTTCATGCCTCATGACCAAAAGTTGTGACTTGTGGAATGCAGGAAATTTCTTTTGATAACAGGTTTGGTATCAAACAAGTGCCTTTCCTCAACATCTTCACTTTTCTGTCTTAAGGACAGATTTGCTCTGTGTGGCTGGTAAGTCCTATAATTTGAACGCTGTAGCAGTTATCTCTTGCAAGTGCCTCCTACCACAGGGGCTGGGGGGGGGG
>NC_138371.1:13774073-13786424 GCF_054177405.1 Leptonychotes weddellii | reverse complement strand
TTCGACCCACAGTGGAACTACAATGTCTCCAGTCATCCCTTCTGTTTACTAGTGGTGGAAACTAAAATCACTCTGGGTCTGCTTTGCCCTTCTTGTGGCCCCACTTATTTGTCAAGGATTGGCTGTCTGGTTCCTCCACCTTTATCCAAGGAGGCCGATTTCCTAGAGCTGACTTTGCTCGGGGGCCTTAGGGAGCTGCTCGCAGCTTGTTCCAGAGGTGCAGGGCTGCAGCAAATTTCATTATGTGTACCAGCCTCTACCTTTTTTTTTTTTTTTTAAGTAATGTTATTCAAGCTCCTTTTAATAAGCCACAACCTGGAAAATAGCAGATGTGTCCAATGCTTCTGTTGTGTAGAGGGCATATTTCACTGAAGGCACTTGTGTCCCTTTAAGGCCACCTGTCTGCCAATTTTGGATAAAATGGACCAAAGAGCCAACTCAGGACCCAAGCATTGGGGTTTGTGATATTTACAGAAAACATCAAGCACAAATAGAAGCTAAGACTGAGACACAAGATCGTAAGCAGTGCTCTTCTACCAACCTGATAAGCTCCTTAACTGCTGAGGGCAAGAGGGGCAGCTGGGCTACCTGGTTCCTAGTTTAAACTCAGCTAATAGTAAATGAGCATCCTCTACACCCAGGACTCTAACCTACTGGGATAAGACACTGCTCGGGTGCAGAAGTCCCATCTAAGAACTATCCAGGTAGCCCCATGCCTCTCAGAATGTGTCAAACACCAAATGTGGAGGTTTACACAGCCAGTGGGCCTGGGTTTTCATGGACTCCATGCTAGTGCTATTTTAGGGGGAGGCTTATGGAAGTGCATTGGTCACTGTAATTGCAGAGTTGGAAACAACAGAATGTCAACAGAGGAAAAGCTGAACAAATCATGGACAGCCATACAGTATTGCATTCATTTTAAAAGAGGAGCTAGGTCTATAGGTACTGACCTAGAAAAATAGGACACGTTAAGTGAAATATCATGAGATGTACTATGTAAAATAGAAATCAAAACGTGTTGCAAATCAGTGAGTATGACCCAAAAACTGTGAGCCTGTGTGTGTGTGTGTGTGTGGCTGATAGTCTAAACTAAGAAAAATGCCAGAGCACATGCTAAATTATTAACAGGGGTTAGTCACTTTAGTAGGAGATTGGGGGAAGAAGGGGAGATTAGCTTGGGAAGGTTTTACTTTGTACAATTTCCTAAAGTAGGTAAGATTTTTAACTTTTTATGTTTTTCAGTATTTTATATTACATAAGAAAACTCAAACTTCAACATTTTGGAAAAGTAGGTAAATGACACAAAACACTGAGTAATCTATGGAATCCTTGTCACTCATTGTCACAAACCCATTTATTACCCATGGGACTTTTGGGCACATAATTAATCTCTGAGGGCTGAATGTTCTTATCTCATAAATCAGCGAGAATTCCTATTTCTACCTCCTATGATTGTTAAAAAAAATTTAAATGTTGAAACAAGATCACATGTGAAAATACTTTGTAAAACGGAGAGCAATGCAGGAGTATCAGGCTTCAGTAGAAGTTATCTGTAAGCTAGAACAAGAAATCAATTATATCTAATTTCCCTTTTAATAGTAGGGCTCCCAGTTTTTCCTATGAACCTATGTGTCTTCTCCAACAAAGGTTTTGGCAGTGCCCACGGACTGCCCTGTCTCCCGTTCAGATGCCTCAGTCGGGACAAGGGTAACCTGATCTGCCTGTGGAGCCTCATGTCCTAAACTGGAGGTTCATTTTTCTCATGTACCCGATGTTGTTTGTCTTCCTACGCTTTCCTGTTTCAGAGGGCAGAAACTTCCCCATGATGGATGGAGTTGATCTTTCCCCTTTCATGCTGGGATCTACAATCAGGTATCAGTGGGTTTTTTATTACAAGCAGCTTCTGACCAACCAAAAAACACCCAGGTGGCTGGCTGCTAACAGAGCAAATGGCTCCACTCACTTCAACAACGGTGATCATGTGGCCCACGAACCAGGACTTGAACCACAGCGAACCTGAAACTGGGGAGAGTATCTGCTTAGTAGAGGTGGTCCAGTAAGCCACTTGGAGCAGACATACCAATTCTAAAATTCATGCTTTTACCCTATGCATAGATCTGTCGTGTAGAATTATTAGGGAATAGATTGTTTCCGTCATCCCCAAGAGCTTCCTCTTTACCCTTTGCAGTCCCTTCCCTTCCATGAGCTCTAGCCAACTAAACTGCGTCTGACTTTTCTAGAATTTCATATATGTGGAATCACAGGTAGTCTTGGGTCCGGTTTCTTTTGCTGCACATGCTTTGGGATTCATTCATATTCTTCAGTAATTCATTCGTCCCCGCCTTTTTTTTTCAGGGGCGGGGGGGCAGAGGAGAATCTTAAGCAGGCTCCATGCCCAGCACGGAACCCAACACGGGGCTCAATCTCACCACCCTAAGATCATGACCTGAGCCAAAATCAAGAGTCAGCCGCTTAACTGACGGCCACCCAGGCGCCCAGTAGTTCATTCCTTTTTATTGCTGAGAAATACTCGTCATATAGATGTACTAGAATTTATCCACTCAGCTGCTGACGAACATTTTTGGGCGGTAGCTACTATAAATAATACTGTTTCTTCTGTTCCCACCAGCAGAGCACAGAGGTCCCACAGTTCTGGTCTCACCAATACTTGGTATGAACCAGTCTCTCAAATTGTAGCCATTTCAATTTGTATTGTGGTTTCTATTTGCATGTCCCTGATGACTAATGACTTGAGCGTCTTTTCAAATGCTTATTTCTTGTATCTTCTTTGGGGAAATATCTTTAAGTATGCTGAATACAAACCTTTTGATATCTTTTTGTGAGCATATCTCACTTCATTTAAATGCTATTAGGATCTGCCTACAACAGAATTGGGAAGGAACAGGACAGTCTGAATATTCACAGATCTTGCTAGGTTGGACCTTGCTGCCCTGATTCAAGGCAGTAACAGGGTGGGGTTTCTTCATAGCAGGCTCAGCAAAGCTCCATAAACAAACATAATTCTCACTTTGTTAGCTATTTCTACTGGCACTTAAAGTTTTACATTTTGTTTCATGTCATCTTAACAGTAACTGAGAACTTATCTCAAACATTAGACCTAGCTTTTTTCACTCTCGATATCTATAGGAGGAGTCTAGATCAAAGTAGAAAAGTAAATTAGGAGGCAAGACAAGGCAAATTGACAGAAACTTAGCTTCAGAGGAGATCCAATACTTCCCTATAAAGTAAGACAGAACCTAGTTGCTCAATTAAATATTTAAAACCATGATTTTATAATATTGATTACGTAAAATGTACGGCCTAGAGCAAAAATAATTTTTTCACAGTTTCCCAGTGTTCACGCTGCACTGCTATCATCATGTTTAACTTGGCTGGCAGAACACGGCTGTGTTGCATGTGGTCTTAGGATATCATGGAATGCAAACACCTCCGCACCTTCAAATATTTCAAATACTTGTGACAGATTTTTCTTCCACTTTAAAATGACTTCAGGGGCGCCTAGGTGGCTCAGTCGGTTAAGCGGCTGCCTTCGGCTCAGGTCATGATCCCGGGGTCCTGGGATCAAGTCCCACATCCGGCTCCTTGCTCAGCAGGGAGCCGGCTTCTCCCTCTCCCTCTGCCTGCTGATCCCTCTGCTTGTGCTCTGTCAAATAAATAAAATCTTTAAAAAAAAAATGACTTCAAAGGCTGTAACTGCTAGACCGTCATTGCTTTCTAATGGTCTCCTAAAAATACCTTTTCCCAATGCTGAATGCATGTCAAATGTGAGCACTAACTTACTGGAAATCTCCCATCCTCTCGTACTCGTGTGCCCGGCCTCTGAATCCACTCTCCTGTTTCATCAGCAGGCTCCGATCCTGCGCTCCTCTGGGCTTTTCCTAACCATGCAGCTTCACGACACCATGTTCCACAAGCTGGCCTGATGCAGGGAGCAGGCAGCATTGACCCACGGAGCCAGCCATCGCTTTCTACTTTATTAAACATTAAAGCGCAAACGGGCGGTCCCTGTGGAGATTGGTCTACAGGACTCCAGGGAAGGAGAAGGGGACACTCGAGGAGAGAGTCACACAGCAGAGACCCATCTTCACAAAAAGGGCTCGATATTGATTTCCAGGGAGGAGCAGGGCATAGTCAGCTCAAATTTGGTGATGACATCAGGATGAAGGACCCCAAGCTTCCCGATGCTCTGACCCCTGGCAAAGATCTCTGCGCATCTCCCAGGGAAGAAAGCAGGGCCTGAAAAAGAGGAGAGAAATCAACGTTTCTTCTGGCAAAAGTGTCAACAGACATTTAACACCTAAGGCTCACTAGGATGCTGGAAAAATAATGTCTTTAATCCATTGGCTAGGAAATGAGAGTGCTGTCCTCATACTTTCTAATCTTAAAACGAAATATTTGATATTACAGCAAGGAACTCTTACAAGGAAAAGGTTAAGCGCAAATATGAAAATCAGGGCCCTGCATGGGTTTTTGTTTTTGTGGGTTTTTTTCCGTTTGTTTGTTTTAATCCCAGGGCTTCAGGAAGGCAGGATCAAGAAAAGGAGGCTTGGAGGAGCACAGCTGGAGAAGTCCTCGGTGAGCTCCACAGGGAGGAAGGACAAAGGGGAGAAATGAAATGTAAAACTGATGACATTGCAAGAGAAGAACCTGTTTGAAACAGGTTTTTCCATAGTCCTACCTGCTGGATAAAAAGTCCACCCTTGAATTCATTTACTATTCAAAACTCACTTTTCTACCTTATTACACAGAGAAGCAGAAGCTGCACGGTCACCGGCAGGCTCAGGCCTTGCTACCAGAACGCAACCCGCATTCCTTTTGGAGAAAGAACTTTCTCAGCAGTTTTAGAGCATCTTCTGTAAAAGGCCAGCACAAACCAGCCTGGGATGACCCCTGAGTTACTTCAAGACAGGCAGAAAGTGCTCTCTTCATTTGGGTATCAATACACAGAGCTAAGGCTCACCAAACCAGGAACTGTTGTGGAGGTTCAAACAGCTAAAAACAAGCAAACGACCAGGCCCACTCCATATTCACTATGACGAGAGCCACAAGAGTTCATCAGTGCTCATTCCCCCACTCAAGTTTAAAAAAAACAAACAAAAAAAAAGCTGACTCATTTCACTTGCCACCAACCTGAAAAGGGATCAGGCCCACAGCTCCTGCCTGATTCAACCAAAATGGTTACTGGCATGAACTATAAATACCCAGCAGGGCTGGGCCACAAGCCTGCAGCCTGCCATTTCAGAGTGCATTATTTATGAAAGAATAAACTGCGGAGTCTACTAATGGCTCCAAGGTCAGCATGATGAAGAAATACAGCACTGGGGGGAGGGGCAGCGTGCTGCTAACAAGTCAGTACCAGCTACACCATAAAGACACAGGACAATTCCACGTACTTCCCAGTCAGTCTGGGAGGATGTGTGTTTATATTCCTGAAAAACATTTTCAATTGTCATTCTTAACCCCAAAGCACCCTGGGCTGGAATAGAAGGTGGCCTGTTCCTCACATCCCCCCAAACTAAACTGTCTTATTAAAGCACGGCTTTCACTGAACTGCATTTGAAGTATTTGGCTATGCATATTAATCCACACTTGGGGACAGGGGCAGAGAAGAGACTCAAAAGACACAGAAACCAAACCAGATTGATAATGTAGAGCCTTAGTGAGATATGAATAGCACTAAATCTAATAAAGATGGTGTATTTTAACACTATCAAAACAAAAACCCAATTTACAAAACTATCCCCCTCCCCCCACTGCCCGAATCTTCAAATGACAAAAAGTGAAGCTTGTATAAAGTGCTGATGCTAAGCAGTGTAACCAAGAATCGGGGAACCTTCATTCCACTATGCGTCACCCCTTTTTACAGAATTATAGCTGGACACCCTATGCTAACTCGGGGAAAAAAAAAAACAAAAAACCACCAGCCTATTTTTAAAGGCCATCCAGAAAGGAAGCTTAAGGCCTTCACTGGTAACTTTGCCATGTTTAAGAATCCTCACTGTGTATCAAAATCCTTCCTTTTTATCTACAAATTCCAATTTGATTGGATTCATTTTAACTGAAGCATAAAACCAGACTATTTTATTTTATTTTTATTTTTTTATTTTTTTAAAGATTTTATTTATTTATTTGACAGAGACAGAGATAGCGAGAGCAGGAACACAAGCAGGGGCAGTGGGAGAGGGAGAAGCAGGCTTCCCGCCGAACAGGGAGCCCGATGTGGGACTTGCTCCCAAGACCCTGGGATCATGACCTGAGCTGAAGGCAGACGCTTACCGACTGAGCCACCCAGGCGCCCAAAACCAGACTATTTTAGAATCTAAGCCAGATGTGCTAGTTCTAACAATGTTAGCAAAATAAAGCTCAGGAGATAAGAACTTAGGATTTTTACTTCGTAAAACAACTTTTTGAATCAGCACTTCTTAGCAAAATTCAGTTACGTTCTTCTTCAATGAGCAAGCACGATAATGCCATCCTGTCCTTTTCCCCAGAAGTCTGGGCCATACTTGGCTTTAGTTCATTAACCAGTCAGGTACTCAAACAAAAACGTTCCTTTCACTAAATACAATTTTTCCTCTTTCCAAAGAAAAACAAATTCATATTATATGTTATTTAAAACGTAAGTATGAGAGTATTCTAACAAACCTAAGTATCACAAGCTCTCAGCCCAGCACACAGATCCGTGAGGCGCGACCACACACCCTACACATCACCCCTGGCCACGGGGCCTTCGCTGCCGAGGAGGAGCTGCTTCCGAAGGGGGCGGGCACCAAAGGGGTCCTCTGGCCTCTCATCCACAGTGCGAACCCTCTCCTCCCGACCCACATGTAACAATGACGTTCACGCACGGATTTCCGTATAAACCTTGCTGAAAACCGCACACGTTAGCCTGTGACAGCCATGATCAATTTCTTGCCACTTTTCACTTCTCACAAGGTCAGATTATGATCGGAAGCACTTAGGATTTGCTTCCTCTTCTGTTCAGTTAGAGCAAGGCTACAAGTTTGTTCTTCACATACACAAGTTGAGAGGCACACAAAAGGGACTTCAATGGGTAGAGAGAGAACCTAAAGAATGGACCTCTTGATTGATGGGTATCCTGAAAGAAATCCTGAAAGAAAATATAAAGACTGTGTGGTTGTAAGCAAACTTCGCAGCAGAAACGAACCGCTCCAAAGAAGGCAGCCAGGAGCGCATTGCTTCACCACCGAAACAATGGGCATGCACCCAGCTAAGGCAGCAATTCCACCCGAGTTCAAAGATAAGGGCATCTCCCATCAGCAGCAGGGTGGTTGAGCTCAGTAACTCAGGCGGATGAATGGATCCTAACACTCTAGTTGGGACTGGATGCAACTTAAACCAGAGGAAGTCACAGCCAAACAGAGCCGCAATCTGGGTCTGGGCTTGTGAAAAACCAGCCCCGGATGGCAGTCAGAGGCCACTCTAACCTCCTCAACAAAAACCAAACAGGTGCCTCTGGAGAAGGAGCAGCCTGCTGGGCCTAGAGACAAAGTTGCCAATTCAAAGAAAATCCTACTGCCCTATTAATAATGGGAATTCTAAAATTCAAATTCTAAAAAATACAGCCGCCTATTCTTCAGGTGTCTAAGCCCAGAGTTCCTGGTTTGCTGTAAACACTCCAATTTTCAACCTGTGCCCCAAATGCTCCCTGGCACAAAGCCCCTCAGCCCCCTTTTTCACCTGGTTCCTGACACGGATTAAGCGCCCCGCTTTGCTGGTATCCATCACAGCGAAACGGCCTCCAACATAAAACAGACCCGGGGGGAAAATAGTGCTCTCTTGCTGAAATCCATGTGGAAGCCCAGACAAAAGAAACATCAGTTAAGCACAAGCAAGAATTTAATTTCCAAAACTTAGTGGGGTGTAAGTAAGTCCCTTAATTAAAGCTTTTGTAGCATCTCCTCCAGGTCTGTAATTGTCTCTGCGCTCAAGCGGCAGGACCACTTTGAGGACCTTGGGGGTAATTCTCGGCCAGTAACGCAGCACAGCACCCAGTCTTTAGCACATTTTCTGGCTAATTGACCTTCAAAGAGTTTGTGAGCTCCCGCTCTTGCTCGTTGCCAAACACCTTTCACAGTTTCTTTTTGCCCCTGTCTTTCTTTTAGAGTCATATTATAGGCCCAAAATTTGGATAAGCTTTCCACATCAAGTCATTCCTATAATTTTATGAAGAATCGGAAGTAGAGGTTTAAGGCGGTAACTGAGCAGACCCCTAATCCGAACGCAGGACAGTGTTATCAAGCATGAGGCCCTTAATGCCTTAATCTTCAACCCCCTGCCACTGGCTATGTTCAACTAATTCATCTGGTGCTGATGTTTACCATCTCTAATAACCATCTACTCATAATTTTATTTTTCCCTCTCTTCACATCACTAAGACATGCTGCAGGGTTCAAATCTACATACTGTTTGTTAACTGCCTGCAATCTGGTACTTCATCACCCCAATTTTCTCCAATAAAAAGGTAAGAACAAAATAAAAAGGGGCAAGGAACTCTGAGAAAGGCCTGAGTGTATATCTCATGTGTCATAGCAAACAACAGAACCCATCACTGTCAGCTTAAACACAAATAACCCATATATACTCTCCTAAATTCAGGGACAAAATACAAACTGCATAATCATAGATACAGTAGACCACTGGGCCAACTGAGTGTGCTTTAAATCTGTTCTAAATGGCCAATTATGTAATATGGGTAACGGAATAGGAATAATCATTTAACAGTCTGATTCTAGGGCTGGCACTACCAAACCCTACCCCTTCCTCTCCTAAGTCCCTGGTTCCAAATACCATTAGATATATATAAAATAATCCATTCCATGGTGCAACAGTCCATCCTAGGAAAAACACAAAGGACAAAAAAGTCCCCAGCGTTCCATTCTGAAGCGAAACGGGCAGATGGGGCGCAGGGCAGAGTGGAAGGGCTGAAACCCTGTTTCCCTATGCAGGACTCCTCTCCTGCTTTCCCACCAGCTCTCCGATCATGGAGTAACCATGATGGTCTACCTCTGGCTGCCAGCACCTCAACCTCCCTTTCCTTTTCTGAGTTGTGTCAGTTTAAAGGAAGAGGAAGGACAAAATAAAGGGCCTCTTTTCAAAAACTGGGCACACACTTAAACCGAACATGGGAGCATGGTAGTTGTTCTCCAAGTTTTCAAGGCAGGAGTTTTTGAGCGTACCAGCAGTTATACAAAGTGGGGAACACCGAAGGGGCGCGGGGAGGCATGATGTAGGCAACACATTTAGAAAAAAGGAAGAAAAAGGTATAAGAATAGAAGGGAAAACAATCAGTATAAGTCTGAGATAGACACCCACACATTTTCTTCCGATCTCAGTCCACTACAGGCTGGGAGAAAATATCTCTACAAAGATCACTTAATTTGTAAGAAGAGACTGAATAATTTCCAAGTGGTAATATAAAACACCCATTTCCCCCCAGATGTATACAATTCTTCACCTTACATCTGAAGTGAAATATTTATGGTACCTAAAGTCTTTAAAGAGAGGGGACCTAATCCCTTGAGTTTAATGGCTATCTTTCATCCCTTTCGGGAGATCAAAAGAAAGAAAAAGCCCTTACACAACTTTACAGTGCTAATCCCAACACACCTGCAGACATCATTAACTCTTAAAGTGAAGGCAACCGGACGTGAGGAGACCGGGTGCCTACTTAACCCCACAGCACGGGACTGGGGAGGACGCCAGTGCTCACGGCAACATCCTATCGAGACATGGCAGACAAAACCCCTACTGCAAATAAGGACTGGATCCTGGAGACTTTATCCTTAAAAAGTAATCAGCAGAGCCCAGACTTTCTAGTCTTCTAATAAAAAGGAGAAATGTCTTCAATAAAGAACCTTTTAAAAATAAATCACCACTGGGGCACCTGGGTGGCTCAGATGGTTAAGCGTCTGCCTTCAGCTCAGGTCATGATCCCAGGGTCCTGGGATCGAGCCCCGCATCGGGCTCCCTGCTCGGGGGGGGGCCTGCTTCTCCCCCTCCCTCTGCTTCTCTCCCTACTCATATTCTGTCTCTCTCTCTGTATCTCTGTGTCTGGAATGAATAAATAAAAAAATCTTTAAAAAAAAAAATAAAAAATAAAAAATAAAAATAAATCACCACAATCAACCTTATGGTAAGTTTTTAGAATCAGAACCCCAAAGTTTCCCAGTTTTACTTTGTATAGACGAATTTGTAATTTATTTCCATGGATATCACTTAACATTTCTAAAGATCTACTTCAAAGTCTAATCTTATGTGCCTCTCATACACACTCATATTTAAAACCTGAAGGTCAGCAATGTTAGAAGAATTTAAGTGCAAACCATCCAATTCCAATTTTATTTTATTTTAAAGATTTTATTTATTTATTTGACAGAGAGAGACATAGCAAGAGAGGGAACACAAGCAGGGGGAGTGGGAGAGGGAGAAGCAGGCTTCCCGCCAAGCAGGGAGCCCCATGCAGGGCTCCATCCCAGGACCCTGGGATCATGACCTGAGCCGAAGGCAGATGCTTAACGACTGAGCCACCCAGGCGCCCCTAATTCCAATTTTAAATCAGTCTCAATATTTACTTGTATAAGACCAAAGTATTTTTAACTCTAGTTTAAAAAGTGCCCTCACTGTCTCTACTGGCTTTGAAAATTCCTATTCTATAATAATGCCATTGTCTCGATTTGTCTGACATGTAAATCATTTCCCCCAAATTGTCACATTTCTTAAACATTCATAGGACGGTTTTAGAATAACAACTTCAGAAATAAAAGGTACGGATCACCTGCCTTCCTGGGCCAATAGTTTTCACCTATAAAAAATTGTCCTTTAAGGAGACAATTTCTCAAACCAAATATGAACAACTTTATTACTTTCTCCACAATTATAACGAAATAATAATAATAATAATAATAATAAAGAGACTATTGTAGGGCTAATTGGGGAAAGAATAGGAATATGGAGTAAATAAGATTGTATCTATAATTTCACAATTAGTTAACTTACTATTCAAATTCAGACCTTTGGCCAATGTGGAGTAAAAAGAACTTCCAATGTGTAATTATGATGGGTGGGCTTTAGTTGCAGAATTTGATTACTGCTGACAAGTAGGGGATGCAGGAGAAAAAGGAAAGAACACGGAGACTGTTCTTGTTTTTTTTTTTTATTTTTATTATGTGATGTTACATCATTAATTTTTGATGTAGTGTTCCTGTTAAAGCCAGAGTCCTCTGCCTTCTACTCCTCTCCTTCCATCCCCCGGAAAGGCAGTGCCTCAGTCCCAGCACAGCCCTGTCCGAGCCCCTGAGGACAGGCAAGTTACAGATGGGAAAAGTGAAGCACAAGGAGATTAGGGGACTTGCCCAAGGCAAGCAATACTATAGGCCACAGAGCGCGCTGAAGGTGCCGGCGGCCACTGACATGGGCGGCCCTTTGTGTGTGGCCCAGAGGCGCAGATGGCCTACAGGATAATGATTTTAAACTTTTGGTCAAGCTGTCCATTCATGTTTGCAAACTCCTTCTGGTTTAAAATAAAATAAATAAACGAAACTTGAGAGGAAAAAAAAACAAAACACCAAACCTGACAACCTCTAACCTTAGGACATACCCAGGTATGCTCTGTAAAACTGTGAATACAACATAATACTGACGAAATGGTACAAAACCTAGAGCCTTCCAGGGAAAACAGAACTATGTTTTTTCGATCTCACACAACACAGGCACACTTAAAAAAATAAATTCCAGAGGAAAGTCGGAAAGAACTCAAATACATGGAAGCTAAAGAGCATCCTACTAGGGGCGCCTGGGTGGCTCAGACGGTTAAGCGTCTGCCTTCGGCTCAGGTCATGATCTCAGGGTCCTGGGATCGAGCCCCGCATCAGGCTCTCTGTTTAAAAGGGAGCCTACTTCTCCCTCTCTCTCTGCTGTTCCCCCTGCTTGTGCTCTCTGTCAAAAATAAATAAAATCTTTAAAAAAAAAGAGCATCCTACTAAAGAACGAATGGGTCAACCAGGAAATTAAAGAAGAATTTAAAAAATTCATGGAAACCAATGAAAATGAAAACACAACTGTTCAAAATCTTTGGGATACAGCAAAGGCAGTCCTAAGAGGAAAGTATATAGCAATACAAGTCTTTCTCAAGAAACAAGAAGGGTCTCAAATACGCAACCTAACTCTACGCATAAAGGAGCTGGAGAAAGTACAGCAAATAAAGCCTAAACCCAGCAGGAGAAGAGAAATAATAAAGATCAGAGCAGAAATCAATGAAATAGAAACCCAAAGAACAGTAGAACAAATCAATGAAACTAGGAGCTGGTT
>NC_138371.1:13763046-13773573 GCF_054177405.1 Leptonychotes weddellii | reverse complement strand
TGTGTCTCTCTCTGTCAAATAAATAAATAAAATCTTTAAAAAAAAAAAAAGAAGGAAACAACCTATCTAAATATATGCATACATGGGGTACCTGGGTGGCTCTGTCGGTTAAGTGTCTGCCTTCGGCTCAGGTCATGATCCCGGGGTCCTGGGATCGAGCCCCGCATTGGGCTCCCTGCTCAGCAAGGAGTCTGCTTCTCCCTCTCCCTCTGCCCCTCCCCTGCTTGTGCACTCTCTGTCAGATAAATAAAATCTTAAAAAAAAAAAACAAAAAAAAACGCACACTGGAAAGAAATGCCAGTGGTGAGCAACAACAGCCTTCAAGGCAACAAGACACAAGTGTGTCCACAAGACGAATATCCAGGAAGGTGGCGGAAATGAAACCACTCCATATGTGGACAGGAGAGTGAGTCATCAAAATTGTGCTCAAAAGTCTAAAGTAAAGGGATACAACAACTGAGAGAAAGAAAAAATGATTTTACTAGGAGTTAATTTTAAAATGACTTAGAAGTTAGCTTGAAACTTGGTTCCATAATCTTAAAGCTGGACAGCACTCAATTCTGCCGAGGAGTTCAGGCAGGTAGAAATTAAAATATAACTTGTAAGTTAGGATTGGTTTTATCTTTGAGAAAAGAAAACTCCAAATACCAATGGCTTAAAGAACACAGAAGTTTGTATCAAAGGCAGAGTTAAGTGCTCCAGGGAAATAGGCCTTTATTCTGAATGGCCATGTGTTCGGCTAACTACTCCACATTAGCCCCACCTAGGGATTTATTCATTATGTTCACCTCTTTTCTACCCACCTACCCACCCACCTATCCATCCATCCATTGTTTTAATCTTCTGGATTGGCCACTGAGAGGGTGGAAATTTAGTTTGCCAGAATGCATCATTCCCTAGGAATTCACCGGACAACACCCATGTGCCAAAACCAGGTGCCACCCAAGTGTGACCAATGTGTAAACGTGCTACTACCCGAGGAAAGTAGAATCATCTTAAACATAAGATGAAAATGGAATAGTAAAAGTCACCCTAAAAATCCTCTAAATTTTCGGCATCTGGGCACCTGAAAGCTAAAAATGAATTTCTTTGTATTTGGGCCATGACCTTTTCTATAGAAGCCAGGTTCTAGCTGGGACGCACGAAGGAGAGGAGTACAGGGTGACAAAGTCTTTTTGCCCACTATAAAGAGCTGAATTTAAGTAACTCCCAAGACTGCATGCATTTACAGCCTCCATGCTCAATACTAGTTCTTGGGGGCAGAAAAGGTGTGAAAAAAACCTTATAAATTACAATTGTTTGTGGCCCTCCAAAGCCGAGCCCAACGTGACCATCTCGCTCCTCGGTACTCAGCTCCCCTCACTAGGCTGTCTTGGGCGTCACAGGGGCAGCACGGACACGGAGGAGAAAGCAAGTGTACGCAAGGCCAGTGAGTACAAAACCACGGCAATGGACGGCTGGGACTCTGACTGAAGACGCTACAGCTCACGAATGGCCCGCACATGCGCAGAGGCTGCTGTCCGCTGCCCCGGGGATGCCGTTCACGTCGGACTCCAAGAGCTTCTGTGATGGCTCAGGCTTTGAGAAAAAGAAAGTTTCTAATTCGAAAAGTTATTCATCACACCATTAATTACATCATGTGCCAAAAAGAAGAAACCATGACAATATCTGACTACCAGCTATTTTCTCTCAAGAAAAAGGTAAATTCACTAATGATTAAGAAATTTATTTCAGTTGTTTTACTTTTGCTGAAAAAAGGTTTTAAATGACAAAATGTGATTAACTGGCATATATAATTTGACACACTATAATTTGTATAAGTAAATAAACATGAAAAGTTATTCAGTAGATACAATTTAACTTTTAAGTTAGAACTTTATTTTTTTTTAATTTTTTTTAAAGATTTTATTTATTTATTTGACAGAGACAGAGACAGCGAGAGCAGGAACACAAGCAGCGGGAGTGGGAGACGGAGAGCAGGCTTCCCGCCGAGGAGGGAGCCCGATGTGGGACTCGATCCCAGGACCCTGGGATCATGACCTGAGTGGAAGGCAGACGCTTACCGACTGAGCCACCCAGGCGCCCTAGAACTTTATTTTTAACCTTCAATTTTTTTTTTTTAAAGATTTTATTTATTTATTTGAGAGAGAGAGAATGAGAGACAGAGAGCATGAGAGGGAAGAGGGCAGAGGGAGAAGCAGACCCCCTGCAGAGCAGGGAGCCCGATGTGGGACTCAATCCCGGGACTCCAGGATCATGACCTGAGCCGAAGGCAGTCGCTTAACCAACTGAGCCACCCAGGCACCCTAACCTTCAATTTTAAGAAGGTTCATACTTACTCTTTTTATGTATGAAGCACAGCTATACATAAAGTACATAATATGTAGGGGGCAATTAGAAAAAGTCTAAAAAGGTTCCCTAGGGGAGAGACAATAAAAGCAAGTTGAGAAACAGTTACTACAACATGTATCAGATGGGAAATGGAGCGGAGTCATCCAAGTGGAGGGTCACTGCAATCTGCTGAGTACTGGAACATCAAGTAAGTACCCCCCCCCACACACACACACACAAAGTGAAACGAACAGGAGTCAGAAGAGAAGGAGGCAAAAACAAACAAAACCACAGGGCTAAGTGAACCGCATATTAACGGCTCGAGCGTCAAACACCGTGGCGCCCGGTACAGGGCTGCTCCCTGCGTGGGGATCACGGCTGCTGCAAAACTGGTTTGAGTTGTTTAATCCCTTCCAAGAAGGTAACAAAAACCGTATCTGAAGGCTTGCCTGAAACACGAAAAAGCAGAAAAGCAGAGGAATAAGTACTGTTTTTACGCAGGGTAGTAAAGTCTGGAAGCTTAAAAACATGTAAACCTTTTTTCTTTTAAACTTGATGCCTTAGGAGAGTGATGCCTTTGTTGGTGGTAACTAAGTGTGGACACATCATATGGATCTCCCCCGCCTTTATTCGAGTCCAGAACATTTGTGTAAGTCAAACCATAAATGGAACACCTTTATTTCAACAAGTTGTTCAACAGATCTTCTCATATATTTCCAAGCTCAAGTTACACTAAAAACCAGTGTGAAGACTAGGAAAACCCTCACAGTTTCACCCGTATTTTTTTAGCATCTGAAAGCCTTCACAGGTGTCCTAAAAGAGGAAAAGGTCATGACCTACAGGTCAAGTCAATGATCATTAGGTGTTGCTGTAACAGAAGGTATCTAAATAACCAGTAGGGGTACATATGGTGCAGGGTAAAATGTGCATATTACTTACATGGTTATTGTTCATTTCACAAGATGAATTCTGAGTAGCATGAAAACTAGAATGGTCAAAACTAAAAGCTGTAAAACCTGTCTCTCTCTCAGGGATCTTGTCTCAAGTTAAACTGAAGTTTTCTGGAGAATTGTAAATAAAACAAAACTGAACTCGGTAAAAAAAATTTAAAAAGGGGAAAAATTACAAACTAAAGTCAATGCAGCCAACTGCACACAAAGCCTACCACCTCCTACAAGAAATTATTTTTGCCACTGATATGCCCAGCAACCACATAACTGTCCTAAACACAAAAACGTTGAGATTTTTTTCTTGCCCAAAAGTGGTTTCTGAAAAGAATAAATGCATTCTGACATACATAATTTAGTTTGCAACAAACCACAAAAGGGAAGAAGCTTGGGGGAGGGGGGAAGGCATATATATGCTGCAATAATCTGACCAAATGCCATTAAAACACTGAGCTGAACCCTTCTGAAACCCTCAAAGGCTCTACAGTCTGCTAAAACGTTAAAGGTTTTTTTCCTCCCTCCCACTTAACTGCCCTTATTCGATCATCAACTCCATGTTCTATCTCACGCTACGTTAAATGCAAAGGTGCTCAGCGAGTGAAAACTGTAAGACTAAGCGACTGTGGCTTCTAAGTCTGGCCGCAATCGTGAGCCAAGCATGCTCCAGCACAGACTCCTCAAGGCTGCAGAGAGCTGCTGCCTTCATCTAAACAAGGTTACATCCAATGTCAACAGAACGCTTGGGATCGATGCAATGATGGATCAAATGAGCTTCCAGATTTCTCTCACAATGGACAGAGCCACATTTCTCAAAGGGGAATCAAATTCTGTTCCACTCATCACTACCACCAAACAGCACAGCACAAAAGGAAGTCGGTGGTGTTCATTAGAAAAGACAGAAGAAATTAGGTATAACTGCCAATGAACTGACATTAGCAGGAATCTCTGGTGAACAGACTTAGCTCAATTATAAATGCAAAGCCACCAGGGATTTTTAATTATTAAAAAGTAAACCATATGCCAGAGTAACAGAAGACAACTCAGTAATCAAGAATGGTAGGAAATGGTAGCTCTTAATCTGCTTCTATTCTTTTTGATACTCTCAAGACCTTCTCTTTGCAGAAAAAGCTATATGCAAAATAACAGTAAATCGGTAGAAATGATGTAGCTAAACACACTCCAACTACCAAATTCCTGTGTTTACACATATTTACCTAGGAGATATCTATGTATACCTATATGATCTATATAATATATATGTGAAATTTTAGATGAATACCAGCTTTGCTACTGACTTACTCTGACAAACCACTTACTTTAAGTGTTGATTTCTTTAACCATAAAAGAAGACCATATTTGTCATTAATCAAAATAGACTTAGAAATGCCTACGAGAAATGAGGAACTATTATTTAGAATGACAGTAATTCTCTTTGGCTTGATGGCTCTTATAGAAAGCACTTAAAAAAAAAAAAAAAAAGATGTGGCTCATGCTGGTGATAGGGACACTAGAAGTAAATACCCTGTTTTATTTTCCCAAAATAGCCAGTTTAGATATACTGAAATATGTACTGGTCCAGGCCACCCATATACATAAAGAGGTTATATCAAAGCCTTTCAAATTCATAAATTTAGGATATTTCATAGGCGTCAAAACTTTAAAACATTAGAATATTTTACTATGAAAGCCTAAATAAATTCAAAAGGGAACAGAATATTGACTCTGTCCTCATACTAAATCAAAATATAGTAACAACGTGGTCTAAAACACTGAACATAAAGATTTACAACCACATGAATGCATTTTCTAATTAAAAAAAAAAAACAACTCCAAACCAAAACGGATACCTACATATCAGAGAAATTAAGTACGAAGCACTACATATTTTAGCACCAAAATAATAAAGGATTTAAATACTGCCATAGGTTTAGAATTATAAAAATCTGACTTTTAAAAAGATCAACACATACTAGCTGTTATTATAAAAGTTCCAAGCGGCATATACCATGAAATGTTCCAAATGCTAAGTGCTGTAGCTCCTACCTTTCAGAAGTTTCTTAAATCAGTCTTCTTGGAATAGCTACGCCCAACACTGAAGTTCAAGTTTCAAGTCCACATCCTCACTACTATAGTTTAGTGTATACTCTATCACAGTGTACACACCCCAATACCTTCCAACCATCCTCTTTACCTCTACTCTCTATGCTACCCACCCCCCATACTGCTGCCAGATTAATCCCTTGGACTCACAGATCTAAGTTATTTCACTTACTTGCTTTAAAAAAAAAAAAAAAAAACCCGCTTCAGTATTTTTCTATTAGCTAAAATCCCTTATTCTAGCATCCAGGATGCTAAATATAGTCCTAAGCTTCCTCCTCACCATATAGTCAAACCAAACTGCACTAGGCCACATATGCCGTCATATTCGTCTTTGCTCATGTGGCCTGCCTTGCTTCCTTCCACTATACGTAACTGCCAAATAACACTTTTTAAAAAAATGAATGTTCTGTTAGAAATTTAAGAGGCCAAATAATAAAAAATTGTCAGGCAAGCAGTAGGAACAAGTGGTCAAATATTTCAAGTTTCTTCTCGATCTCTAGTCTAATAAAACAAACTCAGATTCAAACTACAGGGATACTCCAGAATGCCTCCCATCAGGAGAACCCAGGCGCATCAGTAGTATAGAGACTCCGTCTGGTTAGCCTAACTGAAACTCCCCAACGCATCTTACTGCCCTTGGGCTTTCATACAGGAGGAATCTCACTTTTCCTCAGTCAACCTTAGGACTTGATTAACATGTGAAGTCTCTCAGGATAACTTGTCAGGTTTTTCTTTTGCCGTAAAGGCTCCAGACGGGCAGCTTCTGAGTGCACATCATCAGGTTAGGTTCTCCCAGCTTCCAGTTTGGACTCCTGAGTTCAGAAGTCTCACCATGGGGCTAGGGGCTTGATGGTGCCAATAACTAGGGGCTACCACACTCGGCTGAAACAGAAGTATTTTGTGCAAAACTAGAAGACTCTACAAGCATTTTCCTAAGATGCTGCAGGGAAAAGCAATGTTTTCTGGAAAATACTAACAATTAAATGAAATGAAGTTCTATTTCCCACCTCCCCACCCCAATCAAACCGAAAAAACTATCAAAAATAGGGCCTGGACTCTTCATGACATTATCACTAACTCTGGATTCGGCTGATCAGTCTTACCTTCTGATGCTTTGATCACATATCCGCCCTTCTTTTCACCAGGAGGCACATTAAGCAACTGCATGATTCTGTCCAGTAGCCCATGGATTATCTCGAACCCAGGATTCTTGTTGTAATAAACAGCACAGAGATGCCTGTAGTTTCTTGCACCTACATCTGAAAAAATAAAAGAATTGGCCACAAGGCCACGGTGACCATTACTTAAGAAAGTACTATGGGCCTAAAATGCATCTTTATGAAACTTAAGAGCTAGAGCAAATACTTATAGTAAATTGGAAAAAAAGAGAGAGAGAGAGACCATTAAGTTCAAAAAAAGTCAAAATTAAATTATATCGTTTAAAGAACACACACAGGTTGGGAAACCATGAAGTGAAGAAGGGAATAACTATCACAAAAGTTAGGACAGTGATTACTCTAAGGGAAGTGATATGATGGGGAAGAGCCTTACAAGAAGTTTAAGATACTGGCAATATTCTATTAGTTTGGATGGCCGCAGTAATATTTGCTTTACAATCTTCTTAAACCATATACACAGATACTCCTCACAATTACAATACAATTACAATAGGAAGGTAAGAATCACACCAATGTAAAAATAAGCTAAAAAAAACCCCAAAAAACAAAAAAAACCTCTACAAACAGGAAAAAGACAAGAGAAATATACCTAAATGTCAACAGAGGTTATATTTGAGCAGAGATCATTTTTTTCTAAGTCTCATCTATTTTCCAATTGTTCCTTGATTATTAGGTATTATTCTACTTTGAAAATCAGAACTTACAGAATGTACTTTTTTTTTTTTTAAAGATTTTATTTATTTATCTGAGAGAGAGAGTGAGAGAGAGAAAGAGCACAAGAGGGGGGAGCGGGAGAGGGAGAAGCAGACTCCCCGCCGAGCAGGGAGCCCGTTGCGGGACTCGATCCCGGGACTCCAGGATCATGACCCAAGCCGAAGGCAGTCGCTCAACCAACTGAGCCACCCAGGCGCCCCAAAATGTACTATTTTAAGACAGACATGCAGCAATCCAAAAGAACCCTGCCGGTGATTGGATAAACAAACTGTGGTTCATCCACACAGTGGAATGAATACTACTCAGCAACAAAAAGGAACAAACTATTAACAGACTTGACATCTTGAATGAATCTCAAGGGCGTTCTACTGAATGAAAGAAGCCAGTCTCAAAAGACTACATATAAGTGCATTTTTTGGACATTCTGGAAAAGGCAAAACAATAGCAACAGAGAACAGACGGTGGTTGCCTGGGGTTAGATGGGGGGGAAAAATGTGACAGGAGGGTTTTGGTCATGACAGAGCTATTTTGTATCTTGTAGTTATGGTTACAAAGATCTGAAACTTTATTAAAACTCCTTTTCAAAAAAAAGTGTAGGGCGCCTGGGTGGCTCAGTTGGTTAAGCGACTGCCTTCGGCTCAGGTCATGATCCTGGAGTCCCGGGATCGAGTCCCGCATCGGGCTCCCTGCTGGGCAGGGAGTCTGCTTCTCCCTCTGACCTTCCTCCCTCTCATGCTCTCTGTCTCTCATTCTCTCTCTCAAATAAATAAATAAAATCTTTAAAAAAAAAAAAAGTGTATAGCGTATAAAGGTAAACTCAAACTCAAGAGTGAGCATTTAATCTTAACAGATATATACACTTGTGGCCCTTTAATTCCAAAGGAGACGACTGCTCCGACACAAATACTGAATGAATATGGACTTCATTTTGCTGTTCAAATTACAGAAAGAATTACAAAATAATATCTGGGGGGAACTAAAAATAATCTACTTTATATTAGCATGTGCTGAGCAAAAGTTCTCCCACAGATTTATTCCCATAGCCATTTCCATTGACAAAATATAAAATGTCTTTTACCTTCCAGATATCCAAATAAAACACGGGTATTTTAAGACACCATACTACTAAAGTAATATAAAAGGGAGCACATAAATGGGGCAAAAAGTGAAACTAACAACTGATTATCTACTATGTGCTAGGTACTTAGCACCTATCATTCTATCTATAATCTTATTTAATTTTCAAGACAATCATGTAAAGTGAGTTTTATCATCCCTATAAAATAGGATAGGAAAAGTAAGATGGAGAAACAAAGGCTCAGAAAGATTTTGCCCAGGGTCAAGTCAACTAGCTAGAGCTAACTGTAATTAATTGCATAGCTAATAAGTTATAAAAGCAGAAATGGACCAGTATCATTTGGCTCTAGAACACATGTTCTTTTACTAAACACTGGAAATCCCTAAGTCTCTAAAGGATTTTTTTTTTTTAAGATTTTATTTATTCATTTGAGACACAGAGATAGAGATAGAGATAGAGAGAGAGCATGAGCAGGGGGAGAGGGAGAAGCAAGCTCCCTGCTGAGCCAGGAGCCCGATGTGGGGCTCGATCCCAGGGATCCTGGGATCATGACCTGAGCTGAAGGCAGACGCTCAACCATCCGAGCCACCCAGGTGCCCCTCTCTAAAGGATTTAGAGGAGAAAATCCCTGAAGGACTTAGATGAAAACAAATAAGAGCAAACTTATGGACAGATATACACCTACTTAATATAGTCAAAGATGTACAATCTTGAAATGGTTTTGATAGGACACATATTTTAGTATTCTCAAGTGTTTTATTTTTGAAGTCCTTAAACTAAAGTTTCTAGCATTCAACAATATTGTAATTCATGGAAAGTGTGTTCGGGGTGAAACTTCTGACTGAACACATGTAGAGAAATAAGCCTTGTAACATTTCTTAGTGCCTTCTACATTCAAGGCCCTTGGCTCTAGGTATTCCTGGAGGGATACGGTCAAAGCCAGCTCCGGGCCTGCACAGACTAAGCCCTCAACAATTAATTTCTGAATAAATGAACAAAGCCTGGAGAGGGGGGTAAACACACACATAAAGCTATTACACAAGACCAGGCCCAGCCAGTGGGCCACATTCTAAGTCAGCACAAGAGCCCACTGATGTAGGAAAGGGAGTTCTGTACCACTGTCACTCTCTCTCATTTCCACTTGCAAGAATAAGGAAATCTGGTGTCTAAATGCTCTAATGGAAGGTGTAAGAATAAAGATTAATATTAAAACCAGGCAGGCATAAAACCTCACTAAACCAACCACATGCATAAACTCAAATGAGGGGCTTGATTTCTCCGGAGGAACACACACACATGCTCGCATATACACGCACACTCCCTGAAGGGAAAAAATGAAATGAAACAGAACTAAATTATCCCTTTCATATTACTGATTTGCTCCTGGGTATCTTTGCCATATGGTACCCATTTGTTGGGGTCACATGCTTCCACTTTAATATACAAACATGTATTCAAACTACTTTGTTGTTCCATTTTTGCTGGGAGAGAAGAGACCAACAGTAATGCCAACATTCAGACAGCTTAGCAACATAAACTGGAAGCTTTATTTTGGTAACCTTTGTGCCTTGGAATACTTCTTTCCTGATCTCCAAACTACATAAAACTTACCTTTCTGATAAGAGGAGCAACATCTGGTTTAAAGACTTAGAATTTAGAACAAGTTGAGTGATTCTGATAATTACAATGATGAACTTACAATAAAAAATACAGGACTTAAATTGTACTCTATTCAAGAAAGGTTTCAGGATGTTTGCATAACACACATACACAAATGAGCTATGTATTCCTGGATTCGATTCCGCAATATTTTTAAGAAAAGCCGCAGATTTGTAGGGCCTTGTACTAAACCCACTGTAAGAATTAAGCTATTTAGGCAGCCCCTCCAACTCCCGTCACTGATTGGCCATTTTTTTCCACATTTCCCAAGCGTTACCACTCCCTCTAGACTTGCTTCCTCCCATCTCGCTAAGATATTCCCTTTGCTGTAGCCGAACTGAATTAAAGGAGGAAATAACCACATATGCAGTTCCACCCATTCATCCTTGGAGAAACTGCTAGATATAGTAAAATTCTCATTTCCTCATATTTTGCACTGAGGGACCACATTACATCACAGGAAGTTCACTCACTGCATGCCACAAAGTAAGAACTATTTAAATTTCATGCCAAAAACAAG
>NC_138371.1:13728009-13762946 GCF_054177405.1 Leptonychotes weddellii | reverse complement strand
GCCTACAACTCAAATTTTTCAAACAGGCTCTTGCTTGGTGTAGGGCCTCTTTCACCAAAGTACCAATGATAAGAAGCAAATTACGGTGTTAGGTTATGTTATTATATATGGGCCGCCTGGAAGAGGGCAGAGTCTTCGAGAAAATGACTCCATCTCTATTCTCATATTCACCTGAAGGCCCAAATATAGATGCTAGGAGAAAGCCTACTGAAAAACCAAAAAGGCTTCCAAAGTAATCAGTGGCTGATATGGAGTATGAGATTAGTAGTCTGGCCAAGACTGAGAAAATAAAATGAATCACCCTAATTTTTAATCCATTCCATCCAATACATTTCTTTAATATTAGTACCCAAGAGACTATATAGCTAATGTGGCAAATTTTAAGTATCTCCTGAAGAATTTCAATGTAATATTAAATGATTCACAAAAGCTACAAGAATCCTGTGAAGACCTATACCTTAAAAACTATCTAATGTGTGAAACAGGAACCTTTACACACTGGTGGTAGGGCTGCAAGTTTGTTAAAAAATCCTTTTTGGAAGAGAATTTAAGACAGCAAGCATTTAATATGCTTACCTATGGACTGACCAATTCTATTTCTACAAATACAAATTAGTATAAGTGTACAAGGATATTCATTACAACAGACATATTAGCAAAAACCTGGTAGCAATCTAAATATTCATCATAATAGTCTGAATTATAATGCAGCCATACGATGGAATATTACACAGCCATTAAAAAGAATGAGATGGACAGAATGTGTTCACAGGGAAAAGATAAAGCATAGGACAGCTAAAGCATAATCCCATTTGTGTAAACACTAGAAAGTATTTTTTGTAAAGATTTTATTTATTAGAGAGAGCAAGTACAGAAGTGGGGGGAGGGGCAGAGGGTGAGGTAGAAGCAGGGAGCCCGACACAGGGCTTGATCCCAGGATCCTGGGATCATGACCTGAGCCGAAGGCAGATGCTTAACCAACTGAGCCACCCAGACACCCCAACATTAGAAAGTATTTTTCTGGGGCGCCTGGGTGGCTCAGTTGGTTAAGCGACTGCCTTTGGCTCAGGTCTTGATCCTGGAGTCCCGGGATCGAGTCCCACATCAGGCTCCCTGCTCAGCAGGGAGTCTGCTTCTCCCTCTGACCCTCCTCCCTCTCATGCTCTCTGTCTCTCATTGTCTCTCTCGCAAATAAATAAAATCTTAAAAAAAAAAAAAAAAATTTAGAAAGTATTTTTCTGTATCTACGGCTATACAGAGAAATGTAAAACATATGGCTGCATATGCATAGAAAATATCTGGCAACTAACTGTAAGAGCAGGATTAGGGAGAAATTGGATATGTGATTCTTTTAATGTGAAAAGAATAGAACTGCTCTTAATATATATCTATAAAGTTCTTAAAGGTAGTACAAATAAATTTTATGAACATGAAACTTAAGAAAAATTTTCCTTAAAATTTCTGTACTGTAACACCAAAGTACAGATTTTTTTTTTTTTAAGGTAATGCTGAAAGCCAAGAAATTAATGTGAGGGGGGAAAAAAAAAATCTATGACCTTCTCAATGCATGAAGGAAAAAGTTATAACCTTATGGGTTGGCTTTTAGTTAACATAAACCTGGAATAGATTTTTATCTATTAAAAAAATACGGTATGCAATGCATGACAGAGCATATTATACTCACGTTTGCAGATTTTAACTGTGTGAAACCAAATGTACTAAAATAACTTTCCATATTAAAAATGATGTTATTTACAGTTAAGATGCCATTATATAGGAGAATGATGCTACTTCAAATATTGTTAATGTCAATGTTCCTTACACCCATATTTTTTGAATTATTAATTGGAAATTCTACATGCCAAAAATATGAAGTAGTAAAATTAAATTAATCCAGACTGATGACATAAGCTCTCTTCAGAAAACTGCATTCCACATGTGGATGCTAGATAATCTCCCATTATTTGATGGCTACAGAATTAATGCACAATTTCTCAGAGCTTAAGTATTTCACAAGCTCATAATGAAAACACTATTACTGAGCTCTTTATCAAGCAAAGAATTATAGAAAAAACTATAAAGATCTGGCCCCTAAATTCAGTAGTTTACAAAACAAGACAGATCCATGAATGGTACAGAGAGCAAATTGGAAGAACAAATCAAATCATAGAGCAGTGACTTATTTATGTTCTACACAGCTATGGTGGCTGCCCAAGGAGGAAAAAGGAACAAGAATCTTACATATTGTGATTAACATTAAAAGAGGTTCTGAATTTCCACATTTAAATAAGTCAGGGTAAAAAGTAGATCCTTCTGATTTAGAAAAGCTACAGGAAGGGGAGCCCGGGTGACTCAGTCGGTTAAGCATCTGACTCTTGATTTAGGCTCAGGTCATGATCTCAGGCTTGTGGGATCAGCCCCACACTGGGCTCTGTGCTTAGTGGGGAGTCTGCTAGATATCCTCTCCCTCTCCTTCTGCCCTTCCCCTTGCTCATATTTGTGGGCCCTCTCTCTCTCTCTCTCTCTCTCAAATAAATAAATCTTTAAAAAAAGAAAAACTTCAGGAAGTATGTGAAATTTTAGAAACTAGTAGAACTCTTTGGGGGTGGGGGGCAGAGAAAATGCAGCTTGTACCAGGCCTGTAGCAATGCTCTGGAGAAAGTAGGAATGGTCTGAGCAAGAAGTGAAGGCTTGAAGTGAGCTACGGCAAGTGAGGTAGCTGGAGCCCTCCAAGTGGTCAAGGGCCTGTAACCTACTCCATCTACTATAGTATTAAAACCCAAAAGTCTCTAAGTGCCTAGTTCAAACTAAAGTGCATGATGATTTGATTTTTCAAGATTCTTTACAGATATATGTCAAACTGACAACTGGATGACTGCATCATGCTAAATCTAAGTACCCTTTACAAAGCCAAACTAAGTCATCTTCCTTAAGCTATGGTTCCTTTTAAACTTTTAAGACTCAACCCGGTGATGTGTTTTCTCCTGCCATCTCAGTGAGCTTCTAGGCATGCTGGCAGCCTCAGGGACCATCATGGAATAAACTGTGATGGCAGAATTCAATGTGCTTTTAATAAAAAGCCCGAATGTTGGCCTTTGCAAAATACAGTTGCTTTTCTGGGCACAAAGATTAGCAATTTACAAGTAGGGTCCTTTGCTCCTCTACAGTAATTTACTATTTTGTTTACAGTTTAGTTATTCTTGACATTGAACGAAAGCAGGAACAACTGAAACCAATCAAGAACTCACACAGCAGCCTGATTTGATAGCTCCAGGGCCGCTTCTACTGACTTCCGCCATAAAGCTGAAAATGTACCCCACAGCAGAGTCTGCATTTAACTTCTCGTTCCAAAGACACATGCCACTCTGCCCAAAAGGGACAAATCAGCTTAGATGCTGGACTCATGACTAATTTTTAACAGTGCGGCAGCAACTTTGGATCTTACAGCTCAATAAATGCAGTGACTGGCTCAGCCTTAAAGAACCGGAATGTGCTGGACTCCGAGTGGAAGTCTTACTATCTGAGAAGTGTGCCTGACTTAGTCACTAAACAGGCAGTGGGCCTGACGGTCTCACAACATGGACAGCCAGTCAAAAGGTCCACAAGAGCATAAAAAACTGTCCAATGAGGTCAAGCATAAAAACAGGGGCTAGTAGGCTTTCATTTACTCTTACAGGAATGAAAGTCAAACAAAATTTGTGGGAGGCATACTGAAATCCAGCAGAGATTCCTTTTTCATTTCCATTGTGGAAGATACGCTTGCCTACACAAAACTGACAGGAGGCTGAGTCGGGGTGTTCCTTAATGTTAGAAAACAAGTCAGTGGCAACTGTCACTCCTTCTCTGTGCTATCAGGGCCCCTTGCGCGCTCCCTTGGAGTATTATCTATAAAAATCTGCTCACCAGTGAGTCTCCCTCAAGACTGGAAACTGTCTCTCTCATGTTACAAGCAGACCCTAGCAAAGGAAAGGAACTCAAAAAGACTTTTCTACCAGTGCAATGAATGAGACTGTCTTGCTCACTCTTGCACACATCTCTGCCCCTTCTGAACCAGTACTTTGGGTATGGCCCCCACTAATGAAAATCTAGGATGTTACACATGACTGGAAAACTCCTCTACCATTTCACTTTTAATGGTCTAGATTTTTCTTTTTCAAAAACAGTTTGAATATTTAGGAGGAAATGGCTAATATAAATCCAACAGAAAAATGCTTACTGGCTTAAAAGGCAGTAAAAACATTTGTGCTCAATTCATTGAAGAAAAGTGGGTGATGAATTACTGAAAACACAACATTCCTAAAAAACAAAATAAAACAACAACAACAAAAACCACATTCCTGTTTTCCAGTATATTTCCCCATCAGTACTTTTTGGTTTTCATACCCTAAAAAAGATAGTGCACAACAAAAGAAAAGCCAATTAAATCAAGTTAGGATAAAAATGAGCCCCAAGTGCCTCATCTTTAGTGCAGCAAGGTGACATTAACCCTTTAATAGCCAAAAGTTTCCAAGTCATTCTCACAGAAAATTACCATAGACCGGGATGTTACACATCTGGCCTTAGGGACTACTAATACTCTAACGGTAAGAGCAGACACCAAACAGTGATTACGTGGCTCGAACTTTTCAAAATGCAATTTCATTTAATCCTTACCAAAAATCTAGTAAGTGCTATGGTCATCCCCACTGCAACAGATGAGAAAACAGGCACAGAGAGATTACATAAATTGCCCAAAGTTCAGCAGCTCATAAGTGGCAGAACCATGACTCAAAACTACTCTGGCTATACAGTCTTGAATCCACGGTGCTACACTGCCTTTCCTATAGAACCCTCTATGTATACCAAACGCCAAGTAGGGAGTCCGCTTGAACATATGTAGAATAATCCATCAGAAAAGCTACTTGTTAGGACATAAAATCCAGGCCTAACTAAAGAGAAAACCCACTCCGAAGCAAACTTAGATTTTCAAGATGGTAAACTTATTCAGCACACTCACTTCTTCTCATTCCTCAAATCCCATTGATGGGACAGAAAATTTGGAAGAAAATAAACCATAAGTGCAAGACAACAGGCAAAAGTAGGGTCAGATAAAAATGTTCCCATAGGGAAAACAGCAAAATAATCACAACTAAACACCCAAATAAGAGAGGTCTGCTACAGAGATGAAAGCTATTCTTTCTGATGAAACAAAGTGCAGCAGAAATCCATATCTGAATTAAAAAGTATAGGACTGGCTTTCTGGGGTTATCACCAGGGTGACTTATTAAATGATGGTCTACAGCCTAGTACTGCACAAGAGCTTGCTCTCAACAGGCGAGGCTATCTCCAAGTATGGGCCTTGGGGCAGAGTGGGGTCTATGTCTGGGCCTTTTCAAAAGACACATGAAAGAAAAAATAGTGAAGATATCCCTAACAAGGACTGCAATACAGTCAAGTGCTCCGTGCTTACAGTGAAAATTTCCTGTGGCAATTGTGGGGAACCCCACAGCTCCTCACCCTCCAGACTCTGAGCTGCTTGCTTGCAAGCATGCCCAGCCCTACAGAGCCCTGCAGGGAGTCCTTACCATTAGGGAGGAGGCCTACTGCTGAAATAGTATTATAAACCTTTTGAGGAACTTAGCCTCATTTTATACCTAAAAAAACAGATTCAAAGTGAGGGGATGAAGAACGATTTAACATGCTAATGGACATCACAAAAGCAAGCCGGAGTAGCCACACTTACTTACACCAAACTGGATTTTATTTTATTTTATTTTTTTAATTTTTTTAATTTTTTTTTTAGGATTTTATTTATTTGCAAGAGAGACAATGAGAGACAGAGAGCATGAGAGGGAGGAGGGTCAGAGGGAGAAGCAGACTCCCTGCCGAGCAGGGAGCCTGATGCGGGACTCGATCCCGGGACTCCAGGATTATGACCTGAGCCAAAGGCAGACGCTTAATGACTGAGCTACCCAGGCGCCCCAACACCAAACTAGATTTTAAGCCACAGAGTGTAAACGAGAGCTGAAGAAGGTGCCATATCATAGTATAGGTGTCTATCCAACAAGAAGATCTAAAAATTGTAAATCTTTATGCCCCCAACTCAGGAACACCCAAATATATAAAACTTTTGAGGAAACTTGGTATAATTAACCTAATCCTGTATTTGTAAATGTTTGGATCACCAAGGATCAAAACCTACAATTCAAAGAGCTAAGATGAAAGGAAAGGAGTCAAAGTTAACAGCAAAAATCTGACATTAAAATCGTAACAAATTCTTAGGTATCTGTACCAATGGAGGATTTGAGGCACAAGAACCCTCAGAACTACTTATAGCTGGCAGTGAAAATGCTTTCTGATTCCTACCACAGATTGACCACCCAAAGAAAATTCTACATAGACTGATATTAAACTAAACTTTTATTCTCTAAGGATGTATGCACAGAGACCAAATTCTGGCCCTAGTTCTAAGTCCAAAATTTATGCAGCCTTGGGCAAATTACTACTTTTCTGTCTTAGTTTTCCTACATATTAAGTGGGGACAATATTTTTGGTCCCATCTGCCTCAAAGTCATAGATTAACAATCACAATAGAAAAGGTATATTTTTTAAAAAGTTTCAAAAGTATAAAGTACTATACAAATGCAAGCTGATGCTGTTAATTGAACACAAGGCTGCACAGTGGAGAGCAGATGGAATCCAGCTTTGGCTGCAAAGCTTGCTATGGAAGTCCATATACAGTCAAGTGAACATGCCTCTATAATATCTATTTCCTAAGACAGGTTGACTTACAGTCAATAGTTCTTGACTACTCTGGATAGTCAGAATAATGCCATATTATCCTCTTCAGGAGTAACTGAGGAAAAGGCCTTTGCTGTTGTCAAGTGATTCAGAAGAACACACTCTGAGTTTCGCAGTCTGGAGTAAAACTCCTGAATAAACATCGTTAGGACTGGAACTGTCAAATTCAGAGAACCAGAGAAATACCACCAGGAATTCAGTCATTTGATGGCCCTGCTACCGAGAAGTGACCTCATATGCAGCTCCAAGCAGACTTGTTGTCTAAGTCTGAAGACAGAAGTTTGAATAAGACAGACATCCTTGGCAATCAGGTTTAAGTACTATCTAAATATATGTTTATTAAATAACCTCTGAGTTCCAAATGGTGGACCAGGCAACTTACTATACTAACAAGTCCAGCCTATTCTCGAGGCAAAAACTGGTCAAACACATTTATAATGACTAATACAAGAGTGATGAATAGCTAAATGCTAAACTAGAATGACAAGACATCAAAGTACCTTAAAATGATATGCACATATATCACAAGATTAAAAAAAAAAATGTTCCACAGTACTTTTCAAGCTGAGGTTTTAACAGGGTTCTTCATAAATGTTAAGTTCTTTACGATTTGCCTTCTACTAAAAGAAATAAGAGAGAGCAACCAAATATCTGAATATATTGCTTGGATGGATTCATATCAATCAATCATGAAAACTAAATTTATAAAACAATTAGGAAAATGTAAACACTAGCTGGATGTTTGATGATAAAATAGTGTTAGGTTATTTTTACAAAAACAAAAGTGGTATCTTTTATCTTTTAGATATATATATATCTTTTAGAAATACATACTAAAGTGTTTGCTGGTCAAATGGTAGGATGTCTCAGAATTACATCAAACTAACATGGAGGAGTGCCATGTGCTGATAACTGCTGAAGGCGGGTGCTGGATTCACAGGGGTGGTCATACTGTCCACTTTTATACAGAGCTGAGATTCTCATAATAAAATGCTGTAAGTGTACAAATCAAAGATGACTCATTCTTACCTCTGCTAGAATCTTTTACTACGATGTCAGAGATTTCAAACAGTTTCAGAGGAAGGGGCATCTTCCGATTCGCAGCTATGGTCTTTAGGAGGCCAGGAAGAAGGGTAGTGCGTGCCACCTACAGGAGAAAACATGAAATTGCACTGACCAAATAAGAACCCAAACGGACTTGGTTATAAGACAAGGCCAAAAGAACTCAACAGCTTCTCAGTAGTAAGATTCTTCTGGAAAATGCAATGTGTAAATGTCCAA
Source organism: Leptonychotes weddellii (assembly GCF_054177405.1). Lineage (NCBI taxonomy): Eukaryota > Metazoa > Chordata > Mammalia > Carnivora > Phocidae > Leptonychotes > Leptonychotes weddellii. The sequence continues at coordinate 13,754,885 of NC_138371.1, read as the reverse complement.
ATCATCTTTAATTATCAATTCCAAAACAAAAAACTGAAAATATTCTGGCTCCCAAACTTAGAAAGTGAAAAATCATAAAATCTGATCAAAAATTGAGAAACAAATATAAATACAATGCCTGTATCTAGGATTAGTTATTCTATTATTTTTAAAATTAAAATTAGCTTCTAAGATTGCAAATATGTAAATTTTAATATCCTGTTTTATTTTATAAAGTAAATGAAGGAGATTACAAGAAATGCAAATATTTAAATAGATTAAATATGAACTAATCGAATTCTTAAAAACCAAGACTAGGGAAAATGTAAATGCAATTAAAATATCACAACAATGAGAAAACAGAACACAAACATGTAAGCACTAAAAAAATTATGAAGCTGCTACGGGCAAGCTGTGACTATAGTTTTCAGCTTAGTGGCCAAAGAAATACAAACATACATCCTAGTTCTAAAAACAAACAACAGGGGCGCCTGGGTGGCTCCGTCGTTAAGTGTCTGCCTTCGGCTCGGGTCCTGATCCCAGGGTGCTGGGATTGAGCCCCGCGTTGGGCTCCCTGCTCAGCGGGGAGCCTACTTCTCCCTCTCCCACTCCCCCTGCTTGTGTTCCCTCTCTCACTGTATGTCTCTCTCTGTCAAATAAATAAATAAAATCTTTAGGAAAAGAAAACAATAAATAGAAATAAAAACAAACAACAAAAAACAACTTCCCTACGTCTGTCTCAAATCTCTCATTCCAAGCTGTATGAGATAGGTTAGGTTTCAACACAGCATGTTTCCAGAAGAGTTTTATGAGCAGTGGTAGGGCATCATCGTTAAGATCCAGGGCTCGCAGCAGATACCAGCACCATACCTTTGACCCAGACTACTTAAGCTGGTTTCTCTGCTTCCTCTCCTGCTGCCTACGGCCTGTTCTCCACACACAGTGATGATTTAAGGCCTACATCACATCATGAAATTCCCCTGCTCAAAAATCTAACAGGTTTCCATCAAATTTTGAATAAACTCCATGACTTGCATGGGGTCCTATCTGAATCTGGCCCTGGCCTCCTCTCTACCCTCCATGCCTGCTGCTCCCCAGGCTTCCTGGGTTTCAGGACACCCCCCAGCAGCATTCTGGCTCAGGCCTCTGAGCCACCTCTCTTCCTCTACCGCATATATTCTTCCTCTGGATTCACATGTGGCTGTCTTACTTTCTTCAGCTCTCTGCTCTGGCCCACAGAGGCCTGCCCTGACCATCCTGGCTAAAATGGCAGCCCCTCCAAGATCCTACGGGCATTAACAGGAAGCCCCTATGAAGACTTGCTGGTAGAATGTGTGTTGAGGGAAAGAGAAAACCTTTCCAGTCACGTTCACTCTGCCACCTGCTGTTAGTAGCCTTCAACTCCGTGCTTTTGTAAATATCGCTCACTTTCACAACTGGAGAGAAAGTGCCCAAACCATTCATAGAAATGAAAGTACAATGTTAAAAGAAAGCTTAACTTACCAGAATATAAACAACCTACCTTTGTAAATAGCTTTTCCCAGTGGGTTTTTTTTCTTCCCCATTTTATAGATCAGCCTTATTTGCTTAAAAATTCACAGCAATACAAAAAATTAAACCTGACTCCAAATCAAGCTTCTAGATCTACCTACCAATTTACTAGAAATACAGGGGACTACTGGAATGTATTTAACAAAATCCTAACTGTGAGAACTCTATAGAACAAAGGACACATTTTCTTCAATGAAAAAAGCGAAGGAAGAGAGAGAGATGGACAGAGGGGCAATCTGTAGATTAAAAGAGACGTAAGAAGCACATTGACTTTGACATGAAGTTCATACAAACTATTAAAAAAATTGAGACAAATGAGAAAATTTCAACAATGACTGTACATTTAAAAATATTAAGGAATACTATTGCTAATCTGGGGAAATGTGGTAGTATTCTGTAATTTTGTTTATAATTATAAAATTTACATGTTTTAACTAACATTTTTCTTCTTTTATCCATTCTCTAACACATCTACAGTTAGAAAATAGTCCAAAATTAAGAATTATCCAAGAAAAAGAATGGGCTTAAACAATAAACTGAGTTACAAGACCATAAATAACTTTACATTTAACCATAAATAAACAGAAACCTGTTAGCCACATTAGTGTTGGTAGGACATTTCTACTGGTAAAGCAGGAGTAAAATATAGAATCTGTCCTGTCTAAAAGATGGACTCATCTAATGTATTTCATGCAGAAATACTGATTCTGAAAGTGTGCTAAACCACAGCTATATACAGTGATATTTAATGTGTTTCTGATTTTCCTCCCACTTAGATAAAATAGAGAAAACAGGATGCAAACCCTACAGAACATTACCACATCTTAAGAAATCTATCAAGCTTGATAAATGAAACTGGGAGAAAAAGGAAAATTTAGAATAAACTCAAATAAAAGTCCAGTAAGATTTACTGAAAAATCCCTCTACCCAAATGAATTTGAGTGTCTCTCACTGAAAAGAACACCATGGGCATCTTTTAAGAACAGTAGAAAAGCTAGTGGAACTTATCACAATCCTTCCAACTGGCATAAGAATTCTTCAAAGTTCTGACACTGAATAGAGAGAAACAATTTATGTACTTGATGAATATTATTACGTTAGTTCTTTAAATAGCAGTCTGGCCCTAATCTACCACATTAGTGGTACAGATTAAATCTAACTTTAAAAAAATCCAAATTTTAACATTTTTAGAACTTCAAAAATTTTTAGAATTTAAGACTCCCTCCCATAGTTTTACAGATAATGAAAATCAAGATTCACAGAAACAATCTCAAGTCACAGAGTTCACATATTATAATAGCATTAATTTTCTTGAAAGCATTTCCTCCCAATTCTAAGATTCCAGGGTTGATTCTAAGCCAGGGTTGAAGAAAATCATAAAGAATTGCATGTGCAAGAAAAACAGAATGAGAACTGACCAGTAAGAAAGAGAGGAGATGGTCTGAAGTCATTAATAAACGAAGATAACATTTACTAAGATAGTATTCTCACTGAAATATTCCTGAACTCTATGTGAAACTGCCATTGAACTAGAGGATTACCATGAAAAAAATGAAGGCAGCATAGTCAAGAACTGATGTAACAACTACTTTCAGAGTGAGTGACTTAATGGAGGTACTGGGAACAGTTGCTGACTCATTTATTACAAAATGGGTAGAAAAGATGAAATCTGAAAATAGTATTAAAGCCAACTGATTTGAAGTGAATGAAAGTTCAGACAAGACTGGGAAAGCAAAGCAAGCAAAACACAACTGTAGGCCAATCAAGAAAAGACTAAAAAGTGTTAAGAATTCGTCAACAAGGGGCGCCTGGGTGGCGCAGTCAGTTAAACATCCAACTCTTGGTTTCAGCTCAGGTCATGATCCGGGGTCCTGGGATCAAGCCCTAGTCAGGCTCCCTGTTCAGCATGGACTCTGCTTGTCCTTCTCCCTCTGCCCCTGCCCCAATTCTTGCTCTTTCTCGCCTGCGCACGCGTGCTCTGTAATAAAATTTCTGCCCCTCCCCCCGCACGGTCTAATGAATCTTATATCTAATATAAAAAATTCATCAACAAAGTTATGTAAGAACCAACTATAATCTTTTTTTTTTTTAAGTTTTTTTGGTGTTTTTTTTAAGTTTTTTGAGAGAGTACAAGCAGGGAGAGCGGCAGGCAGCGGGAGAAGCAGGCTCCCTGCTGATCAGGGAGCCTGATGCTGGACTCGGATCCCAGGACCCCTGGATCATGATCTGAGCCGAAGGCAAACCCTTAACCGACTGAGCCACCCAGGCGTCCCAGAACCAACTATAATCTTATCCAAGAAGAGATTTTTTAAAAAGTGCTCAGATTTTGTCATCTTAAGTATAACTTATGTACTGCCTCTCAGTATTTATCTAAATTCTTACCTACTTAAAATTCTCACCTGAAATTCAGCTGTTTTAGGATTACTTATGTGGACTGCTTCTGTTGCAGAGATGTCCAAACCAAGTTTATCAGCAATATCTTCTTGGGAGCACTAAGAAGTACATGCAAAATAAAGAAAGAAAAACAATGACTAAACTTAATATACAAAGTATTTAATGTTGTAAGTCAACTTATGGTCTCATAGCAATGTAGGTTCTCTATATAAAGAAGTTAAAAATAATAAATATATCAACTAACTCAGGGCCAAAGCAGATACAATTTAACGTTAACAATTCTCTTACAAGGAATTCTATCTATGATACAGAGGCAAAGTAAGTTTTTCACATGTTGATGGTGGTACTGTATTTGGGCCCTTCCTAAGCTAGTCTCCCATTTACCTTACCAGTCTAGTCTCTTACAATTAGCTGCCCATTCCCTGAATCTTACACTCTTCCTTTCTTTTACGAAATGCCTTCCCCGCCCTACCTGCTCCCATCCCTCAAGGCTCTACTTTAATGCCAGTTCTACCGCTTCCTTAAAAATATTCCTAATGACTCCTGTCAAATTTGCTCTCCCCGCTAAGTGTGCCTATGGCTTTGATTACCGTTATAATCCTTGCTAAATCCATACTGACTTGTGGTAGAATGGTAAGACTAAGAGCAGAATTCAAGTGGCCTGAATTCTGCCCAATGTTCTTTCTACTTGATCATTTAACTTCTGTGCATAGGTGCTTGATAAAGCTCCGAGCAATAAACTTCTAAGCACTCACCCTCCAAAGACAGAAAGATACCTGTCATACTCAAAAACCAGGATGACCAACAGAAGTTATGAAAATAAAACTATTAGATGCACCACATCTAATAAATGAGTTAACAAGATAATGCAAATAAAGTACCTGCCACAAACTAAGTGCTCAAAAAAATATTAACAATGATGATTAATAAGTACTAAAACTTATCACGTATATTAATGCTAACTGTTGCAAAGGAGTTTAAAACTTAACATGAAAACTGATGGGCCAGCAGGTTACTGAACGATTTTCCAACATTAGGTGACATTGCTTACTACACTATTTTACAAAGTGGTCTTCAAGGACTAGTCTGTATTTCTTAGAGTAACACACACACACACGCACACACAAATGGGTTTAGGTTTTATGTCAATGCCAGCTCTAATGATTCTTGCCATGCTCTCCTGGGAAGGATACCAAAGCCACATTCAAGCAGAGCACAAAAGAGCTCCCTGATCTGCAATGTCTGCAGAGGCAGAGAATGGTGGCAGGCACACTGAAAATAACCAGAATTTCTTCTCAGCACGAGAAGTTTTTATAACAAGATATAATGTGATTAATTAGGAAATGCAATTTAAATAATGCAATCAACTGTCAAACAGAACTAGTACTGTGTGTGTGTGTATGTGTAAGAAAGGTTGTTCCACAAACACACGGCAGCGGAGGTATCTAAGTGGCCTTGTACTTCATCATGACAATGGAGGATACGGCACAGAAATTAGAAGCAGTTTTAAATCAAGGCAACCTGAAGTGGCAGTAGCTAAAATTTTTTTAAATATCTTTTTCAATGTTAATGTGTTTAAAGTGTTAGAAAAATATAAGTAAATGAAGCTCATGATTTTTATGAATATTCTTGTAATATTTTAAATTAACTCACTTTTAAAACTATCTACTTTAACCTTAGTACAACTAGTATGCAGACATAGTAAAAATCATAATGATGAGATAACAATTACTTGTATTCGGAAAATCAAGGGCTAGGTTTTAGAAAAGGCTCTGTTTCTCTCATGCAAAACTAGATATAAGGCACAGAGATACTTAGGTTTGCTAATTATGTCACATAAATACCTCTGACGCTGAAATTCCTATTAGAAAACTGTCATTACATATTTGAAACTCTAGCACCTCACTCCTTCCCCTCCCCCAGTGATAATGTGTTGAAGTGACTTGGGACAGCTGAACAGACTGTTTCTGGCACTCCTGGTGGACAGTTCCGTCACAGGCCTGGCCTGGAATCCCCGGCCCACAGCCGACCGGCTGTATGGAATGGGACAAGTTACTGCCACGTAAGACTGGAACACCTACTTTAGAGCGCGGCGCGGAGCGGGAATCACAGGCAGAAAGGCCTGGACCAACAGGATAAACTCTCCCTGCAGAGCAGCCCTGGTCGGGCAGAGTATGTGCTCCCCTGAGACACATGGGGCTACACACTGTTACAAGAGCAAAACTCACTACTTCTATAAAAGGACAGGGAAATTCACAGGCCAAAGTCTGAACCTCGGTTAATTCTGGGGAGGAAAATAGGGTTGAAATCTGAAGGGAAACAGAGGAACGGTTTACTCTACATGGTTCTGTACAGGTTGAATCGTTTCAGATCAATCCCATGCCACTTAATTTTTAAAAATGAAATACGTTTCTCAATGCTACTTTTTGCATTTCGTTAATGTTCACAACTGTGTAAGTGTATATGCATATATGAATGACCTGTACTACAAACCGAGCATACACGGGCCGAGACAACAGAAAAGCACTGCTCTAAAAGCCAAAAGGCTAGGATTCTGGTCCTGGTTCTCCTGTCTGTATACACTTCGTTAGGTACTTGTCCTGTTGACCTCAGGCCTCTTCATTCTTACAGTGCCTGGCATACAACAGATGTTCTGTAAATGCGGAATAAAGGACTCCTGAATCAGAAACAGTGACAATGCTGAACTAGAAAATCTGTAAAGTCCCTTCCCAGGTTAGCATCCTATGAATGACAAGTGCTCAATAAAGGGAGAGGGGCTGCATCTCCTTTCCGACCACCCTCTCCCACAAACTGGTAGTAATGGAACCCCCACTACTGCACTCTCTGTAAATATAAGATGGAGAAGTCTGTCTGGAGTTGAGTTGGGGGGAGAAAATGAAGTCGTTTGTTTTTGTTTGGTTTTGGTTTTTGCCCTCCATCATTAAGCTGATATCTACGTGAAGACTCCAGAACTACATACTGTAGGCATCACACAAATGCTCAACAAGAGAAGAGGAAACTATGAACGGCATAGATGTTTTATTCTTTTCAATCTGGTGGGGGAAGGGCATTTCCTTCTATTTTGTAATAAAATTCATTTCCTGATTCAGGCCTTTAATGTCAGCTTTCCAACTCAAAGCAAATGTTGTGAACATGTTCAAAGACAAAGAAGTTTAATGTGGAACAGTCCACAAATCCTTAACTAGGGCGGCATCTAGTGGGCACAGACATAACCAAATTAAGACTAAAAATTCTAACTTGATCAATTTGGTTATGAAACTCGTTGTGAATTCAACCCTCAACACTTCCATAAAAGTACAAAATACATTGTTATCTGTCATTTAAGACTTTTGTCCTTCATGATTTTCTGTGACAAAAAAGAAACATTTTTTTTTACTAGAAATTATACAATCTCAAGTAAAAAAAGTTATTCTTCTAGAACCTGGAAATTTTAGCAGCCTAGATTTTATAAATTCATGTAAGGAATCAGAGTACAAAACTTCAGAGATTCAGTGTCAACCATCAGCTGCACAGAAAGCACAGGAGACATACCAGAGCAAAGGTAAGCACTTCCGTGAATCCAGCGGCTGCCATGTCATGTCTCAGGAGTTCTGTGAGCTTATTAAGAGGAAACTGAAAAAAAGATACTTAACTTTATTCCACCTCAATAAAATTTCCTACAACAAAAGTTTTATACAGGTCATGAAAAGGCAAACCCGCTTCCATCCTTACTAATACTGCTAGTAGCACCACTTCACTCCCTGCCCCCCCCCCCCCCACTGCCTCACTACCCCAATACTCCTACACAGATGAACAAACCTCCCACTTCACCTCTCCCACACGGAACTTCTTCTGCCTTCAGGCCAGGTTGAAAGAATGAATCTCCCAGCTCAAGATTCAAAAGGGCTCCAAACTCAAAACCTGTCTTTCTTCAACTACTAGTCATCACAGATTTTGAACTTACTCTAATCCACTGGGCATCTGTTTTGCATCCTCTCCATAGCGAATGCCTCTCATAGCACAGCACGTCCAAATACTACTTAACTCCTATGTGCTGTTTTTCTCGAATGCCTTCCTGGCATTCAATAATCAGTTTCTAACAACAAGGAGTATTTAAGGGTGCAATCTTACTTGATTAGCTATGGTGTAGGTTTTCGGGAGAGTCATCTGAATGTTGTTATATCCATAGGCAATAGCTGCATCTTCTACAATATCACATGCATGGATAATGTCAGCTCTGGTCGGTGGGATTTCAATCTCAATCTGATTCCCATCACCTATTACTTCTGACTTTAAACACATCCTCGTTAGAAGCTTGGCAATATTTTCTGGAGTTTCTCTGAAACAGGAGTGTACAATCCATAAACTTCACTGGAGTACTTAAAACATGCTTATATTTTAAGATATTCTATCTGAAATATCACCTTCCTTTCTGAGTTCCATGAGACACCAGACATCATAACAGATGATTTACAATCACTTACTTACTCTGAAAAGATATCAAAACCCTCTCTAAGCATAAGCATTCTTTCAGGAAAAATTAAAGTCTTGTGGGTACTTCATTTTTTTTTTTTTTAAAGATTTTATTTATTTGACAGAGAGAGACACAGCGAGAGAGGGAACACAGGCAGGGGGAGTGGGAGAGGGAGACGCAGGCTTCCCACCGAACAGGGAGCCCAATGTGGGGCTCGATCCCAGGACCCTGGGATCATGACCTGAGCCGAAGGCAGACGCTTAACGACTGAGCCACCCAGGCGTCCCTGGGTATTTCATTCTTGAATTCTCTCCAACAGCAAAAAAATGTTTTCAAAGCATACCTGATTCCAACTTTTTTGTTAATTAGATCAGCTCTCACTATCTCCTTTCTGTAAGCCAGTTCCTTTAAAGAGAAAAAGTTTGAGAAGCCGGAATGAGTGCCTGTCAGCTACAGCGTTAGACTCTAACTTTACCTCGTCTTGTTTGGTAGTTTCACTGCCCTCCCAAAAAAACTATGGTTAGAGCGAGACCCTCAAAATAAACGTACTGTTTCAAAACATTACAGAGGAATAAATCTGCTACACAGGTTCATAACTGAACATTCTACTTGCTAGACAACTGGACCTGCTCAGAGATAGAAAATGCCCAAACGCTTTTCTCTCAGATGGCCAATCACCATTCTCTGCAATAAAAAACCCTGGTGCATTACATCATTTCTAAGATGCTTATAAATGCTAAGGATTTTCAGTCTCCTCGCAAGCCAGTAGGTGTTTATGACCAAGAAAGAATAATTCAAATATCACCATGTACTATCAAATATCACCATTATACTAAGTGCAGATGTTTCAAAGAAATTCCTTTCTTATCATTTATCCAGGTGGGGGAATGCAACCAGGCCCCCAGGCAGTCCTAACTATCATCAATCTGCTCCAAGAAGACGGCAGAACTGGGAGCATCTCATAAATTGGTCCTCTCCTTCAAAGAGTATATAACTTTACCATGTTAGGTAGGAACAAACATGTATAAAACCCAGGCTTTTGCTAAAAAACCTCTGCAGACATAATCTATGAATATTTATCATTAAATTACTGTCAAAAGTATAACTACCACTGGCAAAAAGGCTATAAACCTAAAACTCTGGCTGGACTCAAGTAAGTACAATGGACCAGAGCCTTGCCATTCAAAATGCAATTCTCAGGCAGGAGTATCATCATCACCCAAGTGCCTCTTAGAAATGCAGGCTCTAGGGCCTTTATAGCTGGTAGCAGTGACACTGGACCTACTGAATCCAGATCTGCAGGTTATCAAGATCCTGAGGTGATGTGATCGCACATAGGGTTTAAGAAGCACAAAACTAGAAAGCTAATGACTGCAACAGAAACAAACCTTTACTGAGTAGTTAATATGAACTAAACAGTACAGACACTTTCAGGATAATCTTAACCCTCACTACAGATAACTATTAGATTCCTTATCAGTGAAATGAGAACAGTTAAGTTGTAGATAAATAACTCTTCCCGGATCACAACAATAGTTAGCTGCTGGGCCCTGGTGCTGCTACATTCCCAGTGCTTACAACAATGTTTGTCAGATCCTAAGCACTTGGTATGTAGTTAATGAGTAAATGCGTAAAGTAACAAATGAACAAATTAATGAATTAACAAGTTCAGGCAGCCTAATTCCAAAGCTCACACCATTAACCATTGGTCTGACTACCTTCCACTTCTCTCCTCTGGTCCTCTTATTCCAAATGCCATTCTTTTATATGAAAAAACAGAAGACTAGGAAAGAACTATCAAAGTACTTAGAAAAATAAGCTATTTCATGTGAGGAAGAATCAGTTCCTCAGAGGATCATTCTCCTTTGGGAGGACAACCTGAGGAGAGCTGTTCTATGTTCAGCAGGAAACAGATTAACAAATGACAACACAGATACAGTATTCCTTTTCAGAAATCCCACCATTTCAAATTTATGAAAGTTCCTTATAAGGCAAGTGATTTCAAGGATTTATCTACATGAGAAAAGTGAACCAAATTTTAAGATATCTTTTTCCTCCCCAAAGTACATATTTCACTTTTGTTAATATTTGACAATTCTTCATATTAAAAAGAAAAAGAAATTTTCTCAAATCAGACATCACTTTAAAACAGACTAAAAAGCGATCTCTGGCTAATCCCAATTACTACTGTGGTAAATCATATAGATGGCTACATTCTTGCCTTCTCTGCTGCATCCATGGCCTCACAATGGGGCACTTCAGGCCCTCGCATTGGGAAATGGGAGTCTATTTCACCCTTCCTTGAATCTAGCAAAATGACTGGCCGAGGCCAACAGGACACCATGCTTAAAAATACTTAAGCACTGGACTTGCTCTCGTGCTGTTGGGAATCCTGCAACCACCACCATGTAACGAAGACCAAGCTAGCCTGCTGGATGATGACAGACACTTGACCTGGTGACTCTAAGACTTGTGAGTGCAGCTATCCCAGGTCATCTAGATGCTAGTCTACCAACTGGCTGATTACAGAGGAGCAAGCCCAGGAGAGGTCAGCCAAGCCAGACCAGACCAGAACTACCCAGCTGACGAACAGAATCATGATAAACAAATCACTGTTGTTTCAAGTCACTAAGTTTTGTGATATCAGTTTGTTACATAACAAAGCTAACAGGCACTAGAAATTTTTTTAAAACTGAGACTGCCCATAATTTCAATTAAGTTTTCTACAGCTATACGTTTATTTTGAATTATAATCAATATTCTAAAGTATGATGCTAAATGCTCATGTTTTCAGGAAGGAGAAGGTTTTGATCTTGGCAGGTTTTATCTACTTTAAAAACTAAACAGTAGAAACTATTCCAGGCTATGATTCACTTAAGTGACAGAGGAATAGTATAAAGAAGAAGTGCTTAAAAAATGGCCTCACTGAATCATAACCACAACTAAATGACTAATACAGTAATGTGTTGGAACAGCCGTATTTATATTAATAAAATCATCTTAGGGGAAGAAAGAAACCCGACTAAGAATAATGCTGGGTTTTTTTCTTGTTTTTTTTTTTTACCAAGATTTTATGTTTTGACAATACTTGTGCTTACTACTTAGTCCTATTAATACATCTGGAATTATTAGTTACAGTGATGGCTCTTCAGTGACTGTTAATTCAAGTGTGAACAGACTAATCAGGTTTGGAGGGCTGAGTAATCTTAAAATGGGTGAGACTATAAATCACCCAGTAAACTAGTTAATAAGAATAAATAAGAACTTGCACCCCAATGTTTATAGCAGCAATGTCCACAATAGCCAAACTATGGAAAGAGTCCAGATGTCCATCGACAGATGAATGGATTAAGAAGATGTGGTGTGTGTGTATGTGTGTGTGTGTGTGTATATATATATGTGTGTGTGTGTGTGTGTGTATATATAGTAATATATACAAACCATATATAGTATACATATACAGTATATATGGAATACTACTAGGCCATCAAAAAAATGAAATCTTGCCATATGTAACAACGTGGATGGAACTAGAGGGTATTATGCTAAGCAAAATAAGTCAACCAGAGAAAGAAAATTATCGTATGATCTCACTCATGTGGAACTGAAGAAACAAAACAGAGGATCATAGGGGAAGGGAGGGGAAAAATAAAACAAGACAAAATCAGAGAGGGAGACAAACCATAAGGGACTCTTAATCACAGGAAACTGAGGGTTGCTGGAGAGGAGGTGTATGGAGGGATGGGGTAACTAGGTGATGGACATTAAGGAGGGCATGTGATAGAATGAGCACTGGGTGTTATATAAGACTGATGAATCACTGAACTCTACCTCTGAAACTAATAATACACTATATGTTAATTGAATTTAAATAAAAAATAAAATAAAATAAAAAGAACAAATCAGAGGAATTCTGGCCATCTAATGCAGTGGTATAATGGAACATGTTGGGAGCTGAAGCCAGACTATCACCTAGCTCCACCACTTAATAGTAACAGGCAAGCTATTTAACATTGCAAGATCTCTCCATCTGGGAAAGGGCCGAACAGCACCCACCCTCATAGGGTTACTGTGAGGATTAAATCCATGTAATGCACATAGTATAATGCCTGGCATGTGGGTGGATGATGGACAGACATACAACGAGCACTCTGTAACCATTATTATTACTAGTATTATCATCAAATCCATTTCTTAAATACTTACTGGAAAGGTATAGGATTTTCCATTAGGAAAAACTACCTCAGCTGCTTCAACCCTTAAAAGAAAACAAAAAGCCAGAAATATTAAAAACAAAAAGGGCCATAAATTCTAGAAATGTGTATGGTTAACAAGTCTCTCTCACTTGTTCTACAACAGTAACCTCAACACATTCAATCTGTTCACGTTCCAACACTGCTGTCTGGATTAATCCTCCTAAACACACCACCACCCTACTGTTCCATCCCCTGTGGCTCCCACATCTCTTCAGGCAGCACACATTTGATATTTACTTCTCAGTGCTGCAAAGCATGCATCCTCTATTACTCCTTGCCAACATGGATATACACATTCCAAGCTTTACCAGGGTGCTGTGTTACACCATGAAAGCTTGACTATGCAATCACTAATAGGCAAATGAATTTCAAAAACAGACCCTGCCATACAATTTCAGTCCTGTGCTCTGCAGTGATACGGCTATTTTGAATTACAATTAACATTCTAGAATAAACTATGATGCCGATACATGGCAAAGACCATTTAGTTAAATCTTTTTAATTAAAAAATAAGCTTCAGAAAAAAATACAGTAATCCTATTGATACATAAGGGATATATGGGAATATATCCTATTGATACATAAGGGATATATGGGAATATATCCTATTGATACATATCAATATCCTATTGATACATAAGGGAAGCATATATCCCTTCCCTACTTGCTGGTCCTTGTCTGTCCTTCCATGTTTACATCCTCAAATCCAAATATCTTTAAACACAGCTTAAATTTCATTGCCTCCACAATGTCTGCGCAAGTGCAATAACTAATGCAGCTAGCAATAACTTGCCCTTACAGCCCAAACATTACTGAAACTTTTTAAAAGTAATTCTCACTTTTTATTTTATTTATTTTATTATTTTTTTAAAGATTTTATTTATTTATTTATTTATTTGACACAGAGAGACACAGCAAGAGAGGGAACACAAGCAGGGGGAGTGGGAGAGGGAGAAGCAGGCTTCCCGCTGAGCAGGGAGCCCGATGTGGGTGGGACAGGGAGCCCGATCCCAGGACCCTGGGATCATGACCTGAGCCGAAGGCAGACGCTTAACGACTGAGCCACCCAAGCGCCCCTCACTTTTTATTTTAAACAGTTATGCATAGGTCTTAGCCCCCCAAAGAGAGGATATGCTCTAGTCACAGGAGCCACATTTTTCAAGGCCCTAGAGCTTTGCCTTCAGAGCAACAGGCTTCAATAAAGTTGTCAAATAAACTCACATAAATTGATTCTCACAATATTCACTGAACATGGTGACAATAACATCAAGAACTATTTTTGCCTGCAAAAAAGAAAAAAGACAAATATTGTAGTCTAAAAATATATTCTCTTCACTCAGATGGAAGTGAAAACTTTAGTCTTCAAACATCTAAAAATGAAACTGTATATATACATTCTAAAAAAAGGGAGTGTGGAATAAAAACTTGTGAGCTAAAGTAGGCCTAGCCTTATCTTCAGGTGGTCTGCATTTATTCGATTCTCTGAGAGTTAACAATCCATGACTGAAACAAATCATTTGCTTCCCCTGGCCCTCTCCCTTGAGTTCACCAAGTTTTAAGAGAGACAAATGGCTAACTATGGGAGTAAACCCTATCAATCTCCTAGATCTCTGCAGCCAGTTGCCGGACTCCTGGCTCAACCACTTACTAGTAATCTGACTTTGGGCAACTTACTTACCATCTTTGTACTTTAGCATCTTCATCTGTTAAGTAGAGGTTATAAATATTTCTATATCTCATTTGGTTATTATAAGGATAAAATGTATTAATATATGAGCAATGCCTCGCACACTGTAAGGACCATACAGATTTGTTCAAGTTTTTATTTTATTTTATTTTTTTTAAAGATTTTATTTATTTATTTGAGAGAGAGAGAATGAGAGAGAGCACATGAGAAGGGGGAGGGTCAGAGGGAGAAGCAGACTCCCTGCCGAGCAGGGAGCCCGATGCGGGACTCGATCCAGGGACTCCAGGATCATGACCTGAGCCGAAGGCAGTCGCTTAACCAACTGAGCCACCCAGGCGCCCCTTGTTCAAGTTTTTAATTGAAAAAAATATTCTTAGGAAAAAATACAGTAACCTTATTGGGATATATATAGGCTTTGCTTTTATATATACTTCACTGTTTAAATATAAGCTTCAGCAAAGATATCTAAGGCCTGTTAACATATGAATTTTTTAAAAATTTGTAAATATTGTAAGCTATATTACTCTAGTATTTCTGAAGGCAAATATAGCCCATAAAAGTTATAAATGAAATACCTTACAATGGTGTCCAATCCTGTAAGATGTACTGAATGCCATTTATGGCCCTATTTCTATTTTTTTTTTTTTTTAAGATTTTATTTATTTATTTGAGAGAGAGAATGAGATAGAGACAGAGAGAGCATGAGATGGGGGAGCATCAGAGGGAGAAGCAGACTTCCTGCTGAGCAGGGAGCCCAATGCGGGACTCGATCCCGGGACTCCAGGATCATGACCTGAGCTGAAGGCAGTCGCTTAACCAACTGAGCCACTCAGGCACCCTATGGCCCTATTTCTATAGGCCAGCCTTCTCCTGCCATTCAAGCTTATCTTATTAATTTGCTTAATTGCCACATTACCATATGCCTTAACACGTATAAAGAAATTTATGCCGTAAAAAAAAAGTTTCATAGCAATCCAATCCAATATACGCAGTTACTAAAAGTGAATGAACTAGTATTCTACATATTCTAGATATCGTGTGCACAAACCCTTTATCAATTTGCTAAATAACACCTCTTTATAAGCCACTTCATTTTTAAACACTTATTACCAAGTACACACAGGTGCCAAATTACTCAGCATTTAAATTAAGCCAACTAAGATAAACAATTTATACAGCACTTACTCCATTCAGGTATATGGCTAATTCTCCCACTAGAATGAGTTCCTTCAAGTCAAGAAACATGAAACTCATTAATGCACAGCACTGGAAAGACAGGAGGTGCTCGTTAAAGAGTTGTTGATTAAATGAACACACCATAACTGAAGTACAGAATATCTGGATCTTTCTAATTTTCTAAGTTTCTGAAATATGTTCCCACCTACAAAATAAGTACTTTAAAGTTCAGCCATCTAGTCTTGGCCCAGAACTAAAATGTCCTGTCTGACCATACAAAAATGGAAATATTACCTTAGTGAAGTCAGTTCCTGTGCATTCAATAAATACATTTTTAGTATTTACGGTTATTTTGGAATGATTTCCTACAACAAACACAAAATAATAGAACAATCAGTTTCAGAAACATAGGTGCATTCTCTAAAATCTGTTTCTACATTTCACTTAGAGTACAATATAAACAGACATCTCAGTGGTAAGGTGGTAATGCAACATTTATTTTAAGCCCCCACTACAAGCAGGAGAATAGAGATAAAATAATAACAAGCCTTTACTGCATTCAGTGTGTCAGAGCTGCAGTGCCCAGCACTAAACAGAGGTTGTCTCTTCTCCTCTCCACCACAGCCCTATGACAGAGCTGCAGGCAGATCGAAGATTCAGAGCTTCCGCTCGCTGACCCTGATCACAGTCTATTAAGCAGCAAGGCTTCAACCTGGGTCTGGATCTCGCTACTCTGAAGCTCAGGTTCTGAACCACTGTAACAGCTACAGCTCAACACCTCAAGGAGGAAGAGACTCTTCCCATCGTGAATCAACTAAACCCCCTCCTCACCTCCAGAAGGGTCAACATGTATGGCTATGACATCATTAAATTTTGTAAATACATCCAAGCTGCCTCTTCAAAAGAGTCTTCAGAAATGAAATTCAGTTTAAAAGTTTTAACTATAAAACAGCAGGCAAGGCAGAATTTGAGCTTAACCAAGTTGAGCCACAGGCTAAAACCAAAATATCAATGCTCTTTAGAGGAAAATAAAAGAATCCAGAGACTGGCACCAGTAAATATCTATGTACTTATAAATATCTATACATTTAAAAGTTATATAAAAATCACCAGTAAAATGTTAATAAAAAGAACTATTACAATAAAATCTACAAAAACCGGAGATTCCTGATTAAGATTTATTTTATTTGATTGCACCAAGTCTAGAGTTCAATTCTTACAGAAATGTTGAAGGATAAGAGAAAAAAAAAATCTGATGCTTAAGAAATAACTCACCATTGATAATCGGAGGCATTGAAAGGATGACACCATTGCTATCATAGATAACTGGGTACAGGGGTTTATTTTCAATGATATGTAAATAATGTTTAAGGTGGTTGTCAGTCTGAAAAAATTAAAATTTATTTTGTATTTCTAATGCTAATTAGTTTATATACCTATCTAGTATAAAAAAAGGGGAAAAGTTAGAAAAACAATAAAACAGCCCCGTATTACAGAAAGTCCTACATTTGTCAGATTTTCTAAATATCTTAATATCCTTATATACCTCATCTCCTACTGGAGAGAGATGAGAACACAGCCAAGTCGTTTTCCAAGAGTGAAAACAGATTTGCACTGGTAAGCCTAACTTGTCTCAAGCAAAACACAAACCATCACAAAACTGTTTACATAAATAGGAAGAAAACACTGGCAAATCAGGCCAAGGATAAAAGCTTTATTTTTTCTGAATGATACTATTTTTTTTTAAGCACCATTAAGTGACTATAGAATCATTTTAACTGCTGGAATCTAAAATGCTAAATAGTAGGAGATACGACACACTGTAATACTATTTCCCACAAAAAAAACCCTACCTAAATCTTATTCTTTATGAGGTGCATGAGTTATAATTATACCCAAATATGAATATTATAATGTGCTTATGTTCTACTTCAGTGGTTCTCAATTCTAGCTGTACATTAAAAGCATCCAAAAGGTTAAAAAAGTAATAAAACTATGCCCAGGCCCCACTCTACGTCAAATGCATCAGTAGCTCTTCATTGGAGCATAGACAGTTTTTAAAAAGTACTCATTTACATCTCCCTAATTCCAAGACTTGACTCTGAAGAAATTTTCTTGATTTATGGAGAACTATTTGCATAATATAAAAAAAAATCTACCTTGTATATATTCATCAGTTCACAGGCTGTATACTCCTTGGTCTTATTTAGAGGCTTGAATTTGATATCTGAAGGTCGCTTTGCTGTATATGTAAAAGGGCCTGACAAAGTGTCCAAATCATGAGTACCAATAGCAACCAAGGCTCTTTTCCTAAATGTTGAGGGAGAGAGAAAAAGAGACCAAAAAAAAAAAAAGTTTTGAATATTCCAAAGCAGAAATTCTAGAACTAACAGACCTTATGTTTAAAAAAAAAAAAAAGATTTTTGACAATTCCCTAAAATAGCCTGTTACTATAAGACAACTTCAGAAGAGTATAATGAACAACTTCTCACAGCACTGAAAGTAATGAGAAATTCTAAAACTACTCAAAACACATTATTTCAGTAGCTACAGTTAAATTCCTTGCCACTATGCTCTCCCAAGTACTGTGTTAACCAGGACATTTTCCAAGTGAACACTCCCCCCCTCCCTGCTTTTTTTAACCCATTTCCTCTCAGAGTCCTCAAGTAAACAGATGTTTTATTAGAATAAACTACCGAATTGTTGTGGTTTTTGTATATTTTCCTAAATTTTTCTGTCACAAATCTGTATTACTTTAATCATGGAAAAAATTAAGAACAGTGAATTACACTTAAAATTTAATGTGTAAGGGAAGTTCAAAAGCTATTAATTTCATTTGTTCTACAGTTTATGTGTGAAGGATTTAAGGTAATTTTAGGAACTTACAGCAAGTTAAGATTAGGAGAGAAAGAAAAAGTAGGGATATAATACAGAGCCAGGAACAATGTTAATACTAAATTAGAATCTAAAGGCCTACAGTCTTAGCACAGCGGGTCACAAATTTGGCTCTAAGCTTTCTAAAAGACAATTCAAAAAGAAACTTGGTCAGAATTTATGGCATTCTTAAGATTTCTTAGAATTAGTTTTAGATGTATGTACAAATATATTTGAGTATTTATGCTTAAGTGCATATATACACCAAACAGATAAAATGCATTAGTAATCAAGGATTTTATTGAAGTTCATGTTACATGAATTATGAAATATTTTCAAAATTTGTAAGAAATAATTCTTAGTCATCCCTCAAGACTGATAACAAGAACTTTAAGAAATAGGATTAACTCAAAAGAACTGTTAACAAGCACAAAAGAAGTGTTAAATTACTCAATGATTTATGTGCTTACAGAAGATAACTCCAGAAATACCAGAGGTTGAAATATACAGTTGTGTAGATAAATTAACAATCGACAAATCCATGTTTTGTTTTGTTTTAAGATAGTAATGGTCCCTTAATCCTAAAACAGTACTCCCACAAAAGGTCACTGAATTTCAACTTCAAACCAATCACAAAAATAAATTCCGGATGAATCAAAGAGCTATGCATTTTGAAAAATAAGACACAAATGTACATATACTCACAGAAGAAACCACAAAAATTATTCAAAGAAAATATAGGACAACAATGTGTAAAACTGGAGGACACCCCTTGACACAAAATAAAAGAGTCCTAGGGCGCCTGGGTGGCTCAGTTGGTTAAGCGACTGCCTTCGGCTCAGGTCGTGATCCTGGAGTCCCTGGATCGAGTCCCGCATCAGGCTCCCTGCTCGGCAGGGAGTCTGCTTCTCCCTCTGACCCTCCCCCCTCTCATGCTCTCTCTCTCTATCTCATTCTCTCTCTCAAATAAATAAATAAATAAAATTTTAAAAATCTTAAAAAAAAAAATAAAAGAGTCCTAGGAAGACTGATAAATGGGACTATCCAAATCTGAAACTTTATACATCCAAAGACCCCAAAAGTCAAGACAAACTGAGAAAAGGCTTATAATTTACATATGGAAAAGGACTAATATCCCAGACATATGAAGATACACAAACTAAAAATTAGAAATCAAGATTTTAGCTATCGTACTGGCAAAAAATTTTAAAGTCTTGCTGTGAAAAAGCAGGAGAAAGCTGAAAGAACTGAGAACACTCTGCTATTGCCAACTGCAGAGATCTTGCCTAGCCTAGTGTTTCAAGTTTGAGTCTAGCTAAGTATTCAAGAGTCTTTGCCTGTAAGACAAAACCAGTCCTCAGAAAATCAAGAGCCTTATCCATAACGTAACATTCTGTGTGCAATCAAAAAGCAGTGGGCATGAGGGGCACCCAGCTGGCTCAGTCAGGAGAGTATGCAACTTTTGGTCTCAGAGTCCTAAGTTCGAGCCCCGTACAAATTGCTTAAATAAGTTTTTTTTTTTTAAAAAAAAGCACTGGACATAAGAACAGGGAAATGTGATTTCTACTCCAGACAAAACCAGTCCCTAAAATCCAATGCTAAGATGACCCAGATTTTCAAATCATCACACAAATTTTAAAGTTCCTACCATAAAAAATAATCAAAACTTATGGGGAAAATATGCACATAATGAACAGATGAGGAAATAACAGCAAAAAAAGAAACTTGTAAAAAGAAACCAAATGGATTCTAAGATGCAAAGTAAAATAACTGAAGTAAAAAATTCATTGGACACTTCTAGCCAAGATGGAGTAAGAGACTAGATTTACACTCTTGCCCGAAACCACCACAAAGGGACAAAATACAGGAAACAGTTTCATGGGTGGCACTAGACATCAGGCAATGAAAGGTAGCAATCCTTGACAGGAAATAAATGAAGTGAGCCCCACATCTGCTCCAGCTTACTGCCTGGAGGGGTTTCCACATTTTAAGTTAGGAAAGAGGGACAAGGTTGGAGATCGGCAGACTCCCTGAGTTGAGAGAAATAACTGAGAGTCTAGGGAGACCAAGACAGCTGGGGTTCGCTGGAAACGATACTAAAGTGCAGAGAGCTATGAGAATTCTGGAGATCTGCGGAGGGTACCCCTCAAGTGTTTGGCTGAGTACTGATCAGTGCACGCATGTGAGGAAATTACCTGCGGCCATGGAAAGACTCAATGGAGGAACGATGTTCACACAGACTGAAAACCTCACTACTTCATGTGGGAATGGATCAAGTAGGCAGAAGGGTCTTGCCTCAATACTAGCAATTAGCCCTACACAGAATAGTGCTCAGAACAGTGCTTAATCAATGGAGGGAAAAAAAGTCAATAAAACCAAAAGCTGGTTCTTTGAAAAGATCAATATACTGATAAAACTCCAGCCACCCTCCCTTGATCAAGGGAAAAAAAGTGAAAAAAGTGGTATCACTACTAATACTAGATATTAAAAGGATTAATAAGAGAACATCGTGAACAACTTAATGCCAATACATTTGCTAATGTAAACAAAATGAATATATTCCTTGAAAAACACAAGTTTCCAAAGCTCATGCAAGAGATTAATTAGGATTTACTAGCAGGTAAGGACTCTGGCACACCACAGTGTTAGGCAGGGATTTATTTCTCCCCTTTCAAAAAGCTCATGATTTCCACAAATACCATATAAACAGACCTTAAAGCTGAATTAAGTGAGGAAATGCCTTCCAATTTAGATAAAAATAGATTCTTCAAATTAACAAAGTCCAGAACAGATAATCGGCCTCAACCACTTATTAGCTTGTCAGAAATCTATTTTGTTCATTTGAGGTATTTAAATTCTTATTGTTTTGCTTATTAGCAAGCTAATAAATAGACTATTTTTATAAAAGAACAGGAATATTATTTAGATTCTGAAAAAGTTTCTTTTACCACATAAAGATGTTTCTGGAAATGGAGGCCTACTGATGTTTTATTTTTAAAACATTCCACCCCAGAAGAAAACGTCCAGGGTCCCCTCCAACCCTGTCCCTAGCCCATCACTTACATAGAAGCCTCTTCAATCTCCAGTATACCAAACTGCAATTACTACAATAAAAACTCTATTTTTACTCAAGATACCAATAAAAGTTAATCATACTTCTTGATCAGCATGAGATATGCTGATGTATTTCAGGACCAATACAAAAAAAACTTGATATGTTAGCTAAAAGCTTAATGTTTATCAGTAAATCTATGATTTCCTTCAGGATTTCTTAAATAATGAGGTTAGTTCAAAGACTCCCATTGTTACCTTCCTTGACCTTTAGGAGTTCAGGAATTATATGTTTGAAGATCAGTGCATCAAAGGAGCCCATGGGAAACGATGGATAGTAATGTTGAATAGGAGTAAGAAAATTGAGTTATTTAAAAGTCTCAAGTTTCATCTGTAAATTTATAATTATACTCAAAAAGTGACAACAAGCCAAAAATTTTTCCATTTTAAAATGACAGGTCATACTTCAAACTACCATCATTTAACATTTAGTAGTATAATCCACTACTAATAATTTGAACCAAACAACAAAAGCACAAACATAAAAACCAAGAAAATCTCTAGGAATAGCTATTTCTTGTCTATGCAGTATGCCAAATAGAGCTCTTATTTCTCCATGCATTCACTGTTAGTAACAGAAACAAAAAGCTATCTGGTAAAATGTAAACTTATTTAAATTTAGTTAAGCAAATTAAACTCTTGTTACTCACATATTAATTTAGAAATGCTCTGAAAAAATCTGCAGAGAGAAAGGAAGGAGGGAGGGAAACAGGGAGAGAAAAAGGGGTAAAAAGGAAAAAAGAGGGGAAGGGACAGAGGAAGGCAAGGAGGAAAAATGCAACCACAAACCTGCAAATGTTCTGATGTAATTTCTCCTGGAGTTCCATGAAGCTGTCATATCGATCTTTAGTGAACTTTATATTTCGGAGAACTGCTGCCACAGCATAAGGACGTATTTTAGCTGTCTGAAGTTCATTGTATCATTAGAGATTGTCCATACCTGGGCTTTTCTCATAACATCTTGTGAAAGAAAGTTAGCTGCACTCTTGATACTATTGCAAATTTGCAAAAAAGCATATATATTTCATTTAATCAGATAGTGGTGACAAGAGACAAAGTCACCCTTCTCGTGGAATGTACATTTCAGTAAAATTTCTGAAAATTTACTAACCAGAAAAAATTAACCTGTAAGTAGTTTGCTCATAGTTGATATTTTACCAAAATAATGTTCCCCCAAAGTTTCTTTAAACTTTATTAATATACCACAACTTAATTCTATCTCAAAGTTTTTTAAATAAACACCTGGTGTTATTTTCCAAAGTTATCCAGGAAAACAAATGCTTTGCTTTCACCAATAAATGAAAGGGAACAAATTGACAGTTTTTAAGAGCTAGAGGCTAAATATATGTCCATTTTTGGCAAATGGTCAAAGAAAATTATATTTGGCAGAAGGATCAGGTTTGTACCTGTTCCCTACCCACCTTACAAATATATACACAAAGGAAACTTTCTAAAAAGGAAAATAAGAATTTAGTCTTATTACCTCTTCAGTGATGATCAATTTCTGGATTTCTCCATTAGGCATTACCCGTTTATACACTGGAGCCTTTATCCTAAAAGGAAATTAAACTTGATTTTTAACCAAAACATTTAATAAGCTCCATTCTGTGTAAAAGTACAAAAAATGAATAGAGCTAAGACAATAAATAGGCTGAAGTTACAGCAAATCAGATTTAGGCTGAATATTAAAACAAAATGCAAACTTTCTAACACTTAAGGTAGTCCAAAAATGGTATAGGATGCCTCATGGTAAGAAGTGTCCGGTCACTTGAGGATCAGCAGAGGCTAGAAAACCACTAAGCAACCATATAGGGGGTATTTAATTCAGCTGAGGGGCTGGATTTGTTAACTTTTTTTTTTTAGATTCGATAACCTTTAAAGCTTTATTCCAACCATGAGATTCTGAGCTTCTAAGAAAAATAGGGTTTATTAAAAATACAGATTGCCTGGTCCCATCTGGACCTACTGAATCAGGATATTCAAATGAAAGGCCAAGGAAAGGTACATTTTGAAGGCATAGTCCAGGTAATTCTTATCAGGAGAGATTGGGAACTACTGTTTCAATTCAGTGCTTCTCAAAAACCTTAATGTGCTCACAGTCAAGTGGGGAATTTGTTAAACCACAGACTCATTCAATAGGTCTTGAGTAGAGGCTGAGATTCTGCATTTCTAACAAGCTCTCAGGTGATAAAGAGGATGCTGATCCACAGACCATACTTTGAGTAGCAAAAGGGTTAAGTCACTTTCCTAATCCTGTCTGATCATTTTTAAAAATGAGGAGTAGAAAACTCTAATGAAGCAGGTTTGGAACATACACTCTAAGGGATCATCCCTGGCCCTAAAATATGAGGGTCTGATTGTCACAGAACCAACTGAGTCACCTTCCAAATTTTAACCACCTAAACCAAATGCCTAATTATCACCCTTTCACCCATACCCATCAGTCACCTGAAACCTCACAGGTTCAGTCTAGCCCATCGGCCAGAGGCTCTCATTCTTTCGCAACTGACCAGATGATATGTCATCGAAAGCAAAAATAATTATTTTTGCTAGGTGTTATGTTTCACCTCTTTTCACTTCATATATTCATTACTTTCTGTATTCATGAATAGTTGGAAGGGGACTTAAAAATATTCATTATAAATTAGGAGACTGAGGGATGCCTGGGTACCTCAGTCGGCTAAGCATCTGACTCTTGATTTGGGCTCAGGTCATGATCTCAGAGTTGTGAGACTGAGCCCCATGTCGGGTTCCACACAGGGTCATGGAGTCTCCTTAAGATTCTCTCTCTCCCTCTGCGCTCCCCTACCCCCACCCAGCACTAGCAGGTGCATGCTCTCTCTCAAAAAAAAAAAAAAAAAATTAGAAGATTGAAACTAGAGGCCAATTAACTTGTCCAAGATCAGAGAGCCATCATAAGATTTTCAGTTTTCCAGCTAGGAAGCTCCATTCCTGAGCTTCCTTAGAGTTCTTAAGCAAACAGCATACAAAGTTTTGCCACCTCTACTTTCCTCCCAACCTTTAACAAATCCAACTAGTCATCTATTTCTATTGGATTACTGAGGATGTTCACATGAACGCACTAAAAAATTTTATAAACCATAAAATCCTTAACCACTCCAGTTTTAAAAAGTTCCCCAGATGGAAGGCTAGGACTCAGTACGCAAATTTTTAAATGGCTAAAATATGCATGAATCTTACTCTCCAACCCTCCCTCTAAGCAAAGCTAAAGCTGTGTACCTGCCCAACAAGTTCTTTTCTAAGGACTTAAAGAGGATTGCTGATAATAACAGGCAAAAGAAATCTAACTGAGCAAAGTATTTAATAAACATATTCTCTTACCTTTCTTTGAAGACTTGAAATCCTCGAACCAATCCTTCCAAACACAGGAGATCATATCTATTGGCAGGGACGTCAATTTTGTAAAGAACAACATCAGAGGCTCCCTCTGCCTTTTCATTACCTTGTTCCTTACTTATGATTTCTTTCTCAGAAGTCTAAAACAAGTCCAAAAAAATAAAGCGAAATAAATCTAAATTCTTTGGAAAAAGTTGACAGGGCTATAAAGTAGTAACTACAGGGGCTCCTGGGTGGCCCAGTTGGTCGAGCATCAGGGTCTTGGTTTCAGCTAAGGTCAGGAATGATCTCTTTCTCTCTCAAGTAAAATAAATAGATCTTTTTTAAAGAAAGGAGTAAATACATTATACATGTTCTTTTCTGCAATAAAACATGTTTATTATATCTGCAACAAAAACATTAAATGTTATAATCACAGCAACAAAAAATACTCAATATTCTGCTGAGTTCAGACATCTAGCATACTCAGTCATTTCAGAACAGCACTAACTCCTCTAAAGCAAGGGTCAGCAAACTATGGTCCACTGGCCAAAATCATACCTGCCACCTATTTTTGTTAAGTTTTAATGGAACATCACCAGGCCCATTTGTTTACATGTTATCTACTGTGACTTACATACTGTAACAGCTGAGTTGTGATAGAGAGTACACTACCTACAAGGCTTACGATCTGGACCTCTACAAAAAGAGTTTACCCATCTCAGATTTAAAAGAAAATACCACCACCAAGTACAAAGAGCAACAACAAGGAAAAGTGTCAAAGAGGCAAAGTAAAAATGATTCACCAAATAAATATGACTTCTTACAATGACTCTAAAAGTTAAATCCAGTAGGCACCCAAGCCTAGAAGCAACATGAGAATGAGAGGAACACTAAAAAAAAAAAGGAGGAAAAAAAAAAAAAAACTGAAGCGATCAGAACTGTGGTGTAAATTGGGAGAGATTATACGCACAATGGGAAGCGACCTAATGACAGTAAAGGTATAGAGAGCAGTAAGAATAAAGGCAACCAAAAAGAGAGAAGAAACACTAGAATAATTTTAATGCAGTAGCCAAAAGCTTAGAATATCTTCATCACCACATTATAGCAGAGAATAACAGATTTTTTTAATATTTTTACTTTTTGTCTTTTTTTAATTTTATTTTATTATGTTATATTAATCACCATACATCATTAGTTTTTGATGTAGTGTTCCATGATTCATTGTTTGCATAGAACACCCAGTGCTCCATGCAGAGCGTGCCCTCCTTAATACCCGCACCAGGCTAACCCATCCTCCCACCCCCTCCCCTCTAGAACCCTCAGTTTGTTTCTCAGAGTCCATAGTCTCTCATGGTTCGTCTCCCCCTCTGATTTCCCCCCTTCATTCTTCCCCTCCTGCTATCTTTTTTTTTTTTTTTTAACATGATGTATTATTTGTTTCAGAGGTACAGGTCTGTGATTCATCAGTCTTACACAATTCACAGCGTTCACCATAGCACATACCCTCCCCAATGTCTATCACCCAGCCACCCCATCCCTCCCACCCCCCACCACTCCAGCAACCCTCAGTTTGTTTCCTGAGATTAAGAATTCCTCATATCAGTGAGATTATATGATACATGTCTTCCTCTGATTGACTTATTTCGCTTAGCATAATACCCTCTAGTTCCATCCACATCGCTGCAAATGGCAAGATTTCGTGGGGTTTTTTTGATGGCTGCATAATATTCCATTGTGTGTGTGTGTGTACATATATATATATATATATATATACCACATTTTCTTTATCCAGTCATCTATTGATGGACATCTTGGCTCTTTCCACAGTTTGGCGATTGTGGACATTGCTGCTATAAACACTAGGGTGCACATACCCCTTTGGATCACATTTGTATCTTTGGGGTGAACACCCAGTAGTGCAATTGCTGGGTCATAGGGTAGCTCTACTTTCACCTTTCTGAGGAACCTCCATACTGTTTTCCAGAGTGGCTGCACCAGCTTGCATTCCCACCAACAGTGTAGGAGGGTTCCCCTT